>NC_056042.1:34166794-34518010 GCF_004379255.2 Salvia splendens | reverse complement strand
AAAAAAAAAGAGAGAGATTAAACAGAGTTTCGCTCATCTGTTCTACCAGATAATATGACACCATTCCAAGTCCTTACCACAATCTTATTCCCATTTGAAGGTCATTGGGTGCCTCTGTTATGCTTCAACTTTAGAGCGGAGAAGGGACAAATTTTCACCTAGAGCCATTAAGTGTGCTTTGTTGGGATATCCCTCTAATTACAAAGGGTATAAACTCATTGTCTCCTTCAAATTTTCCCACTTCCTCTCAAACTTCAAACATTCCTGAACCAAACTCATACATTTCTCCTACCTCAAATACATACTCCATCACTTCTACTCCAAATAAACCAAATATTTCCCGCCATGGTAGAACAATAAAACCACCATCTCACCTCACTGACTTCATCTGCAACTCAGTTGCATCAGCCACTCCATATCCAATTTCTTCTTACTTCAGCCTATCCAAACTCTCTCTTGAGTACGTAAAATATGTAGTACTCATGTCTGCCATATACGAACCTGCCACATACAACCAAGCCTCCCAACATGAAGAGTGGCAGCAAGCAATGCAAGATGAACTGGCAGCTTTTTCAAGAACAGACACCTGGTTTGTCACTGTTCTACCTCCTGGCAAAGTTCCTATAGACTACAAATGGGTATATAAAGTCAAGTATAATCCAGATAAGACAGTAGAGAAATACAAAGCAAGACTAGTTGCTAAAGGATTCGCTCAGCTTGAAGGAGTGGATTTTTTAGACACATTTTCTCCAGTGGCAAAGCTCACTACTGTGAAGATGCTTCTTGCTTTAGCTGCTATAAAGGGTTGGTCTTTGTCTCACCTTGATATAAATAATGCCTTCCTCTATGGTGACTTGGAAGAGGATATTTTTATAACTCTGCCTCCAGGATATGATATTGATTGGCAGTCTGTTGAAGGGGAAAACTCAGAATCAACTCTTGTGTGTAAATTACAGAAGTCTCTCTATGGTCTAAAACAAGCATCAAGGTAATGGTAAAACTTTCTGAAGTGCTAAAGGGTTTTGGTCTGCAACAGTCTGCCTCTGATCATTCTTTCTTCTTTAAGAATGACCGCAACAGTTTCTTTGGAATAGTAGTGTATGTTGATGACATTCTAGTTGCCTCTACTCTTCCAGAAATGACTGAGGATTTCAAAGTTTTCCTGTGACAGCATTTCAAATTCAAGGATCTTGGAGCTCCCAAATATTTCCTTGGACTAGAGATTGCAAGGAACAAGAAAGGAATATTAGTCTATCAAAAAAAGTACACAATGGATTTGTTGAGAGACACAGGAATGCTTGGCTGCAAGTCCTCTGCTGTGCCCATGGATCCTTTAAAGAAGTTGAGATTGGACTCAGGCACACCTTTTGAAGGATGCATCAAAATATAGAAGGCTTATTGGAAGATTACTCTATCTGTGCATTACTAGGCCAGATGTTACCTTTGCAATGCATAAGCTTAGCCAATATGTTTCAAACCCAAGTGATGAGCATAGGGAAACAACTGAAAAGGTCCTCAGATATTTGAAGAGTTCACCCAGACATGGTCTATTCTATTCAAGCAATAGCAAAGTGAGTTTGAGCATCTTTTCTGATGCAGATTGGGTTGCATGCTCAGATACAATTAAGTCGATGACTGGTTACTGTTTTGTTTCTTGGCTCCTCAATGATTTCATGGAAAGTTAAAAAGCAAAATACCATATCCCGTTCATCGACAGAAGCCGAGTATAGAGCTATGGCCCAAGCAACATGTGAGGTAGTGTGGGTTGTTGCTCTCCTCAAAGATTTTGGGATAAAAATGGAAAAGGTCGTTCCATTGTATTGTGATAATCAGTTGGCCATTCACATTTGCTCGAATCAAGTTTTTCACGAAAGAACTAAGCACATCGAGATCGATTGCCATACAGTAAGAGAGAAATTTTTGGAAGGTGTGATAAAGCCACTACACATTAGGAATAATCTCCAACTAGCCGACATCTTCACTAAACCCTTAGGAACGTTGGCGTTTCATTCTATATTGAGCAAGATGAATTTCGAAAGCTTGTACAATCAATGGTGAATCCAGGATTTTTGGTTTGGGATGCGAAAAATTATCACCACAATATAGAACTTCAAAATCCGAAAGATCAATTTTCTTCTCTTTATTTTGATTTTGAACAAAATCTTTATTTTAAATTTTTTGCTTAAGAAAGTTCATCACATATAAAAAATGGATTAATGAAAATTTTATTTTAAATTTTGCAGAATGTATTTTTTTAATTAAAAATCATCTTTTGACTTATTTTAGGCAAAAACTTCAATTACTTAAAAAAACGACATAATGCATCCTTACCATTTTCTATATAATTTATTTCTCATGTTTTACGTCAAATATATTTTTCATATTTTATGTATGATCATAAACGAGCATTGAGGAAAAGTTTGATTTTAAAATATATATTCTTCAACAAAAAGTAAAAGTTGAAGAAACAAACCATAAGAGAGCTACAAATGAGTGTAGAAAGAAAAGTATACTATAAAGAAGTGTGCAGAAAACAAAAATCAAGTGATTAAAATATGAAAATTGAAAGAAAGTTGATTTAAATCTAATGATATTAATAATTAAAATAGTCATGTAAGAGAGTAAGAAAGAGGACTAATAACACAGCTAGCATGCAAAAATATGGGCAATGAGAATCGAACCCACGCTTTCAGCCATAACATTGGAGATTCGAACCGCTGCACCATTTTGATTACATATACCTGTACAAGATTTCAATATACTAGTTATAGAATTTTGGTGGTACAGTTGTACCCCCTTGTTCCTTACTGGATACGCCGTTGCCCTTGTTCCTTACTGGATACGCCGCTGTGTACAATCCATCTTGAAGGGGCATGTAAAAGATGATGAAGCATCGACGTCGATGACATGGCGCCTCCTTCTCATGCATGCTACGTCACCACCTTGTCATCACTAGATATTTTGATGAGTTAGTTAGAAAGTTAGTTAGAAGATATTTTGCTTCCTTTCTTAACTTATTGTATAAATAGAGTAGTTCTCTTCTTTGTACGTTTGATGAATCATTCTATGAAATTGATTTCATTCTTCATTGGATCATATGAATCCTACTTTGATATTTTCTACATTATTCGATTGCGTTTTTGGGCCTTATACGTAATATATATAGTCGTCAAACTCATCAACAAATTATAATAATTATCTAGAGATCCCTTTGTAATGGAACTACTAAAAATGTAGAGACATGCTACTTTTTTGCTTATGGATAAATCTATATCTATCCTATACTATCTCTCCAATATATTTTGCTTGTTTTTTTAAATGATCGTCAATAAGTTTAAATTCTTATTTATTTACTAAAAACGTGTGATTTCGTTCTAGCATATTTGTCCAATTAGATTTTTTATATTCGTCACAAGCCAATTATAAAAGTTAGTATGAGAGAAGTGTGAAATTGGTAGTTTGACTTAAAAGTCTCTCAAAGGGAACAGAGTTCAGACATATCAAGATCATGCATGACATAATGCAATGATAAACTCGCCTTTTTATATTAACTAGATTTATTTTTCATGGAAAATAATGATTATTTAATTATGTTAACACTATTAAAAAATTAAATTTAATTGCATACCACAATTATAAATGTAAAATGAATTCTAAAGTATTCTATACTATTAAAAAGTAACTGATATAGGAGTAATAATTATAAGAAAGCTAACAAAACATGCATAATCATGTAACAAAAAATATTAAATAAGATATATTTCAAGTAATTTATTTTAGTTTTACTGCCATCAATTAGGATTCACTAATCCAGTTACAGTTTATAATTATTGTTTATATTTGATTTGTATTTATAAATTAAGAATTAATTATTTCAACGTTATTAATACTAAATAATAGTAATAAAATAACTATGAATAATTATATGATGATAACTTCTATGTTCACATGATTATAATAGTGAGACTCTTCGTGCAGTTTCTAGTTTTCTGATTTGTTGACATATCCCACTAAAGTAATTAGTGTCTAAATGTTGATAGTCAAATCACTTGAACAACAAATTAATTTTGTCAAACCACTTAATTTTACCTACAAATTAGTTAGTTGTCCAATTATTTTTCTCTCTTTCTTTCACATTGTTCCAATCTCCATAATCTGACATCTTGTTAATAAATGGATCATTTTTTTTTTCATTTTCTTAAATTTTTTGGGCAAAGGGGAAATCAAACACGTACCAACACAAATCACATTTAGTAACATAAAAAAACTTTTGGGGTCTACCTAGATTTTAAATTCTACTAATAAACTTTCAATAGGATATAATTAATTATAACTTTTTAATGAAGATTCACAAATATCCTACCTTCTAATATATAGGGTAATTGATATTCAGCCATATTCAAATATAACTGGTTTTATTTATTAGTGATTTAATAAATATTTAATTTACCTTATAATGATGGTTACTTTTATTGGAGTCAAATCAACACCTTCTTCTAGAATAGTTAGACGTATTAATGTAAAGATATTATAGCATTAAATAAGACCCTTAATTTATTATTACTATATTTTATTTAAAAAAATTACAAAAAGTACTCTTTTATGGCCATTGATATTGTGATTGCATAACTTTATTCATTCAGATATTCCTAATTAATGATGCTAGGTAGTGCATGTTGAATTAAAAGCTTGAATATAGAGACAAAAAAGAATTTAATGTGCCCTACAAATGAGAGGTAGTCCAACTTTAAGATATATATACATTGGATAATAATTCTTCTCAACTATACAATATTGTTTTTATTTAACAGTGGACCCTTTTATTCTTCTCTTTTTTGTGCCATTGGAACTAAAACCATACGGCTCTGCCATTTTTCTGAATGCCACACGATTCGCATCTTTGAATTTGCTACCAAAAAATATGATATAAAATAATATAAATAAAATGAAGCATGACATCTTTCAATGATGCAAATCATCTACAACGAAATGAATGACATCTCTCAATGAAATGGATGAAAAGTACTCTTTCAAATATCTACTTTCTTTTTTCAATAAGGATAAAAAGGCTCAAAGTTAGAAATTGACGAACAACATCACAATAAATTAAAAAATTAAAAAATCAAACCAAAAGAGCTAACACATTTGCAACCAAATATAAAATCTAGCTAACAAACAATAAAAATAAGGCATGTACATGAACTAAACAACATCACAATTTTCTTAAACAAAACAATCGAATTTGATAATCACAAAAAATAAGAAAAAAGAAAACCAAGACGACAACGTGAACTAATTGACCAAAGTCCAAACCGATAAACTGGACATTAGGTAGTGTTTGAGTATTTAAAATCAATTGACAACAACTAGAGAATAATAAGTTATGAATACAAAATGAATGTTTTTTTTTTATGTATAACTCTTTTCGTTAGCTTAAGAAGGAAAAGAAATGATACTCACAAAATCATCCCATTATTTATAAGATTTCATCAGTATTTCAAAAATTCACATCTTTAATTATTTTACTGATATTCATTTTCGATCCGTGAATCGATTTTCTCTATGTAATGAATGAACATTATTGATAGTAGTATAAAATATCTAGAATATATGAAAATAGTTTTGAGTTATTTAAAATATTTTTTTGGTCAGAAAAGATGTGCAATTCCTATCTAATTTGAACTTTGAAGCTTGTATATATATTGACTGACTATTACTGAGGCACGCATGCTACCATTGAACAGTATTTAATATTATTGACATAGTCTAAATGCCTAGTGCATTTATAGTCAAGAATGATAAGACCACCACTCTTTTTCCACCGTTGGATTAATTTTTATCTCTATTTTATAAAGTTTTTACCTATACATATAATGGTGCATTAGCCGGGTCGGGGCTCGACCGACCCCACTGCCGAACCACCCAATGACTGACACAAGTTGGAGGGGGATAGGCTTAAGTCCCTGGTTATTATATCGAAATTGTCTAAAATCATTTTTATTCCTTATCAAGTTTTGGTCGAAGAATATTAAATTGTTAGAGATTGAAGGAGTAGGAAGGACTTCAACTGGAGAAAGGGAAGAATTTGTTTAATAAAGCCCTATCAACATTTTTTTTTCTGCGGCCGCCCTAGCCAGCCCACAAGGTAAAAACTCCATTAAATTCGGCATTTTGATCTGACGGCAATCCAATGATTTTACAACTCCACTCCAACCTTTGCATTTACTTCCTTTTCCTCCGATGGACCTCACAAGTTTCATTTTCGAAATTCATCAGTATACCTATTGTACATATAGGGTCACAACAAATTGAGACTGGCCATAAATAAAACCTATTCTAATTTATGATGATATTCCTTTGATCCCATTTGAATTGTTTCATTTGTGATGATATTCCTTTGATCTCATTAAAATAGATAATTTCAAAAGGCACATATTTTAATACAAAATTGATCAAGTGCCAACTTATACATGAAAGAAAAAATTACTAAAAATAGAATAATTTGGGGGACAGATCAAAATAGAGAAATATAGACTATTTAATGGGAGACGAGGGAATATTATAATATTAAAGTAATATGAATAAATAATAATGATAATGTATTGAGTTTCAATTAATAGTAACCTTATTCTAATAGTACTAATGTTTACTTCTTACTCCACTAAGCAACCTTCAATTATATTCTCATTCATGTGAAAACATAAAATTATTGGAGTTTCCATGATAACACTAACCGACCTTCAATCATATTCTCATTCATGTCAAAACATAAAAATTATTGGAGTTTCCATCTGCATGGATAACATATTTTTATTCATCATTCTATCTAATAAAAAGAATGTCGGATTAACTAGTTGACTAATATTACCTCCTCATTGTCAAAAGATTAAACTTTTATAGTGTTCTAAGTTAATAGTAGTATAAATCAGTTTGAGCTAAAATGTCAAATTAATGTTGATGGTTTGAATGTTTGGAAAAGTGAAAATAATTGTGACTTTCGGTGTAATAAAATCTAATTAATATAGATAAAAAATTTCATTTCCCAACATCTGTTAGTTAAGAGTTAGTGCCCTTTGCTTTCCCAATATTAATTTTATTTAAGTTAAATAATTCTGTCTTCTCAGAGGATAAGCCACTTTACCTGTCACTCTCAAGAAGTGACATGATATTGATAAGACATTAAAATGGAAATGAGTATATATGCTTCTTTGCAGTTTTTGAGTAATACTATATGATTTTGAAGTGATCAAAGTTGACTATCTATAAACTATTATTCCACCAAATGGATTGGCCAAAGTTACCACTTTTTTTATATTTAATATATCAATTATTTTAGATTCTATACTATTGTCTTTTTGAATAATTTGGAGGATAACTTTACTTTCTACTATTAAATCAGCAATTATTCTTTATTCAATCTTGTAAATATTTATATTAGGAGGGTTTGTGTTTTAATAAATTTAGTGCACCGAAAAAAATTAAAATTCAAAACAATGGAGATTAGGGCTGTCAATTTTCGTGTCGTGTTCGTGTCGGGTTCGTGTTATCCGTTAACAATACGTGTTCGTGTTCGTGTTATCCGTTAACAAATAATATTTTAATATTATTAATTCTTATTATTTTCAATTTTCAATATTTATTAAATTGACTCATAGTCTCATATGGTCATATCTCATTGAAATCATTTAAATATTTAATATCTTTCCAATACGTGTTGTTATCGTGTCCTGTTGACCCGAAGTGGTTCGTGTCGTTAATGGGTTCGTGTCGTGTTCGTGTCGTGTTCGTGTCTGAGGGTAGCGGGTCGTGTTCGTGTTCGTGTTTGAGGTTTTCTTAACAGGTCGTGTTTGTGTTTGTTGTTATCGTGTTCGTGTCGTTATCGTGTCGACACGATAACGACCTGACACGCACGATTTGTCACCCCTAATGGAGATGGATTTGGTATGGACTATGGATCATCAATGATAGTTCAATATATAAATTATTAAGTTAGGTAAATCAATATTAATGAACTTAAATGTTACAGAATTAAGCTCATTAGAAATTGAATTCAACGTTACCACTTTTCAAAATTTAAGCATCAATTATTCGTTAGTTCATCTCTCATCCAATGAGAAGAAAGGTCAATAATTCGAGCACACCTAGAAACGTGATATGGCTCGATTTACTCTACATGATCTTATGTGTTAATGAGATGTATTCTAGAATAACTACTATTACATGATCTTAGGTATTTAATTAGTCACTTGGCAAATATTTTTATTTGGTTTACTTAATTATGAATATTATACTCCGTCGGTTTCATGCTACTTGAGGCAATTCTTTTCACAGTCATTTTGAAAAAAAAGATAAGCAATAGTTAAGGTGATAAAAGAGTAAAGTAAGAAAGATAATAATATCGAGAAGAGTCTTATCTATATTATTTTCTTTTTACTTTAATTATTTATTATTACGTATTTTTTAAAGTCAGTTAAAAAAAATGCCTTAAATAACGTATGGGACGAGGAAGTACACCTCTTTAGTAAACATAATGTATGGAACTAAGCTTGAGATCCCAAATAGCCGAAATTAGACATGTCATTTGCCGACTTAAAAGTCCCTCAATGGAATTGCTTGACTAATATTATAGTATGTGTATAATTAAATTATTCTATTCCCACACTTTTTTTATCTATTAATTGAATGTGAATGGGTCATACCCTACCATTTTCATGCACCAATGGAAGATATTTAGTATCTTGCTTTTCTTTATAGTACCTTTTCTAGTGCACTATAGTTCCATTTTTTTAATTTATTTTTTATTATAATTCTAGAATAATAGTAATAACTACCATTATTTTCATTATTTTGTAATAGTCTTGGTGGGATAGTTGTTTCTATTACTATTAATGGTTAACATAATAATCATATTATTAATAGGCTTGCCAATTTAAGAAAAGTAATTATTGTTGTAATACTAAATTAACAATAGTAATAATAATAATAATCATTATTATCTTTATTATTATTTAGTTCTAGTCTTGGTGGGGGTTTGTTCTATTATTATTCATTGGTTAACATAAGGATCATATTATTAGTAGGCTTGCCGATTTAAGAAAAGCAACTATAGTTGAGTGAGGACACGTGGCAGTTCATCTTCCAATAACATACATAAAAATATAATATTATAATAATAATAATAATTTCCATGGCATATGGCACGAAATTATTTGATATTGAGCTTTGTTATATGAAGTGAAAAATTTGATAGATGGAGTATATTTTTTTTTATAAATATATATATCCCTCAGCTAGGTAGGGAGATTCCCACCTATCGAAGAAGAATACTTGCTACCATTTCTACGTTATAGTCTCATGCATTATAAGATTTGTACCATATAATAATATGCCAATCTATTCACTATCTTTTCCTTTGTCCTTTCCTTTTATTAAATTTAGTTATCTATCACCTTACAATAGTGGAATTAAGTTAAAGGGGATAATATACTTTTGTATTTCTTTTTCATGATATTGAAGCATGTACTTAATGTTGCCTACCCCCTTTTGTCCAACTTGAAAAAGGTTAAAGTTTTGTAGTATACGAGTTAGACATCTTGAGTTTGCATGACGATACACTACACTATAATTAAGAAAAATCAGGTAATAAATAAAAATCGGTTCATTGATGAATGTCTAATTGTTGAAAAAATATGAAGTTTGACCACATGTAGGTCTAGCATGTAACTTTAAAATCAACAAGAAAAATCATGAATTTTGGATTACTTCACAATTATATCACAATATAAACTTTTAGTAAAATTAAATTTGATATAATAGTCTGAAAATCATACATGGAAGTTGTCATCTAAGAATTAAACAATGTCTTATGTTCATAAAGAAAATAACTATGACAATATTCCATACCGAGTGACCGACTTTGTGCCAAATTTATTAGTATATCCGAACTTTAAATTCGGGCCACTATTTGCTTAATCTCTTAATACTACAATACTTCAAACCAAAGTTATAACCACAACATTATTACTAATGTTCCACCAAAGTAGCACACATTTAACTTTTGAGATGGGAACTTTATTAGGGTTTGATTAACTTCTCTTTCTTGCATCATAATTACTTGAATGAATAAGCGCATTACATTTTTGCTCGTTTAATTTACCTATTTATATCCTTGATGAATCAAGTGAATCCCCACTAATTTGAATATGTTGATCCATTTTTTTAATTACATCAATTATAGGAGTAGTTACAACATTATTACCAATGTTTAACCTAAAGAAGCATACACTTAACTTAATTAGACATGTAGATATTAATTTGGAAAGAGGATGAGAGAGAGAGAGAGAGAGAGAGAGAGAGAGAGAGAGAGAGAGAGAGAGAGAGAGAGAGAGAGAGAGAGAGAGAGAGAGAGAGAGAGAGAGAGAGAGAGAGGGGTGTGGGGGCCGGAAACTGGTGTGCAGAGGCACTGGTGAAATTTTTGTCAGCTGAAAATAAAACAGGCGTAATTATAGCTGGATTTTGTTTCATCAGTAGCAAACAGGCCCCCCCTCTCTCTTTCTCTTTCTCTCTCAAAGAAGAAGAAACACTCTACCAATTACATCACTTCTCACTGCATGCATGCTCTGTTGGGAATTTTGGACTCATATAAGTACATATATATATATATAAAGTCTATAGATACATGCACCTTCCTCAACTCTTCATTGCTTTTGCTTGCACTTAGTGTACTTATATGAATATATCATTATCTCAACTAGATATATATACTAGTACTACTCCCTATTTCACATGTACATTATCTGTTTTATTTGTGATGTTTGATTTTTGTGTAAACACGTTTTCAATTATGTATCCATGCATTTTTCTAAATTAATCATTTCATCATCATTATTGTGTTGTGTTGTGTTGTGCCTATATATATACGTACAATGTGCTGGATGTATATTTGTAGAGAGGGTAGTAATAGTACATGTTGTATTAAAATCACATTCTACTTATGAAGGAAAGTGGTGGAGAGAGTTAGTGTTAATTTTATAATGAAACGTGGGCGATGATTGAATGGTGTGTGGGGTCCACTTACCGAAAATGGAAAAAATTAGATAAAATTTTAAATTGCGGACATATAGAAATAGGAAAAAGAGACATTTTTTCAAACACAGATAGAGAGAGAGAGTATATGAATTACCTATATAGTGACGAAGCTAGAAATATTTGTTGAGGGGAGGGACCAAGTTAAGTAACATATGTTCAAGGAGCAAGAAGTATAAATTTTAGAATAAAATATGATATAGAATACTTTATTTTTTTAATTATAATTAATGTGTGAGTATTAAACAAACTAGGTATACTATTTTTGAAAAATATTGGGGGGCGATGGACCACACTTATTTATATGCATACCTTTGCCCCCTGTAAATATATCTTGTTCCTTTTTCTACTTTCGAATTTGTTAGATTGTTGAAAATTATATTTGCTTTTTTTGCTATGTTGATGCTACTGAAACCAAACTGCTAGCATTTGTTATTGCTAGCGGCATGTAAGTATAAACAAGTTTAATTTGGTTAAGAAAACTAATTTAATTTAGAAAAGCATCAAATCCTAAAACATAAATAATAAATTCCCGAGTAAATAAATGTATAACTTAATCTCTTAAAAAGAACTTTTATGCAATTGACACATACATATATTCATGAAAATCATCTAATTAGATTACATTATCTTCATTCATCAACTTGAATAAAAAAGAAATTAAACACCGACATATATGATCAAACATAAAGAATAAACCCACAGCTTTTGGTTATTCACCTTTCCCTAAATTAGAAATATCCTCAAGGAAAGAGCAAACATTTCTCTAATTTGAGAATATTGGATTAAAAAGATATTAAATTTAAAGCTTCCAATTAGTAAAAGAATTATAAATAATGAAAAAGAAATATGTCCACATCATTAACAACCAATTTACTTTTATTTTTTGCATTTTTCTGTTTTTTTTTTTTTTTTTTTTATTATTTTGGTAGAAAAGTAGTGACTTCTTTTCAAGTGAGCTTCTCTAAAAAATGAGTCAGATTTGTACAAAAAAAGATGCACATATTCTATGCCAAAAATGTCATAGAAGAAATTTGTAATTAAACCACCATGAAATGGAAAAGAGCAAAAGACATCAATTATTTTCATGATAAAGGTCACCTTTTTATATTATGTACTATATTCATATTTTTTATATATGTACAGTACTTATTCTTATCATACTAAAACTGAGTCCCACAAAATGTACCACAAAAATATTTGTTCGATTTACATAGACTACATGAGAGTCAATGAGCTTGGGCCTCACCATTCAATCACTTCATTCAAAAATTATTATTACTATTATTATTATTATTATTTTATTATTATTATTATTATTATTATTATTATTATTATTATTATTATTATATTATTATTATTAACCATACATATATTTATGAGGCTGGAAGACAAATGTGGTTCATCAATAGTTGCTAACAGTAGACGACAGACGAAGAACAAAAGTGAACCTCAAACTTGAAGAATTAGGACCAATGATAGTGGGGTTGATCGACCCCGATCCCATCTGGATCCGATGTTAATGTATATAGTCCATACATAACATTATATGATTATATCCCATTTGTTCATTTATTTATATATAATAAAGTGGTGAAATTGAATGTTATGATACGACAACATTAAACTAATAAAAGAACCCTATGTAGTTTGAAGAAAAATGATTATGTTTGGGGTTGGTAGTGTAATAAATGATGGAATTAGAAAGGGGAATAAATATTGTAACATTCCATTTTAGGCAGGTACATCATTCCTCTTTCCAAGCCCTTAAAATAACCGACAGCTTAACATTTTTCTCTAATTTTCTGACACTAAAATCCCACCAAGCATGCAATATAAGACTATTTACACTTCATCAACATACACAAAAACACACGCACACACGTATGCATAACCTATATAATATTGACATCTTTATTTCGAACTCGCATATTAAGAAAATTGTGTTTTTTATGAAAAATAATAAAGTCAAATAAACTTGAGCAACTTTCTCTATATAAAAAAAAGTTGGTTAAAACAAGTCGCTTATAATCTGACAGTCTAAAATGATATACACTCTACTAATAATAGAAAAAAATTATTAATTATTACAAAAAAACTTTAAGATAATTAAAAAAGGAAAGTACACATGTCTTCAAAGATCATTTAATATATGTTAAATAAAAGTGAAGGAATATGGAAATAAAACATCTCTACAATGTGAAATGGTACAAATTGAGAACGCTAGTAAATACAATCAACAACGAATTCAGTAAATAGAATCCGTATGGTCAGACACAATAAACAAGGTAGTCCCCAACACCTGAAGGTAGAGACAGCGCGACAGCTCGAAAGGCCGGAATTCTCCGAGCCGGCAAGTGGGTCGGTCCACCCGACCCCACCTGGATCCACCACTAAGTACAACCAACTCCAACCCAAGATTTTTTTCCCACTCTCCTCATCATGACGTACCTCTAATAAAACCCAAAACCAAAAAAAAATGAACCTACCCTAAATTAATTCAATGCAATGTTTGTGTATTTATGATGAGCGGATCCGTTTCAACCGCCGCGGCGGCGGTATGATCATTTCCGCAAACACTAATCACCGCCAGCTCTGCCGCGCAGACCGGCAGAATGTTATTTTGCGCGGCGGCGGTGGCAGAGGTGGAGGCAGCGAGGGCTTCCGCCCTCGCAACCTGCGCCCTCCAGTCTGTGCGCCCGAGCACGACCAGCATCAGCACGGCGCACGAGGCCTGCGCCGCGAGCAGCCCGAGCCACAGCCCCGGGAAACCACGGCGGAGCCAGAACCCCATCACGAACGCCGCCGGCATCCCGACCAGGTAAAACGAGCCCAAATTGATATTCGCCCCGACCGTCGGCCGCGCGCTGCCGCGCAGCACGCCGCAGCCGGTCGTCTGTGGGCAGTTCCCGAGCTCGCAAATCCCGGCGATCGGCAATGCCGCCGCCGTCAGCTCCAAAATTCCGGCGTCGTTCGTGAAAAGCCTCCCCCATTTTCCCCTCATCAAAATCGCGAAAACCATCGCCGCCACCCCCATCGCCGCAGCGCAGAGAAGGGCCACCGCCGCCGCGAGCCTGGCCCGCGCCGGCCGCCCGGCCCCGAGCTCGTTCCCGACTCGAATCGAAACCCCGAGGCTCAACGAAGAAGGAAAAACATAAATCAAAGATGTCGTCTGTATCAAAATCCCCATGGAAGCAATCGTCGCCTTCGGATTCGGCAGCAAACCACATAGAATTATCATGAGCTCGTACCACCACCACTCCAAACACACAGACACACACGTCGGCACGGCCAGCCCCACCAGCGCCGACCAGCCGCGCAAGCAGTCCCGGCTGGGGCCCACCCAGGAATCCTCGTAAACGCCGGAGAAGTAAACATAGGCGCAGAGCAAAACCACGAGGTTGAGATTGGTGAGCGCCATCGCCAGCGCCACTCCGGCCACCCCCATCGAGAAATACTCGACCAGGAGGTAGTTCAGAGGGACGTGGAAGAAAACAGAAGCAAACGAACAATAGCTGACAGGCAATGTGATACCCTGGCACCGGAGATAGATCCGGAGAGGGTGGAGAAACGCGAGGAAAAAGAGGTCGGGGATTGCGTAGACGATGAATGTGTGAGCCACGGACGATATCTCCTCATCCTGGTTGCACCAAAGTAGAATGGTCCTCATGTTGAGCCACATCACTGTGATGGGGACCGTGGCGGCAAGGAGGAGGAGGATGGTGCGGTGGAGAGTCAGGCCCAGGACCTTCATCTGCTTCGCACCGTAGGCTTGGCTGGCGATGGGCTCCATGCCCATCGCCAGACCAGAGATGACGGAGTAGCCGGTGATGTTGGCTACTCCGATGGACAGGGAGCCCCCGGCGAGCTCCAGCTCGCCGAGGTATCCCAGGAAGAGCATTGAGATCATGGCCCTTGAGTAGAGGATTAGCCCTGTCATGGCTGTGGGGCATGAGATTTTGCCTATCTCCTTCATTTCTTCAAGTACCTAATTTTCATCAAAAAACATTATTTTATGATCATGGTGTGTGACATGTGTTATGAATTTTCTTTTTTCTTTTTTCTTTTTGATTTTGAATGTACCTCAGACATGCTAGGCCATCGAAGAAGGTCGTCGTCAGCATTGGAATAATCAGCATCCATGGTCTTGATGGGGTTTATGAAGTGGTTTTTATTGGAGGGAGAGAGGAAGGAGGAAGGGGAAGAGGGCTTGGGATTGCACATACCTTCTTCTTTTTTTTTCTTCTTTTGTTTGTTGTTTATTTTCTTCACTACAAAATGATATAGTGCTAAAGTTTGGGAGGGGACTATAGTTGAAGCAAATAAAAAAATGGACAAATTTTTTGGTTGGTGTAGGATGTTTGGTTTTTGCAAAACTTGATGGGGGAATGCAAACATTCATTGTCTATATATACATAAACAAGAATCGATATGCTTATGATACGTGTTGGAAAATGAAGAATGCTATGAAAAAGCCACTTAGCTACAATATGTTTTTTTGGGGGTGGCTATCTCCACTTTTCATTACTTTTTTCATCGTACAAAAAATAAAAAAATTGACAATAAAAATTTTCATGGTGTTTGTGGTGAAATAAAAAATTGACGTCTGTTAGTGAGGAAATGCTCAAATTATCACTATTATAGCTAAGTAGATTAATTAAATAATGCATGAATATGATTGGTGGAAACGGCATTGTTTTGAGCCAAGAATTAGTTTTTAGGTAATCTTTCTCCTCTTTTGGGTATTTATGGTGTATGGTGGGATTTCTGTAGCTTAATCGCCTCTCTCACTAAAGATAAGAAAGAAAAACATGGAGAATAAAAAGATATATTATCTTTAATGCTAAGTGGAAAAGGGTGAATGGGATTGACAAGTAATCCAAATTCAATTCCCTCACTATAGCTAGTTGTGTTGAAGTGACATAGCATCAATATGTGGCTTATCCAGAATTTTTAATTTGGAGGCGAGTTGAGTCAAGGTGCTGATAGCTACTGACGAAAATGACTTTCCTTGTCTTTTGTTCCTTCTTTTCGTCTCTCTCCCTTTACTTTTTGTTATGGATATTGGATAAATGAGCTATTGACAGGGCAAGCGAGCTATGTGATGAGGTCTTCGGGTTTTTCAAGAGTATTCAGTAAGTAATTTTCAATTAAAATTATAAATTTATGAATTTATTCCATGTTGCTACTTTAATCAAATGACTACTTCATTTCTATATCTATGTTATTCTTCTTTGTTTGTAAGATTACTATTTTTAGAAATTTGTTAAGTTTTTGTAAATTGATTTCAGTTTTAAAGAAATGTTGTTAAGTAGATTATGAAATGTCTTCAACGTAAAATGTGTTGATTCGCAATGGAGAAGCGGGCTATGGATAAATGAGCAATGAATTGTGGATATTAGATAATTAATGAGTTGTGGATAATTGACTATTGTGAAAATTTAATTTATCCATTTACAAACAAAAAAACACACATAGTGGGAGGGGTGTTACGTTTTTTCTTCACAGTCCATGTGATGTACCGCAGTCGGAGCTGTCCATGGCCGGTTTCTCACAGCCAAACACACCTTAGCTACTTTGCCCAATTTGAGAGGCACAACTTCATCCATAAATCACTATGAGGTCCCATCTCATTTCTGGCTGTGTTTTTCTCATCTAATTAACTTCTCTTTTTATATATGTCTATATAATTTGTAGATTAATCCATATACATAATTAAATATCATGCCCTTTTGTGATAGAAATCGGTTTTAAGCTGAAATCGTAGAAATATGTATTTAAATGTTATCTGCTAAATGGTAAAGTCTGAATGGACTAAGAGTAAATAAATACATGATTGTGATCTCAAAGTCAGAATCGACTAAAAGCACATAATTTTACATATGCATAATCTTTTAGTAATGTGCGAAACCCGAATTTAACCAGATTTGGCTGACGTGCATGCTATAATCATCGCATGGAAAATGAGGGACATGATGATTACCCACCTAAGACGGAACAACCAATCTCAATCAACAAGGATGTCTTAACATCTAATTAGATTATATGAATTGAATTCCTAGTATTGGGGAGAAGCCCATGGATATCAAATGCTTCCAAAAATAAACAAAAAGGGGGTTTGCAATAAAAATGAAATTAATTAATATGGATGAGCAAGTTATGGGGTGGGGGGAAAGGGACCACTATGATTATGATATAGTATGATTTATTTAAATAATAAAAAAATTGAAAAAATTGGGTGTGTGAATATTAACCGGCAAGACTGGTTGAGAGGAAACAGAATCTCGAAATGAAATTGGTAAGTCCAAAATCCCAATCAAATAAATATTAGATATATCCATATTTAAACACAGCCAAAAACAACAAAAAATGCCTAAAACTGGGGGCCCCTCTGCCCTCGTCTGTCACAGACTCTGGCGACATGCACTTTATAATAATGCGCCTGGTTGAGCTTCTGTATATTTCCAAAACAAAGAAAAAGAAACGCAACCACTCTCAGCTCGAGAAAGTAAATACAACATGCAATTTTTCAGTAATAATTTATTTATTCTTATTTTTCATTTATTTTGGGATGGAATTATTATCAGTCCTCGAAACATCCCTGGCCTCGTGTTTCCAGCTTGAATCTTTTTTGTCCCTGTCAACAAAAAAAGATCTCCACCGGAAAAACTACCCATGTATATATGGTATGAAATAGAGAATATGGGAGCTGATTTTCATCTCAAATTGCATGGTCTAACGAAAAAGGAACACAAAAACTAAGTTTCAGGTATAGAAACAAACGTTATTCAACTTTAGTGATGTGGCGATGCTATTGGATCTCCCCATTCCTCACCTAGTTCGCCATCTTCCAGCTCCTCATGACCACTCCGTTTCGTTCCATCACGGTGATCTTTTCTGGTTTTTTTATGCCGGGTTTTCGCTGTTGTGGATTCTGGTGAATATGCATGCTGAGGGATATGGATACAGTAAAAAAAAATGTAAGATTATTGAACAGGTAACTTGTCCAAAGATATAGGTGGTCGAGGCGATTGGTGTTTACCTTTCTTGACTTTCTACGTCGCTGCCATGCCTGCGGGACTTCGTTGTCTCTCTATCTCTATCTCGTCTTTATCAGAACTCAAATCATCAGTTGGGCTCTGGTGCCGCTTCCTGTGTTTCTTCTCCTTTTCCTTTTCACGCCTTTTGTCAACTTTGTATCCATGAGTTTCCATTGAATCCACATTTCAGTCTCTTCATCCTTTCTTGAAATATCTTTCTCCTTTTCTCTTTCGCGATCCCTATCTTTGTCTTTTCTTTCTTTATCTTTTCTCTTCTCCTCCGGCTCTTTCTCCTTTTTCGTCTACAAAGAAGCACATACATGTATTGGAAATCCATCAAAGTTTTCGATAATTAATTGGAAATTCCAGACAATGTTCCAGTTGGATTTTCATTACCTTTTCTTCCTCTCGCTTTCGCTCCTTTTCCTTCGCTCTCTCTTGTAAACGAGAGACATATTCATCAAATACTTCTCTGCAGAAGTCTCTTCTCCAATGGACCTAGAAAACACATGACAAAAAATCGATTGAAGAAAATAATTAGCATGCATTTTATTAAACCTCGATTCAGATGCAGGCATTTCGAAACCAATTAAGAGAAGTTCACCGGTATCTCTGAGCTTTCCTCGATTAGTGGCTTGCATTCCTCCCACGTGGATAGCACGTTTAATTCCTAAGATGAAGTAAAGAAAATGTGAGATTGAGCTAAACTATCAAACACATCCTTCCACCCTCAAGTACATCTAACGTACCTTTATGCTGCTCAATTTATCAGTTAAATCTTTGGCTAGAAGTTTACGTTTCTTAACCTCTTTCTCTTCTTTCTCTTTAGCTCGATCAATTAGATCTTCGTATACTAGGCTGCAATTTCACATGGACACAATTAGAAATCTCAAATTTGGGCATTTGGCACAGCCGCACATGGAGAAAAAAACTATCAAATCGAAACTTAACGAAACTTAAATTCTTGAGGAGAATAGAACGACAAGCAGACACGTATTCATACACAACACACACGGAATGGAGGCATTAGCTAATTCAATCAGAATTTAGTACAAGCGTGATTAAGAATTCAGATCTCACATTCTATAGCAAAAAACAAGTAGACAGACAAGTTATCTATCAATGGCGAAAAATGATTGTGAAACCTATGTAAGGAAAACGAGTAGTGAAAAAACTGATACCTGCAAATTAATGTCAGATATGGAAGAAAGCAGCAGTATATCCCAAAGAGGACTTAAAGTCTTCAAATGTCCATGTTGAAGCAACGGTGATCTAAAATGGAGAAAAGTAATAGATTAAGGTTCAACTATCAACACAACAGTAGACTGAAGGAAGGTAATGGAATGGAAGTCACAGAATCCACCTTTTCCTGCTTCAAAACATCCTTTATACTTGGGTTTTGTCTTCATCATACTTGCACACAAGTAAAAGCACGAACAGAATACATGGTTGTTAGCCACGAATTGAAGCATCGACAATAGCAAGAGAAGAAACACGAGGATGCTCAGGTTGAGAAACAGGATGTCCTTCTAAGTTCACGAACTAGTTAACCACACAACTAGTTTGCAGCCTAGCAAAAATAGGTCTAAGTACCTTGTTCTCTAATTCTTCGTTAGATCCTCGAACAAATTCTTTGGGTGTGGAACCACTAGTGTTTGATGCAACTGCTCATAAGCTTTCAGAATCCTTGACCTGTGTTGATGATGGTAGCATAAAATGATAAACATAATACTCGAGAATATGAAAGCATAAGGTAAATAAACATTAAACCAAAACAGAAACCAAAGGACTAATATATTATCGCAAAGATATGTTAATATCTCCGATTAGATATAAAGCTAATAATGTACCTTACGACAATAATCCGGCCAGAATGTTTTTGCAGTAATAGTGCCAGCAGCAATATGCTCTTCCAACATCTTGCGAAATGCATCACGGTTCTTACGCTCAGCTCGTTTCAGTTGTTCCTTGATTTTCAAAAATTAATCAGAATCAAAGCAATCAGAGCAGGAGAGGCTGAAACAAAGCATATCCCTAGAAGTACCTTTTGTCTCTTCTTCTGCTCTTCCTCCTCCTCCTCCTCCTCCAAATCACGAATATAATCCTGTAGCAGTAACATGCAGTCATTGCTGTAGGTCCAGATGCATCATGCATATCATATAGACAATAAGGACCCTATAAATAGAACAATGCCTTATCATCAATGATAACTCACCTGAAAGATATCAAGCCGGTCTAGTTTATCTAGGCACGTACACCGTTCATCATCTTCCAGAAGATCTTGAACCTTCCGCCAATGGCTATCCACCTGACATTTAAAAAAAAATTTACTTGAATGTGTTAGAATGCATGACGGGTGAAAAGGTGAAAAGTTAATGAACAAACGAAGCAAAGATACCTTGATATAATCACATGATTCTAGGAATTGCCTAAACTCCAGCCTATTCCGACGACTCTCCTCTTGAGCCTTGCCTTCTCCTGGAACACAAAGCCATGCACATACATATAGAACTCAAGCAAAGGCCATTGCAGATGAAACTGTCATTACAGCTCATGTAACATGTGATTAGAATTGGATTAAAACCTCAATGCCACATACAACTCAACCATGCAGCTTTCCATTGATTTATTCATAAGCAGGCAACATGTAGATGATGTGTTCTGCACAACTCACCTCACGCAGGTTAAATCAAACATCTGATTAGGATTACATCCTCAAAGTGTATTATCCATACAAAAAATATAATCTCAAATATAAAGCCCACAGGAATACTTAAATTGAAATCCATGATTCATTCACACAAAACAAGAGTTCTAGACTCTTAACCAATGAACGAATTCATACATCACATAAAGCTGAACATGATTTAGCCTGATAACCATACATATCCAGGTCACTGTATAAGATTGACCTATAAATAATTTAAAATCTATTACTACTATGCTAACATGAAGGAAATCGTGAACTCTAATACTAGTAATAATTCACATTGGTAGCTACAGTGTATTCTAAAGTATTACATCAATAATTTGAAGATATAATAGGATGCAACTATGTAAGCTTAGTATTTCCCAAAACTCAAAGGACAATATGATCTATTGCATACCTTTTTCTGAAGGTCCACCAAATAGTTTCTAAAGAGATCCTCACGATCCACTTCTAGGTCAACAGCCTTGAACCGTTTATCATCTTCAAACATTGTCAGTGCTTTGCTGGTTGTTTTAGAAGTTAGAAAAAAAATTCCGGAATAAAAGTTGAGCAATAAAAAATTAGGAAGTGTTAACAACCTCCAACGTGTAGATGATGTGAGTTCTTCAGATTCCTAAGGCAAAAACACACACTAAATAAGTCTCTTATAATGCATACTGCAAACCAAGAACAGCAGTATACTCAATGAGAAACATGTCCATGGGTGAGGAACAGTGATAGGAACCAAAGCAAGAACCAAGGGTTATATTCTGAAGACGAGAAAGAAATTATTTCAAGCTGACATGTGTAAGATTGTCAAAAGATGTATAGTGAAAATCAAACACATATGGAGAAATATGGAACAGAAGTATTGAACAAATAGAGATCCTTACTTCCAACATCTTCACAAAATCCTCCTTTGCTTTTCTTTGCCTGTGACGTCTATCCTCGGCCTCTATCTTTTTCCTTTGCATTAAGTACTAAAAAAACAATGCAAGTACAAATATCAAAGATAAACAGACAAAAATAAATTATATCTACAATAAGCAGGAACACATGAATAAAATATTATAAACATATTCATGTATTTACCTCATTGAATGCTTGCTTTTTTTCACCAAGTGTTTTCAAAGCACCATATCTTTTGTCATTAATTATCACCCTCATAGCCTGATACAGCGTTGATATCAATATGTAACAAGTTCAAAGCAATTATAGATGAACAGAGAAGAAGATTCAATTTACCTGGTCCCAGGTCCAATTGGCTTCCACATTTGCAGACTCTAATAGTGTTTTAAACGCATTTTTTGCCTCCTGAAGAGGCAATTACCATTAATCATTGTTTATGGCAGTAATAATTGACTAAGCATTATAAAGTCAGTATCTACACACCCTAAAAAAAGAAAGTACCTGCTTCGTAGCATATAAGAAAGGTTCATCCTCCGTAGTTTTCTCTTCAACTGGTGCTGCATTCATTTTCCCTGCAACAGCAGTTTCTCTTTTCTTCTCCTAAAAATAGCCATGAAACGATTATAGCACAGAGTATGAGAAACAGTTTGCAAATAAATGCCTTAATAAACAAGTCTTACTTCTCCATCCGGGACTGAAACCCCGGCCGGTGGACTTGACCCCACTTGTAATGAAGGATTTTCCAAGCTGATCCTGAAATATTTTCAAGCAGAAACCAGTAAGGCCTTTAAGCAATCTGGACTGAGTTCATTAAAACAACTTCATATATTGGCATTAACCTGGAGCTCGGCAATTTAATTGGAACATCAGAAGGGGAGGAAGCCACTGTGTCTGTCATTGACACTCCGGTTGCACTTGCAACAGGTGTTTGAGCTCTTGGTTCAGAGAACATCATAATAGGAGATTTAACATCAGAAGCAACTGGAGCAGCTGGAACAGGACTTAAAACAACTCCAGCTCCTATTGATGTAGTGGAGCTTGCCAAGCTGTCCGTAGCAGGTGGTTGTTCAACTGAAGCGCCACTGACTGTAGGTGGTGCAGAGATAGCATTCACTTCCGGGTGTGATGCCTCAGCAGCAGCTTTTTCTGCCTGTTCTCAAGCCAACTGGAGGCACAAGTCTGAAAATTAGTCCAACACAAGGAAAATCAATATAAAAGAACTCTTTCCCAAACAAACCTTCAATTCATCGGGTATCGTCCATTTTGATTGCTTAGTCTCCTTGTTGTAATAATACCTTAAGGAAAATTGAGGTGGTTGACCTTGACCTTGAGGCATCCCCATATTTTGTGGAGACATAAGCTGTTGTCCATGTTGTGCCAGTGTGGCAGGATGGAACTGCAGCATACATATATGCCAATAATGCAACCACCATGAGATTTACATATCTCACTAGAAGAAACAATATAACAAAATAATCTTCTTCATTCAATATATGTTGGAATTACATACTTGCATAGGATATGGAGGAGCAAAATTCTGAGGAGCCACTGATTCAGATGCAGGATGTGACCAATGTGGCTGTCGATGAAAACAAGCGTTCGAAAAGATCGATATCACAAATTGATTTAAAAATGAACTCTAAACTGCCTATAATCAAACCTCAAAGCTAAATAATCGAGCTAGAATGATATACCAAATTATACTCACTAACAAAAGTCAGAATATCTCTCTAGTAGCTACCGGAATATACAAACGATTAACACAATTGCATTACTATCCCAAATTCAACAAAAAAAATCCAATCTTTCTAAGATGAACTAAAACATAACCTTTCCAAAATACAAAATAAATAAATTGCTCTGAAAATCTACCTGTGAACCAGATGGTGGCGGGTTACTTGCCATGCTTGCAGCAAGTAAGCTCAGATCATCTCAATTGCACTGCAAAATGCCAAGTGCTGTAAGAATTATACTCCAATAGTTCCAAAAGCACACATTTTTCAATTTTTGAAATATTGAATTCAAGCTCAAGTCTTTGTGGATTAGGAAAAAGGTAGAGAAACGAATAGATTTACCGTAGCTGAGCTCAGAAGAAGATCTCGTGAAGAAGAAGAAGAAGAAGAAGAAATGATTTTAGGGATTTTTCGATTTTTTTCTAAGTTTAGTTTGTTTCTTAACAAATTTTCAAATGAGATTAGTTGATTTTATTTAAAAAAATTAATCGCAAAAATAACGTCCCAAAAAAATACGAGTCCTGTTTATCGGGCCGTCGAATTATGCTTATATAAATGGGCTTTAACCAAAAGATATGACATTAATGGGCTAACAATAAAGCCCAAAGAAGAATTTCTGTCTCTCAAAATTGGGCGAGATTCGCGAGATATGGAGGCGATGAAGAACATCTAGGGTTTTGAAAAATATTTTTTAATCCTTTATTTAAACGCCACACCGCCTCTTCTTCAGAATCACTCATCGACAGAGCTCAGCTCCCATCTCTGGATTGAGTTATTTATTTATATTTTCAGTGCGAAATCTTTCTTAATTTTCCAATTATTGTTGAATTTGAAATCGAAACAGCTGGGAATTAGGATGTGGTTGCGATGATTGTAAAACAATTCCTCGTACTGATTGCTGTTACGCAGCTTGACAGACTCATTTTACACCCATAGAATATGAGCAATCTCTATTTTCCAGCTTCTCGTTTCCTTTTATTATTCGATTTTTTAATTTTATTATTGTTTTTGGATCTGTGCGTTATTGCCTTTCAAAATGTTACCGTCATCGTTGAATTTGTTATTGTTCAATTGATGAAATCATAATATTTCAGCTGTATTGGCAATGCGAATTCTCTATTGATTGTTTAAATTTTTGTTGAATCCGGAATCGTAATTGGTGGCGATTAGAGTGTGGTTGCGATGATTGTAAAACAATTCCTCGTACTGAATGCTGTTTCCGCAGCTTGATAGACTCATTTTACACCCATAGAATATGAGCTCCCACCTCTAATTTTCATTTGTTCGTTTACTTTTTTTATTTGATTTTAGTATTGTTTTTGGTTCAAGATGCTTTTGCCTTTCAATATGTAATTTGGTAGTTCACGGTTGCTCAATTGATGAAATCAGAATATATCTGAAAAATTACTGTCAAGTTTCAATTTTTAGGTCAACATTTCTGTGCTGATCTATGCAGTATTGCAAATCACTAATTGCCAGTTTTCTGAAATTTGTATTGCCTGGATAAATTGATGAAGTTTTATCATAACAAAGTTGGATTTAAACATATGGAAACTGTCATAATTACTTGTCAGTACTAATTTCAATATTTATGTAACTTCAGTAATCATGACTTTTTGTGATTTTGAAAAGTCCACTAAGATCACCTTCTGTTTTAACATCAATCTATCAAGAATTGATTGAAATTTCAGCAGCTTCAATGCTTTTGCTGTGTTAAGTACTTTATTAGGTAGAGTACTGTTTTAATGATTATGCTGTTGCCTGTGAATTTGCTTAAAATATTACTGCAGTTTGATGCTAAATCTGTTTGATTAAAAACTGTTTTTAAATAAAGAAACTGCCTTTGTTTTACTCTTCTTAATCAGTGTATTTTGAAGGAGTTGGCCACATTTGTAATATAGCAAAGTAGACACATTGTTTGCTGTATGTTTGGCCTCTCCTCATATTGAGTTTTGGTGGTGTTTTAAAGCCTGAATTTCATTACAAATATAACCAGAAATTTGGGTTACGCACACCTCCATATTCCAGAAAATGGTTCTTGTCCTTTTGATTCCTAAATTTCATTCTTTAACCTTCTTTTTGTTATGACCTCACATTTTGTAAGTATATTGATCTTTGATGATGCCACAGGCTTTTCAAAAGCTTGCCATTGTGAAGAATATGTACTGCCTTATCCATGTTGCTTATATTTCTTGTTATCCTAACATTTGTTTGGATGGGTACTTTCATGTCTTCTCTTTTGCTGTTTCAGTGGACTCGATCTGTTACCTTCGAACCTGCTCTTTGATATTTTCCCGAATATGCTGGAGAATGGCTTCCTTTTTGTTGAATAGATTCTTACTTCGTAGGGGTGGCTCAGAGTGAATTTGTTCTCTTGTGTTTTATTATCTGAATATAGAGATACCATAGGCTTAGATTTTACTATAGTGTTGGAAAAATGATTGGGTCTTGAGCTTTTGTTTATTGTTAATAAATTGGATCATGTTTGTCAATTTATAAGATAGTACTCCCATTTTTTTTTGCATGTGTTTTGTAAAAATCATAATGAATAGTTAAAGTGGAGGGAGAGTAAATTAAGAGAGAATAATATTGAAGAGACTCTTTTCAACATTATTCTTTCTATTACTTTACTTTTTCCTTTACTTTAACTATTTATTATAAATTAAGAGAGATAATAATACAGAAGAGACTCTCTTCAATATTATTCTTTCTTTACGTTTTCCTCTACTTTAACTATTTATTATGATTTTAACAAAACACCTATGAAACACAAAAATGGGTCATCTTAACTGGGACGGAGGCAGTATATCTTCTATTCTCTTTAAATAGCAACTGCTTAATGCCAGTTCTCCAGTATCGTAATATGCCTAATAGAATGCTACAATTTCTACTATAAATATTTAAACCAATCATGCTTTAGTAATTACTATCCAAATCTGGTCATGCCTAATTTTATCAAAATACTGTTGTTTTTAGTCAATTGTTCATTTTCTAGGTAGAGACTAGAGTTTAATGGTGAAATTGGGATTTTGTGTTTGGTCAGAGTCTCAATAGAAGATTGAATTTGTACAATTATAATATCCAACACAAATTTCCATCTGCAAGAACCAACTAGCTTAGGTAACTATCTAATGTGTTCTACTATGGTCGAGTAGGATGTCAATTTATACTTACAAATTAGTCAAGAACGACAAGCTTCATAAATATGACTCGTGCTCCTTTAGGCTCTTTAAATTCAGCTATTAAACTCGCAACATTTATGTAATTTTCTTCATTCAAATTATCTACCATGGTGAAGTCACATTTATTCTTATTGAAGAGTAAAAGAAAAGTCTTAAAATGGACCACACGAGACTAAAGCAATTAAAAGAAAGATTTCCCAAGCATCCAAAAAGATTTTCATGGTCCAAACCTTTATCTACTACGGGCAAAATCAAACTTAAATTTTTTTTTTAATCAAAAATGTCCATTGTGGGCGGGATGTTTAGGGAGACCTCCAACCCGTAAATAAGATCAAAATGTAATGTTTCAAAAACATGATATTAGCTCAAAAGTGACTAAGATCTAAACAAGAACACGATTATGCAAAGTAGAGGTCCCACAAGTCGAGATCCTATGTACTATCAAGTGGAAAAGGGATGACTAGATACATAAGAGGAAGAAACGAAAAATTATCAAAACCAACCACCAAAGAGGATAGATCAACCCACATCTCAACGTCGGAAACGGAAGTTAGGATATCCCAGCTGGTCCATCGTTAATTGCCAGTAAATCCACGAACTATAAATGAATTTTTGGTTTTTCGATAATCTATAAATTTTGTACGAAATACACGAACTTTGAATATTTAAAGTATTACCCCGATTTTAAATTCCACAAAAAATTAACTAATGTAGCATCATCTTAAACATATAAGTATCATAGAAGATTCAATTTTGAATTCTTTTTCTTTCAAACAGATTAAAAATTTAAATTTTAACCCATTTGATTTGGCCTTGCAACAATTTAGTGAGTACTACCTCTGAAAAAGTCAAGAAGCCTTTAATTGCAATATAAATACTAAACAGTGAAAAGATATGTTATTAGATGCCCCCACCAACAACAAATCACAACCACAAAACAAGCATGCTCCCCTCCAACCAACCTATAACAAAATCATGATATCTCAAACTCAAAAATCCCACCAAACAAGAAGCCTATTTAGATAACTATAAATCAAAGAGTACCACACAAAATATGCTTATAAGTTTCAACTAATACAACATATATCTAGCACTATTACAAGTGAATTGATTGTGTGAGCAATTCTTGTTCTTAGAGCAGTGATGGATAAGCTGAGACGTCGTGCGGCGGGCTGCCCGCCACGCTGCTGTTGGAGAGGGACGCGAAGGCGCCCCTCTGCAAGACTCCCGTGGGAGACGCGTCCAGCCGGGGACTGTCCCATCTCTCGATGAGGTTGAGCTGTTTCGCGTCGCTAGTGGTTGTTGTTGTCGTGTTGTGGAGGACCTCCCCGAGAGGCCCTCCAATGGCACTGGGCTCCCATGAGATGGGAGCCCAGTTGTTACTGCTCGGGCGGTTGCCCAAGCCTAGCCCCATCTCAAGCTCCCGAGATAGTCCTGATCTCGGGGGTGAGGATGCCATGGATATTGAGAGTTGTGTCCGGTCCACGTCGCGGTCGGGCTGGTCCATGAACTGCCGGAGCTCGCTCCGGTTTAAGGGGTTCACGAGCGAGTCGGAACACACGAGGCCGAACTCGTTCCCCTCCCAATCTTGGTGTTGGGAGTCTTTGGGTTTGGTTTTGGAGAGAGAGGTGGTGTTCTCAACAATACTTCTGCTGAGCGAGGGAAATGTTATGTACAAGTTGTGTTAGTGGCGGACGCAGAAAAAAATATTTTAAATTTTGAGTTTGTTGAGATTTTCACACCTAGCAACTGTTGGCTTCGCGGTGGTGGTGTTGGAGGCGATGGCGGATTGGGCTTCCACAGGCTTTCTTGAACGGTGGCGGCCTCGGTTCATGTGGCGCTCGCAGTACTTCTGGTCCACGACCGCGTCCCGCGAGCACCGCCACTTCTTCCCATCGGTTCTCCGGCACCGACCCGGCTCTGGGTCGGTGCTAGAGTATCCCAAATGGAAACCATTCCATCCCACTACCCATATCAACAGTTAGTTAGTTTATTAAAATCACACAACATTTGACCTCAGGCATTAACTACTGAACAAAAGGTAACAAACTTAAGAGAGAGAGAGAGAGAAGGGAAGCTTACAAGGATTGGATCTGAGGGAAGAGAAACCAACAACTTCAAAGGCTTTTCTAATGGGATTGAGAAGATAAGAAGGAATGGGAACATTGGCAGTGATGTATTTGTAGATCAAGGCTTGATGCTCTAACTCCATCCATTGTGATGGAGTGAATGGCCCCCTCACACCATGCTGCATGCTTCCACCATTCATCCCTACTACACACACAACACACACTTCAAAAGGTGCAATTACATCCAACATAATCACTTAATAAAACTAAAAAACAAAAATCTTGAACACATTTACTTTGTGGTGGTGTAACATATTGTCCTAAAATAAACCACAGTCTCAAACATCACAACTTCTTCTTTTCTTTAGTGAAAGAGATAGAGAAACAAATAGTGCCTCCAAAAATAGGGAGGATAAGATGGTGTACTTCCAAGAAAGATTTCACAACCACAAAAAAAACAAACTATACCAGAGATGAATTCTTCAAAAAAACAATAACAACCCAAAAACCATACTAGAAAAAAAAAAAGGTAAGATCTTTACAAACCACCATTTCAAATTTCCTCAACTTCACATGAAAGAAACTAAAAATCCCATCTTTCCTTAATAAAACTAAAAAAATCTTGAATCCCTTTGTTTTGTGGTGGTGTAACATTATGTCCTAAAACAAACCACAGTTCCAAACATCACAACTTCTTTTCTTTATCCTTTTCTTCTCCAACAGTGAGAGAGTGAGAGAAACAAACAGTGCCGCCAAAAATAGAGTTGATAAGATGATGACACAAAGCATATTTCCATATAAAAAAAAACTAAACCAAAGATGAATTCTTCCATAAAAAAAACAAACCCAACAACCATACTAGCAAAAAGATAAGATCTTGACAAACCCCATTTCAAATTTGCTCCTACTTTTCATGCAACAAGAATGAAAAAAAAAAGATAAAAATCCAATCTTTACCTGCATTTCTAGCAAATGCATTGGATGAGTAGTGATAGTAAGGCAATGTGAGAGGCTGTGGGTTTGGGGAAGAGAAGCTGAGCATCTCTGCAGAGGAGAGACCACAGCCGTTGGATCTCTGCAGTGAACCCTCACCGCAAGATGAGTTCTTGGACATCTTAAACTCCCTTAAATCATCCTCATTTATTGCTCTGTCTTGCTTGAGAAACCCGAATCCGTGGCAGTATTTGGGCTTGTCGGCGTCGCCATTTTGCAAGGAGAAGGCTGTGTCGGAGGGGAGGAGGGCGAAATCCATGGAGAGAGAGTGGGAGAGAAAGAGAGAGGGGATTTAGGAGGGGGGAGAGACAGGGAGAAGCATCTTGTGTTTCTTTGCTTTGCTATCTATGTTTGTGGGTTTGGGCAGAGTTGAAAAGTGAGAATGAAGTTGTGCTTGTTTTGGGAGTTTGATGTTTGTCAAAGGAAAAATTATTGGAGAGAGAGGAAAGAGAGAGAGAGGGGGAGAGCTGTCTGAGAGGTTTGTGGCAAAAACTTGACTAGTTGTTGGTTGCTAGGATGGAGGGCTTCTTTATATACACACATTATAAAGTAAGTGTGTGTGTGTGTGTGTGTGTGTGTGTGTGTGTGTGTGTGTGGACATAAATACTTTTGAAAATAATTGGAGTATAAAGTGTGTTTTTTTAGAAATGGGAAAAAAATAGTCCTACATGTATGTTTGAGAATAAGCTTTTTATGCACTCATGCACAATTCAAAATTGGTAATTTGTTATACTTATTCATTAGATTACGAACTTAATCTCTATTAGATGTGATTAAAATCGTATATAGATGTAATATAAAACACTGAGTCATTAAATTAAACGACAGTGGTGGTGCAATGCCCTGCGCCAAGGCTTGCCGAGAATAGGGATGCACCACAAGACTATCATTTACGAAAGGTTATTGATTTAATCAATTCCGCCTAAATATGATGTAATGTGTTTCTCTGTTTATGTGATATTATAGTTCTCTTGTCTATAAATATCATGTAGTAATACTTTAATTATCAATCACATAGTATAATATACTAGAGTATGTAATTTAAAAAATAATAATATGATTACGTGAAAATTAGGGGGTGTTCGGTTTGCAAGATTGTATCTCGATATTAAATATGTAGTGTGTTTGGTTCATGAGATTTAATCCCACAACTCAATCTTAGATGGATAATCATAGGATAGTTAGTCATTGCTAACCCCCTAATAATCTCACAACTCAATCTTGATTATATCTTACTACTATTTTATCTAGAAAATCGAACACCGCCTTATAAAGTACTCCCTCGGCATTTCATTTTGAGCACTCATTTTGAAAAAATGATAATAAATGATTAAAGTAGAGAAAGAGTAAAGTAAGATAGAGAATAGTGTAGATAATATTGTTCTCTACACTCTTCTCTATCTTATTTTTATATTTCTCTACTTTAACCATTTATTATTATTTTTTCAAAACAAGTTCTTAAAATGAAATGCCTCTATTACTGTAGAACGGATGAAGTAATTATTTTACTAGGTTATAAGCTATTGTATTGTACTTATTAAATTTGAAGTCATATTTCAATGTCAAAACGTTGCGTATTAATTTAGGGGGAAACAAGAATTAAATATTTGAATCGTCACTTCAATTTTCACTTGCCATGTAGTCCTACTCTTTTTGTGGCTAAAAATCGAATTTTTAAGATGTAACTATTAAAAGTTAATGGTTTCAGCATTTAGATATTGGTTAACTTTATACTGAGAGCTAGTAATTGCAAAAAGGTCATTGCTCAATTATTTCGACGTAGAAATGTACTCCACATAATTTTCCTAAAAAATAATATTCCTATTAAAATCAAAATCAAGATTTATGGTGTAATTTAGAAGTGTAATCCAATATTCCTCTATGATTTGGTGGGATCAAGGTAGTGGCTACTAGTTCGTGGCCAGATCTAGTTTGGTTTGGGGTCTGGAATTGGTGTTCAGTAGTTGAGTCACTTATGTCCGTTAAAATGTTCAGTAAGTACATCTCTAAGACTATGTTTATCGGGTGGGGTTGGTCGACCTCCACCTCACCCCACATTAAAAAAAAAATTAAATTGAAATCAATCTCCCTCCCAGATGCCAACCGCGGTCGCCCAACACCCAAACACCAACCGCCTGGTCTCAATTCCATCATCCAATGAGATTGTGCCAAATGGCACAATCTCATTGGTTGATATATATATTTTTTTAAATTAATATATCTTTAATATAAAATATTATAAAATTATAAAAAATATATCAAAATTCATAATTTTTCTTCCTCTATAAATAGAGACCACATTTGGTATAGTTTTGCATAAAAAAAATATCATCTTTTCTCCTCCTATAATCCTTCTTGTTTGATAAAATTTCATATTTTTTAGTTTACTTTGTTGCTAACTATGGAGGATGATGAGAATAATATATTCTCCAATTCCCCAAATTTCTATCCGTCCCAAAACTACAACCCTTCCCAAAATTTTAATCATTCTCAAGATTATATTCCTAGTTTTGATGATTTTCCAAATTCTGATCAATTCCAAAGTTCATTTCAAAACCAACATTCAAGCCAAAACATATCACCAACCAACTTGAGTGCTTCAAACACTCCACATGATTGGAGTGAGCAAGAAGATATGGCATTAATGTCTGCTTGGTGTTTCGTGAGTAGGGATGCAGTTGTTGGCACCAACCAAACTAATGCCCATCTATGGCAAAATGTTCTTGATCAATATGAGGAAACAAGAAAAGAAAATCCGGGAATGGGCCAACAAAGAAGTTCGGAGTCATTGAGACAACGCTACAAACGACTCAACACAAATGTCACAAAGTGGGTTGGTGCATACAAAAAAGCACATGATCGAGCTACGAGTGGCCAGTCTAATGATGACATTGAGAAAACCGCTCAACAACTGTATGGTAAGAGAAAATTTACTCACCATAAGGTGTTTGAGGAGGTGATGAGATACAATCCCAAGTGGGAATTGAAATTGAATAGCACCGGTTCAACGCGTTTCCAGCCAGATGAAGATAGTCTTGAAGAAAGTCGTGGGAGCTCAAAAAGGTCGAGGACTAGTGAGGAAGGAGGACCTCAAATCGACTCCACTCCTGAGAGTCGTTCTTCAACATTGCAACGTCCTACCGGAAGAGATCAAGCTAAGGGTAAGGCTAAAAGAAAAGGCAAAGAAGTTGCAACGCCATCGTATACAATCCCTAATGATTTCACTGCAGCACTGCGTGAAATGAGAGTCACACGTGAAAGGGAATGTGATATTCAGGAACGGAAGCTCAAGGCAGCTAGTGATATTCAGGAACGGAACATCAAGGCAGCTATCCTTACTCCGCTGATGGCTAGGAGGGACTTAACTCCAGAAGAAGAAGATCTGAAACGCAATCTAATAGCAGAATTGTTTGGGAAGTGATCATAGTTTATCTGTTTTAAATGTATGTTTCTTAGTATGTAACTTTCAACTTCTGCGCTTAGTATGTAATCTTCAATTTCCGTTGCTTAGTGTGTAATCTTTAATTTCTGTTGCTTATGTAACTTCTAGTTTATGTGATAAGCCATTCAATCAAAGCATGAATAAATGACAACCCATGTGATCACGAAAATCAAAGTATGACTACATGACAAGTCATTTCTATCACAAGTAGTGGTGGAATCCAATGACAACCCATGTGATCACGAAAATCAAAGTATGACTACATGACAAGTCATTTCTATCACAAGTGGTGGTGGAATCCAATGACAACCCATGTGATCACGAAAATCAAAGTATGACTACATGACAAGTCATTTCTATCACAAGTGGTGGTGGAATACAATGACAACCCATGTGATCACGAAAATCAAATATGACTACATGACAAGTCATTTTCTATCACAAGTGGTGGTGGAATCCAAGGATATCCCATATGATCACAAATGATAGTAGTGGCATCCTATGCTCAACAAATTGCTTCTATATATTTACCTATATGCTTCAAGAAAATTACACACAAATCCTTGCACAATTATTGAGCCAACTCTCCCTAAAAAATGTCATCAAGTTCTAATTTTGAAGCTTTCAATCTTCTTGAAGACAATGAATGGGAAGAAAAAATTGTTGAACAAAATCAGCAACTCGATCAACTAATCGAGGATATAGCTATTTGGCCAACAACCTTGCCTTCACAACCTACAACCCAGACGGCTAGAGCTAAAAGGAGATACATTGAAAGGAAACGCGAAGAGGGTCATCATACTATTTTCGAGCAGTACTTTACTGAAGATCCAATCTATCCTCCAGATTTTTTTCGAACAAGGTATCGCATGCGAAAACCTTTGTTCGAAAAAATAATGAATAAGCTCATCGACACCGACAACTTTTTGTGCAAAAGCGTGATGCTACTGGTCGACTTGGTATGTCTGCAATTCAGAAATGTACAGCAGCGATGAGGATGTTGGCCTACGGGGCAGCGGCCGACTTTCACGACGAATATTTGAGAATGAGCGCACAACTCATTCGCAAATCTCTCATCAAGTTCGTTGAAGGTGTAATTTCTGACTTCGGCGATGAGTACTTGCGAAAGCCCAACGAAGAAGACTTGACAAGACTTCTGCATATTGGAGAACAACGTGGGTTTTCAAGAATGTTGGGTAGTATTGACTGCATGCATTGGGAATGGAAGAATAGTCTCACTTCATGGGCTGGACAACATGCCGGAAGAAGCGGGAGTTCGACAATCATCTTTGAAGCAGTAGCATCTCAAGATCTGTGGATATGGCATGCTTTTTTTGGAACTCCAGGTTCGAGAAATGATATTAACGTGCTTGATCAATCTCTTATTTTTGATGATATTTTGGAAGGTCGAGCACCGAAGGTCAACTACATAGTAAATGGCCATGAAAAAAATATGGGATATTATCTCACTGATGACATATATCCTCAATGGGCGGCATTTGTCAAATCTATACTAGGTCCACAAACGATGAGGCACAAGTTGTTTGCTCGACATCAAGAGTCTGCTCGAAAAGATGTTGAACGAGTTTTTGGTGTTTTGCAAGCTCATTTGCTTTTATCAAATGTCCATGTCTTATTTGGGATCGTGATATTATGGGGAAAATAATGATTGCTTGCATAATCTTGCACAATATGATAGTGGAAGACGAAAGAAGCACATATTCGAACTATTGTGATCCGGCAGAATTTATTCAAGATCGACTTGGACAAAGTAGTCGTGAGAATGAAGATGGAGATGCGAATAATGATTTCATATATTCTACGAATAGGATTGCGAGTCTAGCTTCTTACATGAAAAACAAAGCCCAACTTCAAAATAGAGAAGCTCACAAAGCTCTGCGAGACGATTTGGTTGAGCATATATGGGCAAAATTCGGCAATTACAATTGAATGTCTAGTTTTCGTCTTATGTATGGGCACCAATTATGTATTTTGAATTTCATATTTCAATTATTGTAATTTATATTTTTATTAGTTTGTTTTTATAATTTTTAGTTTGTCATTTATTACGTTTTTCTATAAATTTACAATAATAAGTATTTCATATATTAATAATATTATTAAAAAATAATATAAAAATAAATATATATAGTGTGGTTGGGTGGTCATTGATAAACCATGAAAATGTGGGTGGTTGGGTTGGATGGATATTGATGATGTGGAAGATGATGTGGAAGAGATAGAAATGAATTAAATATTGAAAAGGTGGCTGGTTGGGTTGAGTTAGTTGGTTGCTGATAAACTTAGTCTAAAGGCATGTGTTATGTGTATCTATTGTAGCAAGAAAAAATGGATTTTTCTAGATCTTAACAAAACTAGAAACATCTGTTTTTTCTTGCTACATTATTCTTGATTTTTATTTTTCTAAACATTCTTGTTTGTAAGGAGCATACCAGTAGTATGTTTGTTGTGAGGGTTGACGATCTCACCATGTTGTCGGCTAGATAGGTCTTAGTAATTAGAGAATCCTGTGAGTATAATCCCTATAAAACTAAAATTCAATTTAAATCTATTTTTATATTTGTATATCAATTTAAAGATCTAATCATAATACTCCATATGTCCCATATTAGGAGTTACTTAGACTTTTCTGCATTCGTTTTATAAAAATGATAATAAATACTTAAAGCGGAGAAATGGTAAAGTAAGATAGAGAATAATATAGAGAAGATAGTGACTCCTAATGTGGGATGGAGGGAGTATTTAATTTCTTATTTTCAATATAGAGTTAATGAATTTTACCACTAATGTGAGGAATTTATACGTTCAATGAAGTGTTTTTAGAGCTTTTAGCTTTCTAGAAAGAATTGTTACATTAATTCACATATATACACATATATACGTGAATTAATACATATGTTGGTGAGGTATGAAAATCATTTTGAGTCCTTTAATCACTAATCTATTGCGAATGCATATTCCGACTAAATGAATGCCAATCATGGAGGCAAATTTTTTGTATTTATTCGTTCATTTTCCATTTATTAATTTTTATGTGCTTGTTTGTCTACTTTATGTTTTTTTCGTCACTCTCAACTCTCATGATTAACGTTTCTATTTTTGAAAACGAGTCATTTTAAGTGAGATGATTTGAGTTTATCTTAGACTACAATCCCTATGTACATATTGTAATTCAAATACTATGATTTTATTACACATCACTTGAAAGAGTATATCCACTAAGAGCATCCGCAATGGGCGGACGATGGCACGCCCGATGGTGCGCATCGTCCGCGCCATCCATCGTCCGCACCCATTGCGGGTGCGCGCCATAGGGCGCAGACGATAGTCGCGCCCTATACTTCTGTCGCGGGGGATAGTGCGGACGATGGCCATTGTCCGCCCCATTGTGGAGGTCGCGGACGATCGACCGCGGACGATGGCACGCGGTTTCGTTATTTTATAAATATCATTCATTTGTAACATTTCATTTCACGCGATTTCATTTTCGAAACTTACATTTACATAATTACTACGAAATGGATTGAAGCCCCAATAGTCCTACGTTTAACGCAGGGGTGCATTGGCCGGGTACAGAACCCGGAGATTATCGTTCGTTCGACACCAACACCCATTACGATCCCGATTTCAGTACGGAATCGTATGGGTTGTCTAACATGAAGCCGTCTCCGCACCGCCCAACCGCAGCGGCCGATCCCGACCCCGCCGCGACCGCTTCCGCCCCAGCCAGAAAGAAGCTGAACCGGCAGCGGGCGCAGAAGTTGCCGCCTCCCGGTGATTGGGATGAGTACGCCCCCGGCCGTACGAACTACAACGACGACGAAACTCTCACTTTGGCTCGGTGTTGGGTAGATATATCGGAATATCCGATATTCGCGAACAACCAGCGATAGATCGCGTACTGGGAACGCATCGCGAACCTCTACAATTCGGTCAAGCCGCCGACCGCGTACAAGCGCAAGCGTGAGCAACTCCGCAAGCACTGAGATCAAGTCAACAAGCAAGTGAACTTGTACGCGGCGGAGTTCGAGAAGTTCACGCGGTCACAGGTGAGCGGCGAGAGCGCGAGCGACGTGCGCACTAAAGCGATGTTGTCGTACCGGTCGATGTTCGGCGATTTCAAGCACGAGGCAATCTGGGCGCTCTTGAGGGAGAAGCAGAAGTTCCAAGGTGGAATTCTGCACACTGGTGCGCCGAAGAGGACGAAGGTCACCGAAGTTGGTGACTACACGAGAGCGGCAACGGCAGTCACCCGGTTGACCTCAACCGGACGTACGTGGATGAAGGGAGTTCCGGCACACCGGTGTCCTTCCGGTGTCCTTTCGGTGTCCTCCCGGTGTCAAGGCTGCGAAGGCCAAGGGGAAGGCGACCGCGACCTCATCGTCGACCGCTGCAACCCAAGCTCTGGTCCCGGTAGAGCTCCCGACCCAGACGGCCACCGCGTTTGAGTCGTTAGCAACAGCGTCGATGGCAAGGACGATGTTGCAGACGCACAGGGCCCTCAAGAAGTGTACCGACCCCGACGAAGTCGAATATCTCCGGGCGTTACTCGATGAGCTGCGTCGGAAGTTGGAAATTGGTCCGACTTAGTTTTTTTTTTTAGTTCAATGATGTAACTTTTTTTTATTAAAACTTCGCCGTTTGTTATTTAGACCGTTTTTTATTTACTCGTTACTTGTTATTTGAAAATAGTTAAATTAATTAAACAAAACAATAAAATATGATGTGGCGCGCCATAGGGCGCACCTTAGGGTGTCCCACTGCAGGTGGGGAGGTAGGAGGATTAAACTGCTGACGTAGGGCGTCATAGTGCGCCCCATTGCTAATGCTAAAAAAACATGCTACCGAAAACCTAAGAGCATCTCCAATAACCGGCGTCACTACCGCGACGCCGATTTTTCGCCGACGCCGGTTTGACGCCGAACCATTGGAACCAGCGTCGGCGAAATCGGCGTCAAAATCGGCGTCGCCATGCCGATTCCCGCGCTGACGCCGATCCTCACGGGCGCCATTGTGCGTCCCGGATCGGCGCCAAACCGGCGTCGGATTTAAATTTTTTTTTTAATTCGAATTTTAAAAATTCGAATTTAAAAAAAATAATAAAAATACTATTTATTTATAAAAATTATTTTTAATATTTAAAAACAATTTTTACAAATAAATTTATACAAGAAATTCGTAATAGCCCATATATATTTAATGGGCTTGCGAATTATGAAACCATTCTAGGTTGTCTCTCTTTTATAGAGACATCCTTGAATGTTTTATGTTCCACATTCGATGTGGGACAAAAACCACTCTAGGTAGTCTCTCTTTTATAGAGACATCCTTGAATGTTTTATGTTCCACATTCGATGTGGGACAAAAACCACTCTAGGTAGTCTCTCTTTTATAGAGACATCCTTGAATGTTTTATGTTTCACATTCGATGTGGGACAAAAATCATTCTAGGTTGTCTCTCTTTTATAGAGACATCCTTGAATGTTTTATGTTTCACATTCGATGTGGGACAAAAATCATTCTAGGTTGTCTCTCTTTTATAGAGACATCATTGAATGTTTTATATTTCACATTCGATGTGGGACAAAAATCATTCTAGGTTGTCTCTCTTTTATAGAGACATCTTTGAATGTTTTATGTTTCACATTCGATGTGGGACAAAAATCATTCTAGGTTGTCTCTCTTTTATAGAGACATCCTTGAATGTTTTATGTTTCCATATAGAAATATTGTACTTTTTTAATTGTACTTTTTAATTTTTGTACTTTTTTTAAATTATTGTACTTTTTTTTAAAATTAATGTACTTTCTAAATTTTAATAGTATTATTCGAATTTCCCGTATTTGTCTCGTAAATTAAATTTCGTATGTTGATACGAGTGTAAATTAAATTATATAATTGTTATTAGTGATGTGGATAGGTAGTGTGAAGGCTATGTGAGGGCTATTTGATGTCCAGTTGATGTGGCAAGCTGATGTGGCAGGAGAATTGTAGTGCTGATGATGTGGCAGTGTGAAGGCTATTTGATGGCTATTTGACGTCCAGTGCTATTGGAGATGCTCTAATTACCCACTATAAACTAATTTAAGTAGGTGTGCCAAGGGGATTAAGCAATAAAGAGATGTACTCCCTCCGTCCCGGGCTACTCGCTCATTTCCTTTTCGGCTCGGAGATTAAGGAATGAATGTATAGGAAAGTCAAAAATGACGGCTGTAGGTGAAACTTTTTACTAAAAATGGAAAAAGTGCAAGTAACTTGAGACGTCCAAAAAGGAAATAAGTGCGAGTAGTGCGGGACGGATGGAGTATGATGAAATGGATATTTTGGAATGAAAGCAAAAAAGGATGAGAAAGTAGAAATTGGTTAAATGCATGCATAGGTAGGGTGCAGACCCTCGTCACATCATCCCATTGGAATCCATCCCATTGAAAGGATATGAAAAAGGCAAGGATAAGAATTGATGATTTTAGAGAGAGAGAGTTTGCAATTTCAATTTCAATTTCAATTTCAATTTCAATTTCAATTTCAATTTCAATTTCAATTTGTACGTAAAGGAGTGATGGAGACGTGTCAACGGTGGCTGTGCGGCCCACTTACCACTACTATGGTCCCCAGACAAAACAATACATTTATTGCTTTTTGTTGTATTAAGATTCATTGATTCATTTTGTTAGATTGGATAGATTTACTTATTAATCTCCTCGAGATAGTGATGGAGTATTATGAGATTCTTCTTGGGTTATTTAATCTTTATTTGATAAACTTGGTTCGATTTGATCTAGTGTGTAGGAAAATTATGGAGTAATTTGTATAGTGGGACAGAGACTTTTAAGTAAGTAAGTAAGTTGAACGAGTTCGTTTGGATATGATGGTATTATCTTGTGATTAAGCTTATATATGTTCGAAAAGGCTCATCTAAGCTTACATAGTATATACAAGAGAGCCAACTCAACGGGTTTGTTTGAGTCTGGTAGCACTGTATCATCAACTTGCGATTCACCTTGTGGAATGATTTACTGAAAAAAAAATATACTCCATTCGAGTGCGTAAAATATGTTTTATAGTAAATAACACAAGATTTAATGCAAAATTAATAAAATAAATGAGATATATAACTACTTTTAGTGGATGATGGAGTATGAAATATATCTATATATAGGTGTAATACATACTAGTAATATCAAATAATCAATCATTCAAACATGAATATAAGTTAGAAAATTCATCTAAGTTCGAATAATTTCATGATGCTCCACTACACAACAATTATAAAATAAAACTTATTCAATTCAAGTACAAATTCAATGGTTATATGTGTATATGTGTCCAAGAGAATACAACAACATATCAAATATTCAAAATTTAGAAAATGAATTCATAACAATATATGGAGTAATAGTATAAAGTAGAGAAAGACACACAGTGGAGGGGAGTGTGTGTATTGGTGCCGGGTTAGATGTAAATGAGAAGTGGTTCGTTTCCCCTTTGCCGACAGGGATGGCGTGGGACCCATACACTCTTTATATTTTTTTCTAATAATTCACCATTATGATATTTTTTCCTGCCATTCTTCAATTTAAAGATAACATTATTATTCTATTATTGCACCAAATAACCAGGCTAGATTTTCTCAATTAATTTGGATGTCAAGCACACGAATTGTGCCACTCACACTTGAGTCATCTTTAAGACCATCCGCGAAGATGCAAGAAAGTGCACCGGACTGGCGACGTGATGCGAGCGAGCGGAGATGCAGGTTGAACTGCATCCGCTGCCTTGCCTACGGACCAATCAGAATCGAACACATATCAAAAGTTTAAGTTGTCGATTACTTCATAACTAACCGATTCGAATTCAGTTAGAGATTATCTGGTAACTGACCAATCCAGTAATCAACTCTATTTTTGAAACTTTTACATATTAACAAGCTCTTATTTTCTTTTTTACCATTCTTTTTTTCTTTTTATCTATCTATTTTAGGTCTGGATCAAGCGGTAAATTTTAACCGTCCATCATTTTTATACTAAGACAAGGGATTTATTTAACCTTCTTATATAGTTAGGGTATATATGCAACTAGAGACCAGTCTAAAAAATAAAACTTGTAGGGTCAAACACGATGAATAAACTCTTTGCTGAAATTTGAAGCAAGAGGTAGTCGTCGCAAGCAATGAATGTTAGACGAAGGAAAAATGAGACTTTGGACGTAACTATCACATTGTAAGATCAGCGACAAATCAAAGAGTGAATCAATAGAAATTTTCAATTATCATGTCCGGACAGTGAAGTCGATCAATTCGAGACCCTGTGTAGATATGTGATTATATACTAGCAATAAAAGTCCTAATAGCATACATACAATATTTTCAAAATTTCACCATCCTAATCCCATGTGGGCGAAATCGTTTTATTTCTTTCTATAAAGACACCATATATATATAATATATATTAAATTGAGTTGTAAGAACGGTAAAATGTAGTAATAATGAGAAGAACGGTAAAATGTAGTAATAATGAGCTGCAATTAATATTTTATATTCTCGTAGCAAACCTAGTGGTGTGATTTAGGTTTATAGACTTTACTTTTTTTCTATAAACTGTAGCCTACACTATCCTTGTAATTATACGTTCACACGAGTCAACTGTTGAATTAAGTTTTACCCCTACATGCATCAACCTACTAGGGTTTTAAGCTATTAATATGATAAATGTTTTATTTATAAGGGATATTGGTTTTCTATGAATCCAAGTTTGAAGATGGTGGGAAAAAATATTTTTTTGGAAAGTTTCATACAAACTAGGATTCGAATTATGAAGGTCGATTTTCTAGTGCAGTTATTTTTACCATCAATATCATAATAATGAACCTTTTATTTTGGCCAATTAAATAAAGTTGAGAAAAAATTGACACATAACTCAAAATTAAATATATTAATTTTTTTAATTATCAAGAGAGTTGCAAAAGGACGGAGAGAAGGATTCACGCTTCATAACATATTTTATAATTAATCCAAATGATGTTTTACATGTAAGCTTTAGAACTTAATCTAAGAAAAACTTATTTTGGCATATAATTTACAAATTTTAATCACCCTTATAAACACATACAAAAACTATGTGAATAGACAAATTAAATACATAAATACACAAGCAATTATGCATTCATTAGTATAGGATAATTTCGTTGTGTGTGCTCTTTATGTTTGTTCAAGAAAATCGATTTTTTTTGGCTTTAGCAAGTTGGTATATAGCCTATTTTTCCTAAAACATAAATGGCTAGGATTAGGAATTTCAATCTAGTTATAAAAATATACTCCATAACTCAAAATCACAGCACCAAAAAGAATATCACAACTCACAAGTCCTTGAATTAAACAAAATGAGCTTTATTATCCTTTCATCATAAACCGTAAATAGTTGGAAGAATAATGTTGATGACTTACATAATTGCAGCTTGTGATTATAAAATATGACATTAATATCTAATCATATTAATTTTTGGGGGGTACACAGAGTATTTATGTATGGGTAGTTACTGCTCCAAAATCTCAGTAATTGACACAAAGCAGAAGATAGCAGTTGATTAAAATAAAAAAAATTGTGCATCAATTGTGGGAATTTTAGGAAAAGAAAACATTACTTACTATATAATAGGAGTACTATTAATATTTAGTAGTACTACTCTTGATTGGAATTGCCCCAACGCTGACACCAAATTATATAGTTATATATGCATTGGGACTAACTCGATTTTTAAATAAAGTCTATTTAATTTTCTCCAAAGAGAAACATCATAAACCCGCGGGTATAGATGCTTGAGCACATTAAATTAGTAAATGCAAGAGAAATTAATTTTTTTGGTACACCTATGTGTAATTCCAAATGTATGTCTTATCATGTTGGTAGAAATAACCAATAGTATTAATTACATATGTGTATATACCTATATATGTCTGTGTGTGTAAAATATGCATGCTTGAGGTGTTGGTTTCTGGTGATTACAAGAGATAACAAAACCGGGCGTAATACAACCCAAAAGAAAGAAAAGGAGAAACAGAACTAAATGAAATTACAACGTAAGAATTCGAAACAAAGAACCGTGAACTAAGTTTAGCCGAGTCGAGGAGGCCTCTTCCCGCAAGACGAGATACGCCCCGGTAGTGCTCTTCGGTTTGGCGTGTCGTCCCCAAAGGTAAAACGGCTACGTCTCTATTGATGCAGCACCGCAATCACTAGAGCTCCGGCGAACTGGATGGAGGAGAGAGCAGAGCTTCGACAGAAAGACAATGCAGATAGAGGGAGAGAGCTTATGCAGAGAATGCTTGTATGTGTTGTGTCCTAATGCAGTGGTATGGCTAGCCTATTTATAGGCCAAGCCACCATGCAGGGTCAACCAGCCATTGAAGGCTCATCATGGCCAATTCGTAACCGACGTCGGTTACAGGCGTGTGGCAGGAGTGTGCCATCCGTGTGTGGAGCGTGTGGATTTCTCACGTGGCACCCGTGACTGTGCCTCGCTTGACGACGTGTCAAGCCACTTGGATTGCTGACTCGGCGGTGGTCCAAAAAGAATAGTTTGGGCCAAGCCCAAAGACCACCCAAAGACCAAGATCCAAGATCCAAGTCCAAGATCAAGTCCAAGCCCAAGCCCGAGATCGAGATCGAGATCGGGATCGGGCCCGGCACTCGGCCCGCGCCCACGCCCATGAGCACGAGCACGGGCTCGGGCTCGGGCGGGGCGGGCGGCGCGCGCGTGTGCGCGCGTGTGGGCTTTTTCACCCATCTTGATCCACTATAATTATTAAGTAACATAAAGTCACTTAATTTAAACACATTAAAGATGTATTAATCTTCCAATGTGGGATAATTAACACTAGTTAATTATTCCCTAAGCACATGCTCCAAGCTTTAATTAAAAGCTAATTATGCCCAACTTTAATCCACTATTTCTCACTCACCGGAAATCGGATTTGAGAAAGTGAATATACTACATTTATCTACGTAAAATGTAGATCGACGTTATATCATTTAATTTCACAAAATTAAATGTCTCGTCACATTTATTCTTTGGTCAAAACCATTGACCGGGCATATTTAATCCATGATTTTTACATGAGGCACATCGAATTGGGTGTCATTTATATTAGTAATAGTAGTACTCTCTCCGTCCCAAGATATTATACTCGTATACCACTTTGGGTTGCCTCAACATACTTGAGTCATTTCTATTTATGGTTAAAATTTACTTTATTATCAATCTCACTTCACCACTAAACAACACCTACTAAATTCTTGTGCCAAAAGAAATGAGTATAATATCTTGGGAGGGAGGGACTAGTATTTTGTAATTAGGCTCCACATTTCCAAGCTTCCATCTCTAGGGTTTATACTCCACAAGTCCACATGCCATTCCCCTCCCTCTCTCTCAAATTACACACACACATATGGATCAAAGGCTCATTGACTATTTGTCTGCCCATATTTTCTTTGATTTAGGTGAGAGTTGAAATTAATCTCAATAAATGTAATAACACATTTTATCATGATCAATTACATTATCAAGATAAAGGGTTCTTTACACACTAAAGTTTGAGGTATATATGCATAGCTAATCACACTTCCAAGAATTCTCAAGACACCTATGATAGAGAAAGAGGTGCAAATTACAAATTGTAATTAATCGTGATTTATACTTTTTCTCAAGTCACCATTATCAATGCATAATTTGATAGGTTTGTTACATAACCTAAAAAAGTACTTACCTTTAACCAAGGTAAAATTCGTTAGGGTAAAAAAAACCATGATCCCATAAGGAATTATTTAAACGCCAATATTCTATTATTTGAAATTCTTGATTTAAATGCCTATATTTATTTCAAATTTCGTTACTTAACTTTGAAGCATGCACCTACCTAATGATTTTGTTTACCCTTACCCTCCCCACACACACTCCTCTATTGTGAAATAATGAGTTATTTGTATCATGAATTATTCGTATCAGAGAGTTCTCAATTTTGCTATAACACGTGGTACTATAACTAATTGTACATGTTCGTCATTTATGTTCGGACTATCGACTGCAACAGACTCCTAAAGTGGGATGGGTTTGTACTCAACAATTTCCATGTATAATTTCTATATATTTGATATGTAGTAGTGCATCAGGTCATATAGGTTGAAGTAGATTCCTCTTCAGGGTGTAATAATAGGATGTATGTGCGACCCGTTTAGATCATGAGCTGACATAAAAGCCAGAGGTAGAATTGGAAGATAGGGTTAGGCAACGTACCAAACTTTTCTTAAATTCAAAGATGAGAAAGAATTGAGGTGGTCCAGCTAATAGAGATTAAAAGAAATGTAAGTGTATACATATGTTTGGCTGTCCAATTTGACAAATTGAATTTATGCATATGTTTCTTGAATTTATTCTTCGATGTCTTAACAGCCCACATGGCACGTGACCACAAGAAAATTGGCCACTTAGCCATGCGGACGATGGCACATCCATCGTCCGCGGACGATAGGGCTTTGACCACGCATCGTCCGCGGTATCGTCCGCCCCATTGCGGGTCACGCGGACGATATCGCAGACAATGCAACGCATTTAGAGGGTGCATAGGGCGTCCCACTGCAGATGGAAAGGTAGGAGGATAAAATGCTAATGTGGCGGACTTTAGGGCGCCCGATGCCTGCTCTAATTATAAAATATCTTTCCAAGGCTAACCTGGATTAAATCAGGCCTGGAGAATGAGGCTGATTAGGTTGACCCTTTGGACCAAATTCCAAAGATTTTTATTCAATTTACTATTGTGATTGGAATTTGGGAGCTACTCATGGCTACAACTATCTGTCTAACTAGTAATTTTACATAGCACAAAAACCCTAGATAGGTTAAATAATACTTAATGTGTTTTATTATTATAAATTAGTGGAAATGCATTGGGGAGTGAGATTATTGTGAATATTGTTGGGTTGGCGACCTAAAGATGACAAAAGCTTGGTCATGCAAAGTGAGATTAATTGGGAAAACAACCATAGGTTTCAAAGTCTATTATTAGATTATTATATCAAGGTGAGATGCTTCTTCTACCCTTAATTTAAAGTACTATTGATCTAAACTAACGAGATATGTTTGAATAATAGTAATTAAATGCAAGCTCGATTCGTGAAACAATAGTGCTCACAATTAATTTAACATACACGAAGTTAGGTGGGGCTACTTGAATGTAAATAGTAATATTCAATAAAATTAGGTTATTTTTCATTAAATATATCAAAAAAATAATTTTTTTTAAATATAATGGATGCAAATGAGCTAGTACTATCATATATGGCTTTATATTTCATCTCAAAAGGCATGAATTGGGTCTGTCATCATATTTGTGATTTGTTTGTCTAATTTATTTATATTAAGCTTTATCATGTTTCAATTCATCATACTGAATTTGCAATTCCAAAGAAAGAAAAAAACATGTACCTATTCTATGTCGCATTCTCGCTAGCCTTTATCAAGAATGGGATTTTTCGTAGATGATGTCAATACTAAAATTCAAGATATCAAAATCAAAATAAATGTATAAAATAAAACGGATAATGCTAATTAACACATAATATACGAGAACAATGCCCATGCTCCAATATAATTGTGTGCAACATAATATTTGTATGTCTATAATGCATAACACTATTCCATTTTCTCTCCAATTTATTTTCTCATGACCCATTTTTCTGTTGGTGATTTATTTATATTTGGTTGATTTTTGAATGTGTTATAGTCACGATAATCTCAATTTTTCCGATTTTGGAGGGGTAGAAGTGTGAATCCATGAATTTATCCAAGAAAAATATAAAATGAGGCAAACATCTCTATTGGTATTTGAAGAGTAGCCACACACACATTTCAATTCATAAACATGCATAGTCTTCAAAGCCCAACATTTTGAGTCACTCAATTGTCACACCACATGCAATTTGTTTAAAAATTCAAACAAGATTGATTAGATAAATGATTAAATGGGGAGAGATTCAATATATATCTTTGAAACATTAACTTTATATTATATAAATTAGATTCAATTATCGAATATTCGCACGCATTAGACTTATATCATTATTGTAATAATGAATTAGTTTGTGTCATGTGACAAGATCTTGGGATTGAGTCTCTCTGCACGAGCTCAAGGACTAATCTTATCTTACCAACCCCGAGAAATTTAATTATTAATTAAAGATAACCCATACATTTAAATTAATTAAAATCTTTGTATAGTATCAAAATGTGAAGATACATTTTATTGTTTGTGTTGCACATGGATTTTGGTTATTTAAGTGTTTCTTTCATATATACTCCCCTCAAGATATCATATATTTTATGATCTCTCATAGTTGATATTTAAGTATTTTCTAAAACTTGTAGTACATTAAAAAAATTGAAAACTGTAACATTCATTAAAATAAAGGTTAATTATAGTAAAAATATGTGGTAAATATTCGATCTTAAAATGCAAGAGTTTAATTTAACACCCCCAAAACGGTTACAGGCGCAGTTGTACACAAATATGTTCTCCATCATCTTGATTTCATATTTACTACTTAATGGAGTATGTTTTACAAGAAAATTAAATACACTTTAATTAATGCAGTAATTCTTGAATTTCAATTTTTGAAGTGGGCCTTATGCAAGTGTTAGTTTTTCTCTTCCATTAATCAACAAGCCCATGACCAATATCAAAGTCATGTAATAAGTCCGAAGTATAGTTTTAGCATAAAATTAAAATCCCACATCGAAATTCTTACAATTAAAAGACATATACTTATAGACATGGCAAACAGTAATAGTCATGACCTTACTTGAACATGATCTGTTATATAGGCTCGTATCTCTGTACCTTTGATTTCTAAGGAGATAGGAAACCATGTTTGGACGATGAGCCATAGCGCTCTTGATGCATCACAATGTCTCGGTGTCTGAGTTGCTAGTGTAGTAGAGGATTGTTCTCGGCTTGACTTGTCAAATCTCACGTGTGTAAAAAAGATGGGAAATAAAAGAATTAACTTTTTTACGAAATTACGAAGTGCTTCACCTATCATAAGTGTGATATGATCATCAAACATTATCACTTTTGCTAGGAATATTTTATTTTAATTTCCTTTTGTAAATAATTATTGCTATGAATTGCAGGGACCACCAACAAATAAAAACCCTGTTAATACAGTAAGTTCTCAACAAATGTTTACAAGAAAATTCACTTAGTGTATTCGGAGCGGATCACCTCTCCCACATCATACCCTATTTGCTACACCACCAATAAAATAGTGACATGTGTTTACTCTTTAAAATACTAGTATTAAAAAACAAGCAAAATCATACGTGGCATCTTCTTCACAAAATAGTGTATACTATTTTCAAACATTTCATCTTCATTTTCACTGAATTTTTAGTCGCTAGCCACCGGAATCCCCGGTCACCCGGCCACCTCGGCCTCTCTCTCTCGTTGCCCTTACTTCTCCCCTTTTTATTTACAACGTCTGGATCAACGTCTCGTACGATCCCATCGTCGGGAATCAACAACCCCCGGAAGTGCTCCTAGGAAAAGGTCACCGAGGCCGCCGCACATATAAGATGCTCCGCGCTCACTTTGACCGAGTCGACAGAGTGGTCAAAAAATTATACGCTATCTACAATAATGAAGCGGCTCATTACCAAAGCGGAGCCACGGGAGCCGACATTCTGAGGTCGGCTTTGCGAGTCTACTTCGACGACACCGGCAAACAATTCAAATATGTCGATGTTTGGGATGTCGTCAAAGACGAGGAAAGGTGGGCCGGCGGTGTGAGGTCCAGCTCGGGCTCGACCTCGAAGCGCACGAAGCTCACGGCGGGTGGCCAATACTTGTCTAGTGAGGGCGGTTCGGGCAGCGCCGCACAAGAGTTTGCCTCGCAGGAGGTTGAGGGCACGATAGACGATGCCGGGGGGTCCCCCCGTGGGTGCCGTCGGCCGCAAGGGAGAAATTCGGCGAAGGCGGCTAGAGGGAGGAGGGTCAGGGCCGAATCAAGCCAGGCGGGCTCGGGCTCGGGGGGACCCTCGAACTCCCTTATGTCCATGTACATGACCGCCACAATGGCGGACACTTTCCGCATGACGCCTCACCAATACCAAGCCTATCTTAACGGAATTGCGTTTATGGCAGCACAACTTGGCATTCCGCCTCCTCACGGTTTCAGTGCACCTACACCGCCTTCGGGGGATGATTCGCCGGCGGAGTAGTTTTTTTTTATTTTCTATAAAATTGTATTTTAAATTATGTCATTTTTATTTTTTTAGGATTTTAATTATGTGTTTTTTATTTTTTAAATTTTAAGTTGTAATTTTATTTTATGTTGTAATTTTATTTTATTTGAATGAAGTATTTTTTTAATTGAATTTGGTTGTAAATAAAAAATTAAATTGAATGAATAGTAATTTAAGGGACGGCTAAGGGTCAGAGGGTTGCAGGTTCCGTCCCTTATTTAAGAGATGGAGTAAAAAAGTACAATGTGGCCCATGAATAGTAATTTAAGGGACGGTTAAGGGACGGATAAGTGACAGCGTTGCGGATGGCCTAAGAAGACAAAACCTTCTACTATTATTAAATACTAATGTGGTAATAAACAATAGAGTAAAACCATTTTCATTTGATTAAGATTACATCTGATTAATCTGGGGTATTAAATACCTCTAGCGCATCTTCTAATATTTAAGTACATTTTAAATCCGTTTAATCCTCAAAATAACCAAGTCATATCCCATTAAATACAAGACTTCTTCATCACCCATAATAAAATAACATAGGAGTACAAAATTAAAACATAAAAATAAATGTAATTAAAATATATCATGGGCTTTGTATCACGAACTATCAAAGTAATAAATGAATTAGCTGATTTTATCAGCTGACCAGATTTCACAAAACTAATTAACATCCCAGTCCATGCTTGTTTTCTAATAATTCTCGAAATTTCCAGTCAATTAATGGATTCCATATAGACAAATATGCCACTTCATCACAAGAAAAAAAATTAACTTCTTTGCTCATTTTCTTTTTACCTTTTTATTTGTTTGAAAATACAACGGGATTAATTCTACCAATGAATAGTTCTATTAAATAAAAAATATTAAACAAAACAAAGTGAAAAATGTTTTTTTAATAGTTTAAAATATGTTCCTTTTTTAATGATGAAATATGTTCTTGTAATAGAGGCATATAACAATTTTCAAATTAATCTATATATGGAATATGACTGGATTTAGCTTCTCTTATTGAAATAAATTTATAATGGTGCTCTGAAATTTAATTTTCGAAGCGGGCCACTTTTAATAGATGGGCCTTATGCAATAGTGCAATGTATAAGACTATATATATTATATAATTTTAGCATAAAGTTCCCACATCGGAATTGATACACAAGAGCGACATATATTTAAAGAGATGACATACTATACTAGACACTACCTTACTTGAACAAGATCTGTTCTATAAGCTCGTACTTCAATCTCCTTGATTCTAAAGATGACGAAGATGAGCCATAGTCGTCATGAATTTATTGAGAAAAATGTGAATACGGAGGCGGGCCTTGTTGTAAATGCCGTCAAATCGACTGAGTTGCCTCTTCAACTGTTCCCACCGGACGTTGTCCACCAGCGATTGAGGGACCCCCTGCCTACTCCCCCCGCAGCGACAGGCTTACCCATGCATCTGGGGCATCATCCCCGGCATCTAGGGCATCATCTCATACCAATGCGGGTACATGTTGTAGTACCCGGGCATCATTCCCGGTGGCACATTTGAGACTGGGGCATTTGAGGCATCGCAGCGGACATCGGCGTACTCCCGCCGATGAGAAAATGGGGCGCCGGTGACTCGCTCGAGGTGGGGGAATCGCTGTCGTGGAGCTCCATTGTTGATTCGAAAGAAATGTATTTTGAGAGTGCAAATGAAATGAAGTTCAACGGGATGTATATATAGGAACCGAAAAAAAATATTTAATGAAAAAAGCGGAATTCCGCGGATGTCAACGCAATGACGGACGTCCGCACGGAATTCCACTGAACGCCGCGGAACTGCGAATTCCTTTGCGGAATTCCGTATTCGTGCGGGAATTCCGCGTGGACGTCCGCAACCATGAATTTTCAAATCAATATGCAGATTCACATCTTTTCATAGTCAAACTAAATTCAGACGCATGCATTGTGACATGACTTACACAATGTGCAGTCTCAGATGTCATCATTAAAAATAAAATTTCAAAGTTGTGATTTAATTTTTGGCGTTTATTTTGACAAAAGTTTAAAAAAGAATTAAAATAATAAAATATCTAAAAAAGAAATATAAAATCGAGTAATAATTAATTTTTAGTCAAACTCTATTATAATTCAAATTCACTCTTGTACAAATAACATGCATACCACATAATTGAGACAGTCGGACTTATAGAATATATACTAAGCTATATAATGAAATTCAAAATTATCGATATTTTTGTATAATTTATTTTAGATTGCTAGTGGTGACACTTGAAACTTTGTTTGCTTTGAATTGGATACTCTCCATCTTGACGTTGTTAGGTTAAAAAAAGGATACCTATCATCCATTTGGGAAACTTAGATTTGACATATGTGGCTCTTATACACTTAACTTTACTTTTCAATTATTCAATACATTCAATTTATATGGATAGCCAAATGTCGAAATAACAATATTAGTTCAGAACGTGAAAATCAAATTGTACTCAATGTCTTGTATATACATTGGACATTTAAATAAAGTATCTAATATATTGTGCCCAAAAAATATCGAATTTTTTATATACCGTGAATTTTGGTAAGGTATCTATGATTATTAGGGGAGGGATATACATTGATATTCTCATGCCGGAAATATTCTAAATTTATCATCTTTAATGGGATATGGCACAAAAAAAATGAGTCATTTACGTTAGGGCATAGGATGTTAGTGCATCATTTTAGCACGTAGGGATATACTCGATTACGCAAATGGATGTCTATGTTACTTTAGCTTGTCATGTAGGGGTGAAGCCAGACCGTTAATTGCATTAAGGTCTGCTAGAAACGCCATGATCACATTCGATGTGCAAAATACTTTGTGGCATCTTCAGAATGCAAGAATGGCCAATTTCCCTCCAACGGCGAACACTATCGATTTACACACTTTTAAAAGATCGTATCTAAATTGTGCACTGATTTAAGATTTTTTTTTTGAAATTACATTGCTGAATTACAATTTTACTCTGAAAAACTTATCATATCTCCTCATTCAATCACTTCACACTACATACCATTTGCACACCAAAATTATATTCCAAAATCGCCACCATGTATATACTAATCATAATATCAAGACCTAGACTTCTCTTGCTATGATAATTCATGTTATCACCATCACCCTATAATTCATGAAATATTAATAATCACATAACCATATTATCCATGTATTACTTACTATATGGGAGTATATATGAATTGTACATTGTTGTCACACAATCATTTGGGAGTTGCGAAAATCACCGGTGGGACCCGCCGCCCCTAAAGCGGCCGTGGCCCGCCGTCACATCGAATTGATAGACTTCCACCACCAATATCTTCACCACTATAAAACTAATTACTTTTCACTATACTATGATTGGACCAATGTGTATTTTTTTAGTTTGGTGGGCCTAATTTCTTCACACACAGTTCCATTTTATGTCTGCCCCCACCCACATGCCCATACACCAACCTTGCCGGCCTCTCTCTCAATTCATACAATAATTATCAACTCTAATTATTGCTATTTACTTCTCAAATTGTTTCATGATTATGTGATTAGTTGGGGTAATTTTGCTAGGGTAATTTATATTGTCGCTTACATTACAACACAACTTATTTTTTTTCTTAGTTGGGAAGTGGTATCTGAAAATTTAGTAATCACATGTTTATATATTTCTTTCCCATTATAATTCATTGATATTTTCTGAATTCAAATATAACATTCAAAGTTACATACAGTATTTTAAAACAATATTAATTGCATATATTTTTATAATTTTAGATGTATATATATTACATTTATAAATAACGATAATAATCACTATTGTTATTTTTATTACTATATAAAAATTATATACACGTTGTTATCCAAAAATATATAATTATACTATAGTAATAATTTTATTTTTAAATGCAAGGTGTATTTTTTAGTTATTATCTATATATGCACATTAGTTTTTTGTATAAATTAAAAATTAAAAGTACTCCTATATATAAACTTCAAATGTTACATCTAATTCATAAAATACTAATGAATTTCGATCAATTATACTTTCAAGAGGTTCATAGGAAAAATGAGAAAGAAAAATTTAAGAACAACTTAAATGTGATTAATAATTTTATAGAGATTTGTGGTGATATTCTTTCGAGTTTAATAACCAAATTTGAACTTTACTCTATTTTTTTATAAAATGTGATTAGTAATTTACAGAGATCTAATTTATTTAAAGTTCACTCTACTACCATTTGTTTTGTAATTAATCCAATTCTTGATAGGTCCAATAATAAAAGTACTGGCAAACAAACAAGAACAATTAGGATTATAGTTAAATAAATCGGAGGGGAGACCCTCACTAAAAATAACAAAACCAGTGTCTAATAAAATACATGTCATCTTAACAAACTCCGATTCACTAAATTGAACACCTTTTTTTATTTTGAAAATAATGTATAAATGTTGATATATATAGTTGAGTGTGTGTGTGTGTGTTGAGGAAACAAGTCCCGCGGTGTTTTCGCGGGCTGAGAAAAGAGGGACCCTTCCACCTTTATTATCACTCGATATGTCTTGCATCGTCTACACTGTGTTTGTACTTTCCTTTCTACACACTTCTTCCCCTTTCTTGTTTAATTAAATCAACTCCTATCATTGTGTTTTTCCGGAGTTTAATTAGTTTTATCAAGAAACGTATTCGTTTGCCCGAACTCGGGCCCTAGTTTCACCTCTAAAATTCATCGCCGACGTGAGAATTGATGAGCTTCAATACCCTTGTGTTCTGCTACGGTTCACTGTTGATATATCTGGGTTAGAATCATTGTGCACGACCGTCCAAATTTAACGACCCTCTCAATTTTTAGAAAAAAAAGCACTGATTTACAGTGTTTGGAAACAAAGTCGTAAATGCTTATTAGTTTAGGATCAAAATAGACACTAGTCCAGTGTTTAAGTTACAAAATAAATCAACAATGCTTTTACCATTAAATTTAATGGAACTATCACTCTAGGATAAAAATAGATCAATTTATAATAGGATTGTATTAAGATGACAACCCTTCTTAAAGTGACAACGTATCACTAATCTCGTGTTGCCATGTGGCACATTATCCGGCAATATTAGGGGTGTATCCAACAATATTCATTTAGTAGACGTTTACAGATTGCATGATAGTAATATGTGAATTGCAGTGTAGATTGTTGAGTATTGCAGTATATGCATAGAATGTTTCAGTTGCAGTATATATATTGACATATTGCTTTTGTATACGGTTATTTTGCATTATAGACAATAATGCAATACTCAACAATCTACACTGCAATCCACTTAGTACTATCATGCAATCTGTAGAAATCCATCTAAAACGCGTACTATGATATTGCTGGGTACGCCCCTAATATTGCAGGATAGCGTGCCACGTGGCAGCACGAGATTGGTGGTACATTGTCACTCTAACTATAGCGGCACCCCAATGCTCCCCATTTATAATATACTACTAATGTTTAGGACTTGTAAATTGTTAAACATCCAAACTAAAATCATAAAATGGCTATAGTAATATTTTACTTTATGATATACAATTAACTAAAACACTATCAACTATATCAGATTGCGGGCTACAATGTTTATATTGATTTGGATTATGATTTTTCTGACTCTAAATTTTTAATCATAACCTTATAGTATTATCGGGTCATGCATTTGGGTTAATCCTTGAATTTCAACCCCTCGAATTTCCGGTTGAAGTGGCATCTCTAGTTATGTATAGACTAAAATCGTAGATCATATCATTATGATAAAAAATTAACTTTAGTCTATTATAGTTGTAACCACACGCAATATAATTAAGTGAAATAAGGTAACTTAAATAATAATCGTTTCCTATTATAGTCAATTCTTCTATCTAAATCACCGTCAATTTACCTATTCAAATTCATTAGATAATCAGTCACCATACCTCTTTAGTCAAAGCAAACATTGAAATTTAGATTTATGGAGAATATTTGAACCAACCCATAAATGACAGTTGTATATATTGGGATTAATTGATTTACCAATAATGCTAAGCAGCTGGATGTTAGACAAATATTTAGATCAATCAATGGATCAAAGAATGATTAGTTAGGGAAAGTAATTAGGTAAATGATGGTAATCCACACAGCTATTTAACTATATAATATTTGTGATTAATTATTTCCTATCTGGTCCCTTTTTGAATGACAAGAATTAACAAGAGTGAACCCAATTAGTTACCCAACAAATTATATGATTAGATTTAGAAGGGATGGATCATGTTATTACATACAATAGTGACTTCCCACACAAAGTTATTTAAGTACTGCGTATTATAATTAATATTCAAATATGATCGTATATTATCATTTCCTACCAATTTTAAATATAGATTATATGACTGTTGATTTGTTTTCTTTCATTCTCCCCCTTCAAATTATTTAGAGGAAAAACTAAACTATATGATTTTATTATTCGATTTTAATACAGTAGTAATTTAAAATCGAAAATTTTATATTACGAAAATAGAAACCTAAAAAAATAGTCATCATTTAACTTTTTCTAGAAATGCTTGGGCAACAATAATATGTCTATTTAGGATCATTCTATTAGATAACCTTAATATGATATGGTTGAATTCAAAAAAAGTGAATGTTTATAGGATTCTTGAAACTATGCTTAATCAGTAATTATAGTATTTGTTATGTTTTACTAATAGATTTATATGAACCAAACCCTTTAGACAAAATAGTTATAGTTTGTTTGTGATATGGAAAGAATGTTGCAAACTAGGAGTTTGTTTAATCGTTTATTGACACACACACGTGTGTTAATAATTATTACCTGAGAATATTTTCAATCATTAGATCATAATGATCTATGATTAAGGACTGAAAATAATTTCTAATTCCTATCCTAAGAGAAATTTTTATTTTATTCAAATTTACCCTGAATACTATTCCACATATAATTCTTATATTTAATATTTTCCATGTTTTTAATATAAGAATAAAGGGTCTATTTTTAGAACTTACATAGAGGCTAGAGCCCCTGATATCTTTGATTACATTAAATTTCACCTTATTGGAATCAATTCTCCTCATTGCTAAACTTTCAATCTTCATTTTGCTAAGATTTATGTACGAATATCATTAGTGAAAAAATAATTTAAAAAGTATATATAAAAAAAGAAAACCATATAGTTGGTGTAAGAGATAGAGATAAATAGAGCACTGCATATTCAACGGCTAATAGTGAAAAGTTTAGTGACTGAAGTGATGTAATATTATGTGTGTGAGTCATAAGATGAAAGTAGATACTGTTTGTGATAAAAAACCAAGAGTTTGCAGAAAAATGAATAATACATGCATCCAATATTATTCTAGAAAGAGGGTGATATTAATTAGCTAGAATAGTCATGTGTTAATTTTGTGAAGTGTGTGTGTTTTCAAGAGAGACAAGTGTGATATGTATGGCTGAGATGGGATGGGACGGAATGGAATGGGTGGCTATTAAATCCCAAGTAGCTGGGATTACATTAAATATTATTGTAGTTTGTTGAGCTTTGGTAAGTTGGAAATAATAGTATACTACTGCTATTTAATATCACCTTCACCCGTTAGCTCCGTTCTCATAATAAAAGTCATATTTTTCCATTTAGATCCGTCCCTCAATAAGAGTCATATTTCACTTTTACGATAAATATTAAGTAGGTCTGATACTACACGAAGGAGTGAACCAAAACGCCATTACAGTGAACTAAATCATTGAAAGAGTAAATACTTCACTATAAAGGTATTTTGGTTCACTCCTTATTTTTAAATCCATATTGTGAACTAAAATGTCCATATAGTAAACTAGATCGTTTTAATCTAATGACTGAGATTTATTCTCTAGTCATGTATTTAATATTTAATGGTTATTAAGGGTTTAGGGTTTATAAATAAATTAATATAAACTTGAGAAAATGTAAGAGCTAGTGACTGATGTCACCATAAATAGAATGAACAATATTTTGGAGAACTAACTAAAATGTCTAAAATTCAATTCTTTAATGTTAACGTTTTTTGAGAATTTTACTGTAGGAGAAAGTAAGAGAAGTCAATATCAATATTTATTTTAATGAATCAAATAAATAGATGCATAATAAACCACGTATTTTATAATTCTAAAGACTATAAATTAAATCGTGTGTCAGGTCATTATCGCAGCCTTATCACGACAACTATTTAATCATAATAAGACTTAACCTAACTCACAAATTACACGGTGTTTATATTGAGTTTTGTGTCATGTCCGAAATTCTAAGCCCTTTGCAAAAACTGAATCCCTTTTCATTATCATTAATTGTGAATTTCTTGTAGAGAAAATAAAATTATGACATTCCCTCGTCACACATCTTGAGTAGCATGAGGTGGAGTAGTTGTTAGAGAAAGAATAGAATGAAAAAGATAATTGAATATTTTAATAAGGAGAGGGAAAAAAGAAATTTATTTTAAATATAGAAAATTAATATTTTAAATGAAAAAAGAAAATGTAGACATTTTGAATGTGACAGATAGAGTATTTTTTTGCTAAACTGAAAAGCTTAAACCAATAAAAAACGGTGGCCAAACCAACATGTCGTAGCGCAGTTGGCAGCGTAAAGTAGTGGTGACCTTGAGGTCACGAGTTCAAACCCCGCCACTCGCTTGGAGACATTCTGTTTTAATTCGCAAATCCGGTCGAGCAGAATTAACCGGATTCCGCCAAAGATGGATTCGATACACACGTGGTAAAAAAAACAGTGTACAAAAGAGTAAGTACAACGTCCAAATGTGATAGATTAACGACTCTATAGCAATATATAGCAAACATGGTAGTGATAAAATGCAAACTCATATATTGTACAAACTCCAAACTATGATCTGGACCGTTAAAAATATCAACAGATGACAAAATAGTAGCAACAGAAATGTCAACACAGTGTAATTTTGAGTTTGTACAATATTTAGAATTTGCATTTGATCACGTTCCATAGCAGACATATATATGGTTTGTTTCACAATAAATGAAAACGATTAAAGAGATACAATTGCAAAGTTGACTTGTTAGGTCGTTCTCAATCACTGAGTACTTTGGTGAATGATTTTGTCTTCATCTCCTATATAGGAGTCTCCCTGTTTAACTTAATTCACTATACATCAATTAATTAATGGTCTTTCGATTAACTTTAGCACTCCCTTCGTCTCATGTTACTCTCATGATACTCGCACTTTTTATTTTAGGCTGTAAATTTGAGATTGATTTTTAGTGTAATTAAATTAAAATTTTAAGTGTAATAAAACATCACTTAATAAAGGAGTTCCTAACTTAAACTAGTATATTAATTAAATGCATTAATTCTAACTTAAACTATAAATATTGTAAGGAGTTTGTGACGAGCCGAAAAGCAACAGTGCAAGTAATATGGGATGGAGGGAGTATAAGATATCCACTCATAATTTAAACAATATATTAAAATTTACATATCCACATTATTTGGTTAATTTAAATAATTGTTTCTATTTAATGGAGTACTCCGTATTTGTATAGTTCGATATATCCAAGGTGCAAATTGTACCAAAAGCAAGTATTGTAGCAACGTCATTGACCTTGTGTCAGATAATATGTGGACGTGCATTAATGAGAATATTAAGCATTTTAGTGATAATGGTAGTATACTCAAATACATGAAATATTGCCAAAAATATGTTAACTCATTAAAAATTAATTGTAGTTTTAATAAGAGGCAATACGCCCATCTACACCAACTTAAATGCAATTCTGTTTTTGTAGGTAAACTAAAATATGATATTTCCAAATGCAAATTATTATATACTAATAATCTCATATATTCTACGTACGCACACTGATAGAAAGAAAATGTCTCATCAACTGAGTTGTGTTTGTGATCAAATGACTAATCCTTGAATTACTATGGTGTTTCTCCGCCCCATATATATATATATATATATATATATATATATATGGATGTAATCATTTACTTTTTGTATTTTTTGTTCTAATGTTCTTTTTAATCTCATCATCACGATTTTGTCATCCAACGGTTAGAATGATGTCACGTGTCATTTAATAATGCAGATTTTCAGTTGAATAATGCACACCGACTAATAATGCACCATTATAGTGTAATAATGCAGATCATCACAACCATCTAATTCAAGGATCCAATGGCTGTAATCTGATTGAAGCTTAGACTGAAAAGCTGCGAAGGACCTTAAAATACCCATATATATATATATATATATATATATACTCCTATTGAATCAGATCGGTAGAGTTAACTTTTAGTTTAAAATGAATACTCCTAGGGGTAGGGGAGAGAGAGGTAGAAGGAGAGAATATGTTAATGAAGGTGGGGTAGTGTCTGTGAAAGAAGAAACGTGGGGGCAGCAGTGGGTGAATACGCCCGGAAATTACGCGCTACAAAAAGGGTGGGGTTAGGCACTGCTGCCAAGTCAGTGAATGCATTCGCCTTTTGGCCCCCATTTGTGACATTGCATTTCCTTCCCTCTTTCAATCCTTCTTTTCTCTCCACTCCACTCCTAGATTGGACGTTTCCAAACCTCTCTTCACTCACCTCTTCTCCTCTACCACCTGCCACACGTAGCCATCCACGTATTTTAATGTAAAATTGAAAAAATACAATGTTTATAAGTATTATCAGACTATTTTTTATGGACGGTTCAAAATTAAAAATAAAACTATTTATTGCAGATGGAGGTGGTACTTTTCCTCCTTTGTGAAGTTATGACCGGTAAGGATCCGCCCTCATGTTTAGTAATGTAACTTGAATCTTTGACGTGTTGGTTAGAGAAGAAAAGTTTGTTCTTTTTCTGGCATGTAACATAGGTACCGAAAGCGATGTTGTTTGACGCTTAAATCTTTAAAAAAAATCTGCAGGATATGGGGACAATCATAGCGTTTCCAGCCGATCTTAAGAGAATATTAGGGCTTCTTGGTGACCGCACGTTCGTTTTTTTAAGATGTCAAGTGTGTATCTTGTTTGTGGGATGTTAATGTTCAAACCATCCCATATTAAAGAATTAGAAAAATGTGCAAATAAAAGTAGGTCTTTTGGGGATTGTCTCCATACTAAATTGTGAAGGTTTAGCACAAAACAAACAATATTAGCGGCACGTAGTTTGTTAAAATAATGGGTTGTGAAGAAATGTTCAAATTAAAATAAAATATTCTCATTTTTCGTGGACGACAATAGGGCGATTTGTTGCACATCTTTTGTGGATGCATCAATTTTTATAAGAATATGTGAAAAGCACTTAAATAATTAAACTTGTTTCTCTTCACAAAAATAAAAAAGATAGCTTTAGGATTTTTGCAACCTCTCAAAGTAGCAATGGTGTTTAGACAAATATTCTAGACACATTCATGTTTGCACACTTATGATTATGACAAGATGATGTCGCGTGATCCAAAAAATGAAACACCTTATACATACTGCATACATACATACTAATATTACGCATCATATATAAACATAGTATAATAAATAGCACTACAATATTGTGTATATTTGTAAAACCCATACTGAAGTGCTTTTTTTGAGTTCGTCAATATATATATATAAAAATATGCTAGGTTGTAATTTTTGACATAGTAGTGAAATTGCTTTTTAGGATGGCACCTTGCAATAACTCAAAATGAAAAGTTTTTTTTTTTCTTTTTTTTAGTTTTTTATTGAATTTGATAACTCTCCCTCCCAACTTGACTTTGTGAACTTCCAAAATTTAATATTAGCCGTGTAAAAAGCTATTTATCTGACGTTACATGTTGACAAAATTCACATTTTCTTTAATTAGCTAAACATTATCACAAAACCTTCAACAAAAACTTAGTTTAGTTAAGTGAGCTAAAAGGAAATCTACACATCTTTGGATAACATTTTATCGCCATAGCCTATATGCCTATTTTAATACTCATTAAGATACAAAGAAAAATGTCATTTCAAATCTAAACTCATTACCCTTTTAAAAATACTTAATAAATATTAAAAAATTTAAATGACATGACATATTACAACTGTTTAAGCTTGCTAGTACTAGTATGAAATTTTGAGCAATGTATTAAAAAAAATAAAAATCTAAACAATGACTTTGACAAGCTATCTCAAGATTCTGAGACCGAGAAATAGGCACATGAAATGATATTTGATACAAAAAAGATTATTTAAATTATATTAAATATTTCTTAAATTCTAAACATTTTTGATAAAGCGAATTTAATTTCCAAAATATAGTGCATTCTAGTACAATATAATAGAACATCAACTGTGGTAAGCATCAGAAACAAAACTATAGAAACATATTTTAGCCAATTTCACATTTTGAAATATAAGTAAGTACATGCAATGATGCAATTCTATTAAGCCAAACCAATAAAGAGTAAAGTACTCCGTGTTACTAAAAAAAGAAAAACACATGATCATTTTAAAGTTGTCAATTTACAATAAGATTCAACTTTAGGCAATTTGCAAATTTGGTTATAATATGCGACTTATCAACTTTTAATTATACAGATACCATGTCTTAATTGCCTAGAATTTCTCAAATTAACTAAACTTCAATGTGACATAACAAATTATAAACCTTATCATATATTATCATGATAATTTGAACAAAAGAGTAAATTTCTGAAGAAGGGGATTCCAACGGTCACATAAAAACAACTAACATATTATTCGCAACCCACAAAGATATGCATTATTTTTGAAGAAAAAAGTATGATCCATGTCAATAATTATGTTTATACATATAGGGAGAGAGGAGGAGTTAATATATAGTACTTGGCCAAGACCTAAAAATTTATTTTGTTATGGGCTATATATATTCTAAATTTTGTGCTCAAAATTTCAAGATAATAATTTTCTTGTGTTTTGTTGTTATTATCAAAATCAGCCATAGTTAAAAATATTTCGGTGATAATCTATGTGTATAGAACGTGGTGGACTGAACCTCCAACATATTAAATGAATGAGAAATATTTTACCAATTAATTAAATGCTATACATTGTCCTTTTAGTTGCATCTTTCGACATAAACAACATTTTCACACGTGCGAGGAAAAGGATATTATAATCGACATATAGTTCGACACATAAAATAAAATATGAAAATGAAACTATTTAGGAATTCAAACTATATCATAATCTCAAAAGGCTATAAATAACTAGTAATTAAGAGCATTTATTTATATACAGCCTTGCTTGTAGAACCATATTATTACTCATCACCTTTACAACACACAATTGGCCACAACTAAAACCTGCTATTGTTAGATGTAAATAATGATCATAACTTTTAATAAAAAGTACACTTGAATTTAATGTAGATAAATCCATAGTGCTGTCTATTTTCATTTCATGACAAGATCAATTTGAAAAATGAACCTATAGTAAATTCAACTTGAATTTAATGTAGATAAATCCATAGTGCTGTCTATTTTCATTTTATGACAAGATAAATTTGAAAAATGAACATATAGTAAATTCTATCGGGACAAGCTAGAACCTTAACATCATGGTGGGATTCAAACTTTAGTTTTTTAGGAAATGAACACATGTCATCCTATGAATTATTTTCACCTTTTATCCATTATGGTTGTCGAAGGAAACTGTCATAAATTTCTTTAACTATGTAACTCTTGTGTCATTTTTCGCAACACATACTTTTTTGTTAAATTAAAAGCTATTTCGACCTTCTTTTTAACTGAGTGCAAAAATGCTCAAAGCTGATATGAATCGACGAGTCAGAATTCACCAAAAAATATGACAATCCAAATAACAACACACCATTAGAGCATCCACATCCGTGCTCTTGTCAACGATCACGGATGTGAGCCCGAACCCCCATTTACTCTCTGCTCTTAGGCAAGAGCACAACACCCACATCTGTGCTCTTCCGCAAGGACAAGCTCAAGGGTCCCACCATTCTATTATTCAATTTAAATAAAAACATTTCCACAAAATTAAAATGCATTAAAAATATCGGGAATACTTTTACAAATTACAAAATAATTAAAAATTACATAATTAAATTCATAAAATTTAAAAAACCACTACTCGTGGCCGAATTTTGTCCAAATGTGTTTGATTAGGTCTTCTTGTAGCTCAATGTGGGCTCGGGTATCGCGCAATGTGTTCCTTGTTTCGATCCTCTCGCCCACCGTCGTATGCACACCTCGGCGTGAGGGAGACCTCGCGGTTGAGCTTCCGGCTTCATCCTCGTCGTAAAAGCTAGCCGTCATCTGTCCTTCATCAGCTATAATCATGTTGTGCAAGATAATACACGTGTACATGATGTCGGTGATATTTTTCATGTACCACAGCTGAGACGGGGCCTTCGCAATGTTGAATCGGGCTTGAAGGACCCCAAAAGCGCTTTCGACATCTTTTCGAGCGGACTCTTGACGTTGCTCAAAAAGAACCCGTCTCGGGTCTTGCAGGTTGTTGAGCATCTTCACGAAAGTCGACCACATTGGGTATATACCATCGGCGAGATAGTAACCCATGTGGTATGCATTTCCGTTGACGGTGAAGTCGATCGCCGGTGCTACACCATTCAAAACATCATTGAAGAGTGGTGAAGATTAGAGCACGTTCAAGTCATTGTTGGATCCGACAATACCAAAATATGTATGCCAAATCCATAGACGGTAGTCGGCGAGTGCTTCAAGGATAAGTGTTGGGCCGCCGACTTTGTGGCCGCTGCCTTTGTGGCCGCTTAAGTATTGCCCCCTCCAAGCAGTCAGAAAATTCTTCCACCTCCAATGCTGCAATGCATGCAGTCAATGCTGCCGAGTATACCGGGAAAACCATGGACTGTTTCGTGAAGACGAAGCAACCGTTGGCAATCATCGGTGGTGGGTACCCGAAGGAATTCCTCACCGAAAGCTGAACGAACGTCGTTCCAAAAAATTTTAAGGCAAAGGATTCCAGTTGACTCACCGACATGCAAATACTCGTCGAAGAGGTCAGCCGTTTGCTCAATAGCAAGTTGTCGGATGGCACACGTACACTTCTGCAACGCAGAGAGACTTTGCCGACCGGTTGCATCTGTACTTGTTTAAAAGTATTCAACACGGGCGGATAGCATAAACAAGCGTTTTGACATGTGAAAACGGTGCCGAAAGTAATCTTCCGGAAACCGCGGCTGGTCGAAAAAATAGTCGGCAACGAGCCTTTCGTTGGCTCCCTCCCGGTCACGATGGATGTAGCGGCGAGTTGATCTAGTTGGTCGAGGAGGAGGGGCGGGGGTATTCGCGGTGACATAGGCTTTATAGGCGGCACGATATTGTTAATATGATTCTTGTTATTAGCGCTCCGCTTTCGCAATGTGTTGGTGAAATCCATTTGAGAGGGTTTGAGTGAGAGATGAATATGTAGATAAGTTGTATGAAAAAAATATGAAGGAGAGATGAATGGGAGATGATTTGATGTGAAAAATGGATGATAAATGTATATATTTATAGATGATTTTGGAAATAAAAAAAATTTAAAAATTCCAGAAAAACGGTAAAAAAAACTGCCATATTTTTGGGAATCTAAAATTTTTTTGGTATTATTTTCGATTTAAAAAAATGAATTTCCAACGGAAATGTCGTTGGCCAATCAAAACGCGCCACGTCAGCTGCTCGCTGGCACGGACGTGCTCGATGCATCGAATAGGGCCGCGCCAGCGGCAAGCTGGTGGTGCCGCGCCGCTGGCACGGACGGACGCACCGCTGCGAATGCTCTTATAACACATAAAAACAACAAAATAAAAAAAAATAAAACAAAAACCGACTAATTATCAGCCAGCGACAACAACCTACAATAATATCAGACTTACCTATCTTCTTTAGCAAAGACATCGATCTCGCCTAACATCACATATGCTAATTAGTCAATAATATCAAGAAACGGAAAATTCACGAAGATAAACATTAACTAAACCAAAAACCTAACCCTAACAAATCAACTATTGAAGGCTTAATATCAGAATTAAGTTTAAAAAAAGTCTCATGAAAGTTAGTGGAGGTAAGAAAACACTAGTAATAGGAAAAGAAAAAAACAAAAACGGATAAAAGCAGAAAAAACTAACTGGTTTAATTGTCAACTAGTAGTCTAGCTTTCCAACATTTATTTGTCTTCAAGTTTTTATTTATATATATTCTACTACTACTATAATTTATTCTTTGCTAAAGAACATCTCGTCACCCACCCCACCCCACACCGCCGTTGCTGATAATTCCGGCCGCCAAATTCCGGCTTCTTTTCTCACCATCAAACATGCTCACACCTCACACCTCCAACTTCGATCCAAATTAACAAAAAAATACTCTTTATTTTTCTAAATATAGATCAATCATCTCTTGTTTTTGGTCACATAATTTTATTAATTCAATCTTCATAACTCTTCTAGCTAGGGTTTCATTTTCCACCCTTACTCTCTCAAATTCCCAATAACAAAAAAGGGTTTTTCAACCTTTTTCAATATCCGAATTCATCAAAAGATATGGAAGAATACAATCATCACCTCACCGAGACCTCCAATTCAAGAGGCGCCGCCTTCCTCTACGGCGGCGGCGGCGGCGGCCCGGTTCTCCCGCCCTTCTATGCACGGCCAAGCAGCGGCTCCAACGGCGGCGGTGGAGGCTTCCATATCCACTCTTGCTATGACTCCCCGGCCGTGAAGACCGAGGCCGGAACCTCGCACCCTAGATTCCACTATCCGGCCACTTTCAATAGTCTCGATCTGATCGAAACCGACACCATCAAAGCCAAAATAACTGCACATCCCCAATACTCCAATCTATTGAAAGCTTACATGGATTGTCAAAAGGTTACATTTCTTTTTATTATTACAGCATCACATCAGACATTAACCACTCTACCACTTATTAAAAAAAATAATTTAATTCTCCTTACTTGATTTGACAAACATGACATATGAAGGTTGGGGCGCCGGCCGAGGTTGTGGCGCGGCTGGCGGCCGTGCGGGAGGAGTTTGAGGCGCGTCAGCGGGCGGCGGTGGCGAGCCGAGACGAGTACTCGAAGGATCCGGAACTCGACCAATTTATGGTAGTACTATTAATTTTATTTTTTTTTGGTAAATTTGATTTAATAAATTTTGATCATAGAAAAAAAATAAAAAAAATTGCAGGAAGCTTACTATGATATGTTGGTGAAATATCGAGAAGAGCTAAATCGTCCCTTGCAAGAAGCCATGGATTTTATGCGTCGCATCGAATCGCAGCTCAACGTCCTCACCAACGCCCCCGTCCGTATCTTCAACTCCGGTAACCTCTCTTTCTCGAACCTTTTGATTTGAGGGGAAACGTCTTATCAGCCAAGATGCGACTGCTTCTGCTTTTTTCCATCTCGATCTTCTTACCTATTCATAGTTCAGAGGAAGCCTATTACTAACTGAGCTGTGCTTGTTCGCATATATATACAGCAGTCATGGTGTTTTTTTTTAACTCATTGAAAAAACGATTTATCAACTGAGCAGCTGGATTTGTCAAACCCCAAATAGAGGTGATGGTGTTGTTTCGGCTCAAACTTCTGACTTATTGGTTCGAGGGGAAACGTCGGAATTGGGGGTTTATTGTCTGCAAAAATTTACTGCAACTGCTTCTTGTTGAATGAATAGTAGAGATGGTGCGATTTACGAGTGAACAGAAGTTTGACTGAAACTCCCCATTAAAATAAAACCCTAATCACGAGCTGTATAGTGAAAAAGATATGATTTGGTTCCATTATGCTTAATATAATATTATCACCTTTAAAACAATCATATATAATCACTCTATTTTATTACTTGTTTCACTTTTCATGGGTTCCATTGCTAACCATATCCATTACTTAAATCTCCACCACATTCCAATCTATTTTTCTCCATAATCTTTGACTCTTTGTAACCTCTCTCTCTCTATATATATGTACTCCATATATGTATGTATGTTTGCATTGAAATAACTGTGATATTTCTCCATAATCTCCATGGCCTCTCTCTAGATATATATTTAAATGTGTATATTGTGAGAATTATACATTTTATAAAAAATGAGAATATTGTACTGAACATGTTTGTACTAAATAACTGTACTTTTTAAATACTAGAAAATATTACATCGAATATATATATATATAGGGTTTGGTTATTGTGAAAACTACATTCTTTTGTCCGAATATGAGAATAATGCAGTGAATACATATTTTACTCTTTGTTTTACTAAACTAAAAAAACTCTATATTTGTTTATTATATTTATATTTAATATTATTTTATAGTAATACTGGTGGAATCTGAGAGTTATGTCTGAGATATGTGGGTAGACATAGATGACACACAACCATTAAATTTGTCATATCTTTAGTTTTGCAATTTAGCTTTTTAGGCTTTGGAAAAATGAGAAACATAGGATGCTGTTCAAATCTGTGAGCTGCCCCATCTAGTCTCTGTGCCATAGTAATTTCAGGTTTTTTTTATTTCTTTCCACTACATGCTGCCTTTTTTTTTTATATTTCTGCTTTTTGCTTATATTTGGAGGTATTGTAATATTCCAATATTTTCCTAGGTGAAATAATACATGCCATTTCTATCTTATTCTTTTTATAGTGGTGTCATCCTTTTGTTGTCTTTTCTGAATTTATTTTATCAACAACTGTAGATTGAACCATCACTTCGATGTTCTATTGAATAGCCTCTTTCTTTGGTTATTAATTATAGCCTATTGTGTATTGTGTCATGACATATATATACAAGTCACATTTCTCCTTTACTATTGAAAATTTTCAAAAAATTATGAATTTTTGTGCGTAGTGAGAATCTGCAACCGCTATCTTTATACGCATTAGGTGTAATTTGTGATATTTTTTATAATGTGGAAATTTACGTACGGTCGTTATCTTTAGTGCGCGTTGGGTAAAGCACGCTATTTCTATGTGCATTAGGGTTTTTGTGATATTTTTTTATGTCGCGAGCATATGCAGTCGCTATCTTCAGTGTGCATACGGGAAAATCCCCGGGTAGGAGTTTACGAAGATATTGGTGAATTTGATTATGAGATATTTGGCTCTAGAAAAAAAGATTAGGATTGATTATTTGGAACCGTTTGAAATTTGTAGTGTTAAAGCCATGATTAGTTAATTATATGAATTTAGATCTTGTTTTTATCTATATTTTGAAGAACAAAAGGATTGGATAAGAGTAATAAATGGTTCAATTAATATTTACACATCATAGTCTTTGTAGTTTCCATCATTTTCCCATTTGTGACACGAACTATTCTTCTTTGACCTTTCTTATCACTCATTTTTTCCTTTTCGTTGCTATTATTCATTCTTTTTTTATTTTTGCTTAGAATTCCAATTGTTGCTTGGAGCTCTTCTTTAGGCAGGTGTTGTTGTGAGCACTTTTATCTCTATGCTTCTGTATTCTTGTGTTCGTTTATTGCTTTATTTATTATAAATTTTGGATAGAACGCTTGATTTAGTTTTCACGTTATTTCTATTATGAACCGCTCGTCATCTTTTTGGTTTGAACATTTAAACACAAAAAAGTGCAATTAATATTATACAACTTCAATTTTACTTACCTTGTTTGCATTAATTGAAAAGAGGACAAGAGTGAGGGCATCGGTTCGTCAGAGGAGGAGCAAGAGAACAGCGCTGGAGAGACAGGGCTGCCGGAGATCGATCCACGAGCAGAAGACCGAGAGCTGAAAACCCACCTCCTGAAAAAGTACAGTGGATACTTGAGTAGTCTCAAGCAAGAACTCTCCAAGAAGAAGAAGAAAGGGAAACTGCCTAAAGAGGCTCGCCAAAAACTTCTTAGCTGGTGGGAGCTTCATTACAAGTGGCCATATCCATCGGTATGTCGTCTACGCCCCTCTAATAAAACGGGATTATGAACTTTGGTCAAATTCTAATTTTTAAATTTCTCTACGTTGTTATACTACTAATTGATTCTAATTCTTCAACCAAGATATGATCATCCCCAAAATTTTATTATATGGATTATATGCATCGTGCAAAATCAGAATTTGGCCAAGATTCATTAAGTTACATGTTGTTATCCCTAATGAAATATCCATGATGGATATATAATTGTCAGTACATTATCGAAAATTGGTCAAATTCTGATATTGCAACTATATGGAGTATAAAACAATTACTATGATTTTATATCGAGATCAGTTTACCATAAATGGGTGGTGATATGGTCACACGAATATATCGAGGCAGTCACATCACTATCATTTTCGGTAAATAAATCTCAATATACTATAGTTTGAAGAATCAAAATTTGGTCAAGATTCAGTCATGTAGTGATTGACCATAATGGCTCAACCTCCAATTGCTTGGAAATGAAATATGGATATAGTTGTCAATAAATTATAAAACTTTGGCCAAATTCTGATTTTGCATGAAATATTCGGATAAATTATTTGACAATTGTGTCCCCTTGCAGGAATCAGAGAAGGTGGCATTGGCAGAATCAACTGGTTTGGACCAAAAACAGATAAATAATTGGTTCATAAACCAAAGAAAAAGGCATTGGAAGCCCTCAGAAGATATGCAATTTATGGTGATGGATGGACTTCATCCACAAAATGGAGCCCTCTATATGGACGGCCACTATATGCCCAACGGTCCCTATAGGCTCGGGCCGTGAGGCTAGACGCGCCTCGCCCTATGTATACGAAGTCGTTTTGGGTGAAGTGGAGTTGTAATAGTTTGATATATAGCTCAAGCTTATATATAGTTGTAAGCTATTGATTGTGAGCAATAACATTATGCAAAAGATTAAGTTAATTTTCTTTTGGTATTGGAAAAATATAAATTACTATCAATGTATTTGTTGTTACTGGTCTAAATTTGGAAGTTTTAGAATTTGATAATTTATGTAATTAGTGAAATTGATTTGGTGTAGCGATGAATTATATAGTGCATATGAAGAATGATTTGTTTAATTGGTCGATTAAATTTGTTATTTTCAATTGTAGGTGAACTGATTTTGTTTTGATTTCTCATTTTTTCACTGGAAAATATAGAGCCTATAGGTGTCAATATAAAAATATATAGCATAGGGTAAATCAGTTTATATTAATATTCAAAATTGTCCTATACATTTGCCCAAAAATCTTTACAGTCCTATGCAACAAGTGTGATAGCAAAACAAAAAATTGTCTTACATATCAAGTGTGATAGCTTTTGTATTCTGGTCCTAGACAATATGTTTTTACTCATATTTAATGGTTCGGTAAAAAATTGATAATTACCATGGTTTGAGTGAATTAATTAGGTAAATCATTTTAATCAATCATTTTAGCATAATTAAGTTAGTCATTTTAACCTAATTATTTTATTTTATGTGTTAATATCTATTGTTTTTAAAGTATAACTTAATTAGTTTAAAATGATTTATCCAGCGAAAATGCGTTAATATATGCTAGAACCGTTAAATATGACCAAAACATATTATTTAAGACAAAAAAAATATCATACATATTGTATAGAACCAAAATTTTTTTAAACAAATGAACAAAATTAGTTTTAAATTTTAGATTAATTTTTATGACCCTAATATATAAGTAGGAAAACATTTAAAACAAATGGTTCATCAAATGGAAACATCAATCATTCCAAACATGACTCCAAAAGTAAACTAGGAGATAGTTTTTCAATAAAATAAAAAGTTGGTAGCAGTGTAGAACAAGGTTTAAATTGAAACAATCGAAACAACAAAAAGTACAAGACCATCCACCAAGACACAACAGACACCAACTAAGAAACAATCCACCAAAGCAAAAAAAAAAGGATATTAGAGGGTAAAAACATGAAACAACACAAAAGAGAATAAGAAGGTCACCTAAGCAGACTTTGGCTTTGGTTCCTTTCCTCCAATCTTGTTACTTTGAGTAAATCCTCGCAACGAGAAAGGAAATTTCGGGCACCAACCTCTAATCCTAAGTAGACTTAGGCCTTCGAGTATAGGTTAGGGTCAAGACAAAGTCGAACCAACTGTGCCCCTTTTCTTTTGTAATGGTGATTTTGTGTTCAACCACAAATCTACCAATTTCCACATTTGCAAAGTGGGAAGCAAATGCCTTCCTTGCAAACATATCTCTACCTGAAAATTGTTGGTGTGTGTTAGTATTTTTGGGATAATTTTAATGTTTAGAACCAATAGTTTTATTAAATAAAAAATGTTTAATTGTCCAATTCAATATTGGTAAATGAATACACATATTTTTAATTCTTTTCAGAATTTGGCAGGTGTCTAGATTTTGTTGACCAATCAATCCAAAGATGCCATTGGTAAGCGGAATTCAGACAGATGCCAAATTCCAAAATATTCGAAATTCATGTATTTCGTTACTAAAACACAATTTGATGCCATTGGTGAGCGGAGTATATATAATTTTTGTACTTACAGACAACTAGTACTACATTAAAAAGCAAATCTAACAAATACACAATATGTATGTTGAAAATTGGAGATGAGATAGTAAACCTCATTTTCACTGAGTAAGTGGAGCTTTTGCATGAGATACTTTTTGATAGACGATATTGTAACATTTCCATCCCTGTAAAATATACACAATGAAATCAAATGCAAAATTCATTAACTGTTCTAGGCTTCTAGCAACCTCATCATGTAATCATCTAATTTTACAAATATTCTTTTCTATCATGTAGAAATGTAATTCTATACATACGGAGGAATATATTTTGTCAACTGCCATATATATATTTCATTGTTAGAAAAATATTATATTTGCAAAATTACCATTAAAGGATTTTATTCAACCAAAACAAAAACATAATGAATTCTGTAATGAAGCCAAAAATTAAATAAGAGTAATTAATTTTTGTGATTAACTTACTTCAACCTTATGTACCTATATGGAATTTGCTCCAACGGCACCTTGCATTTCCTAAAATAAAACACAAAAATAAAATAAAGAATTAGTTAAATAATTATAAATTACTAAAAAACATAAATATTTGACATGGAAATATAGTATACCTCACTGGTTTTCAGAAGCAATAAGAGAAAACCAAATTGTTTTCATTTTTTCATTGTATTCATCATCATCGTTGGTATAAGATATAGTTTTGGATGAATTTCTTGATCTTCTAAGTGCAATAATTGAATTTTCTTCTCTTCTTCTTGGCCTTAACTCTCTAGTTTGATTAAACGTTCCTTCTTCATCGTCAACAAGATATATCTGCAAAAGCAATATATACAACGATTAAATGGTATGATGTTTCCCTTTGATCAGTAGATTGTAGGTCACTATGACAGCAAGGTAAATGGAGAATTATTCATAATTAAAGAGGAACATTGATGGAAAAACCATGAATGTTAGTCTGGTTTGTCGCGCAACTTTAATCAGCCGAAAAAAATAATGAATTTTACCAACATTTTTCTCGATTTTACAATAAAGAAAGAAAACAAAACATTTACAAACGCTCTCGTCCTTGTAGAATTTTTCGGATAACACACTAAATGTAAATAAATTAAAATTCATGGAAAAATTTAGAAAAAATTTAATATTCACAATTTTTAATGCTGATTTTTAAAATTGCAGGACACATCAGAATTTGACAAAATTCGATATAATTCTTTTTCCCAATTTGACTTTATAAAAATAATAAAATGTGAGTACTAAATATAATGGACAAGAAAAAAGTTTAGCAATTGGATAGAAGAAATTAACTACCTGTTTTTTTATCCCTTCACATCTTGTTTTGAAACTTGAACAGATTTTGCTAATTCGCATTCCCTGTTTTCTCTTTTTCTGGCCAATAATATAATCCACTCAGTTAGATCAATGAATATAATATATAGTATATAAAAACAATAAAAATAGAAACTAATTATTCTAATTAATATTCAAATACTTTTACATACTTAGATTCTCTAGCCAACTATAAACAGAGATTTGATTATTAATTTAGTTATCCTTGTTTTTCCCACCAAAACTTTTCAGAAACAAAAATTAAACTACAATTAACTTTATAGTTTTATCCCATATTAATTGATATTCAGAAGTATATATTTTTGCATGGTGAAGATGCCTCACTTTTTTGGGATTATCCCAATAATTGTATTTTCTATCTCTTCATTATTTATTCATTTTACCTTTTTCTCTTTCCATTATTTATTCTAATTATGATAAGATTCTTTCTCTAATAAGTTGATTTCCATATTTTCACTAACAGTATTTCGATCACTTTTTCTCTTTATCACTTACTGTATCAATTCTACATTGAAACTTGTACGTCGTGTCGTCCACTACCAAAACTATTTGTAAGAACAGGTTACATTACATCCTGAACCATATCGTCCACTACCAAAACTATTTGTAAGAACAGGTTACATTACATCCTGAACCATATCTATATATTGAAGCCAACTAATAAGAGAGAAATTAATTTTAGAGAAAAAGAAGTGAAATTGAAGTTCAATTAAATATGTACCTGAGTCTTTGAAGAGGCTCAGAAGCAAGATCAACTTTACATATCGGACAATTATGCAACCCCTCTTCAATATCTTTTGTCATGCACTCTTCACATACTATATTTTCCAAAATCAATAATTTGAATAACATGTGGTAATAACTAATTACTCTGGTAGTCCACAAAATAATCCTCGTTCTCATCCGATTTCCAATAATTATATCCTACACAACTTGTTTAATTCTAATCCTCAACATTAAATTTTATTTACCAGTACTATAATCATTGGACCCACCATAATTATTATCACCTGATAAAAATGAGATTCATATTCAATCAATTTAAGTTTACAATAAAAATAATACTCTTATTAACAAACCCAATTAATTTCGTTACACAAAAGCAAAATGGTCACTATTTGGTAGATGGAATGAGGATAACAAAAGTGATCAGCTTATTCAACAAGAGTACATCCAACCAAATCATTCAAATCAAAATTACACTAAAAATTAAACTATTAATTCCTCATTACTTCGTCTGAGAAGCTTATGGCAGATTGGGCAAGAAATAGATCTCCTTATATTGCTTTGTCTCAAAGCTAAATCCATTGAAAACCTTTTTTTTTCCTTAGAGAATGTGTTATATATGAGAGAAGGATAGAGAGACAACTGGGTTTTTGTGCCAAAAATGAATGTATAGAGTTTTGCATATGTGTGTTCATAGCTGTTAAAATATGACAATGAAATATCTTGGTAATAAATCGGCAACACTTTATTGCATACTCGTTTTAAGTAGGTGGGGTATAAAGCCATGTTTTTGTTTGCATGTATAAAGATTTTCAAAATGGGTAATTTTATTTTATTAAGGTTAAATAGGAAATACAATAAAAACTTTTACAATATTGAGAGTATTTAGATACCTATCACAAAATATGGGTAATTTTATTTTATTAAGGTTAAATAGTGATGGGGTACGTACTAAACAAGCCCAATAGCAGTGACGGCCCATCAGCCCAAAGCCCAAGGAAGAGTATCAGTTCGGCATTACCAAAGAGTTCGGCCCTAGCCTACAGCTCGGTAAAAGCCGACCAATCAGTTCGGCATTACCAAAGAGTTCGGCCCCAGCCTACGGCTCGGTAAAAGCCGACCAATCAAGCTCTACTCTCAGATCGGCAAAAGCTGCTCGGCAATAGTTCAGCAGTTCGGTCTCAGTATTCGACCGAACTGGGAGATAGTGGACCCATGCAGAACCTCCACGACCTCCACTACACGATCTATTTAGTGGTGGACCCATGCAGGATCTCATGACCTCCACGACATCCACGACATACTTAGTGGTGATGTAAGCCACGACCTAGTTAGTGGTGATGTAAGCCACGACCTAGTTAGTGGTGATGTAAGCCACGACCTAGTTATTGGTGATGCAAGCCACGATCTTAGTTCAATGTATAAATAGAACTCAGATCAGATAAAGAAGGGTTAAGTTCTCTAGAGATCAAATATCAAATAGCAAGTCTGTATTGTAAGCTGTAGAAAACAGATCAAGCAATACAACTCTGCCCTCTTTTCTTCCCGTGGACGTAGATTTACCTCAGTAAATCGAACCACGTAAATCTCTGTGTCGTGATCTGCATTTTCCTGCATTCATCACCATCAAAAATTCGCCCAACCATCACTGGCGCCGTCTGTGGGAATCAGAGAACCAAATTTGTGATAAAGCGAATTTTTGACCCTTTTTCCACCCCAAAAAAATGCATACCAGATCACATACTACCCGTAATACCGTTCGTGAAAACCATGAGGAAGCTAGTCCAGCCCGCAGGTCCGGAAAACAGCCTCGGGAGACATCTACTTCCAGTTTTCACGATGAAGGAACAAGCCGCTCAAAAGGTCCACACACCGAGTCTTCCCAGCAGCCTGATTTGAATGAGGCTGTCAAGCTGTTCTTGGCTGAGAAGCAGGATGAGTTCTTAGCCTTCCTGCAAAAGAGCCAAGAACCGAAGACGAAAACGGTGGATTCTCCTTCCTCATCCAGACATGAAAGTCACTACCGCAGTAGTGCCGTGTCTTCTAGGAAGAAGAATCCTCAACCCCGACATGTTCCTGTTCCTCCTCGGTACCGGAATCACAGGAGATCTCCATCTCCTCCATACCGAAGAGATGTCGGGTTCGCCATGTACGGAGCATTGAAGACTCCGTTCTCGGACGATATCACCCGAACTCCCCTTCCACAGAACTACCGAACTCCGTCGATGACTTATGACGGGTTGGTGAATCCTCATGACTTCCTGGGACGCTATCAGTATAACATGGCGAACCAGGGTCTCAATGAGGTCCACATGTGCAAGCTGTTTCCCGAGCTGCTTATCGGGAACGCAAGAAGGTGGTTCGATAGCCTCCCCCAAGGCAGCATTAGATCTTACCGAGATCTAATGGATGCTTTCCACAGGAGGTTCTTTCAGAAAGCGGAAGCCCGAATCACTTCGGCTCAGCTGCTTTCTATACGTCAAGGTCGCGACGAAAAGATCAACGACTTTATGACGAGATTCCACCAGGAATGCCTACAAGTAGATGATCTCAATGATCTACTTGTCATTTCGGCATTCCAAAATGGAATCCTGCCCGGAGCTCTCTACAGAAAGCTCGTGGAATGCAGTCCGCAAACAGCTCAAGAGATGTGGGACATTGCGGACCAGTTCTCCCGTGCCGATGAGGCAGACCGTCGCAAACGGTCTTTAGACAGCTCATCCCGAGGAGACAGGAGGAAGCCCGATCATAGCGATCAGGGACATCCTCGCCGAACTCCTTTTGGCGATCAGGGACATCCTCGCCGAACTCCTTTTGAAAGGATTCAAAGGACTCCGGTGCAAGACCGATTGGGGCCACGTCTCAATTCTGAGAAGCCGCCCGCTCAGTTCGTACCATTGAACAAGTCAAGAGCGGAAATTTTCGAACTGCATTCCGATATGTTCGAAAAAACCAAAGCGGATGACGAAATCGGCCGCGCGTCGACCTCAGGATCAATATTGCTCCTTCCATCAAGACCACGGTCACGATACCGAGGAGTGCCGACATTTGGCTGCAGGTATTGATGCTCTTGTGAAAGCAGGGACATTAAAAAAATACCAAAGCAAGCAGCCGAAAAAGAACAAAAAGCAAAGAGGTGCGAACTGCGCTCCTCAGGATCCGAAAAGGCAACAGGATCCCGAAGACGATGACGAGCAGCAATATGATGGAGTAATCCTGACTATTGATGCTCTCCCTGCCGGGAAGACTAAATCGTCCCTGAAGTCAGAGCGCAGAGGCTTCAATCGAGAGGAGCCAACGCATAAAAGGCTGAAGCAGGACGAAGTGATTACTTTTTCAGATGCAGATCCCGTCCCGGCCATCTCTCCTCATCAAGACGCTATTGTCATCCAAGCCGGAGTGGCAAACAAACTGATCCACAGAGTGTTTGTGGATACAGGAGCGTCAGTCAGCATTCTTTTTAAAGAATGTTTCGATAAACTAGAAGTGGATCCAGCTCGGCTTAGTCCGGCACCACTTCCTCTGAAAAGTTTCGCCCAGGAGGACACCCGCCCTGAAGGTATTATCAGCCTTCCGATCACGGTGGGAAAAGCGCCTACAAGCTCCAGTACGATGATCGAGTTCTTTGTGGTAAAAGCTCGGTCTCCGTACAACATCATCCTGGGAAGAGACTGGCTCAACGCAGTTCGGGCCGTTTGCTCTACTTATCATCTCACCATCAAGCTCCCCACTAAAGGGGGGATAGCGGTCATCCGAGGTGATCAAAAGAGAGCAAAAGAGTGTCTGCAGATTGCGCTTAAAAGTGCCGAGCAATCAGATCGGCATCATCAAGCATAGCAATCACAACAGCCGGAGTCAGAGGCAAGCGAAATGACCGAAGTCACACCAGAGCCGAACTCAATGACCGTTCAGTTATACGAAGATGATCCATCCAGAACGGTCAAGATCGGTTTCGCGGGAACGCCTCTACTCCGGGAAAAGACCATCCAGCTCCTCAAGGAGTACAAAGGTGTCTTTGCATGGTCTCCGTTGGACATGACCGGAGTGCCTTCTGAGGTAATCACTCATCGGTTAAATATTGATCCATCAGTCCGGCCTATAAAACAGAAGCAAAGACTCTTTGCGGCAGAAAGAAATCAAGTCATCCATGACGAAGTCCGCCAATTACTGAAAGCGGATGTATTATTCGAGGTGAAATATCCCTCTTGGGTGGCCAATCCTGTGATGATCAAGAAAAAAGAAGGAGGATGGCGGATGTGCATAGATTTTACCGATCTAAACAAGCACTGTCCTAAAGATTGCTATCCCCTTCCGAACATAGACAAAAAAGTAGAAGCTTTGATCGGCTTCGAAATTTTCTGTTTTCTTGATTTATACAAAGGCTACCACCAAGTCTTAATGGATGAGAATGATGCTCCAAAAACGGCTTTCATTACTGACTTCGGCATCTTTGCTTATAAAAAGATGCCGTTCGGTTTAAAGAATGCCGGAGCCACATATCAAAGGATGGTAGATAAGCTTTTTCGGCATTTGATCGGAAAGGAGGTTGAAGTGTATGTTGACGACATAGTCGTTAAAAGCAGAAGCACTTCGGAGTACGAAGACAATCTCAAGTCCACTCTCGACGTGCTCCGAAAAGCCAACCTCAAACTCAATCCCCAAAAATGTACCTTTTTGGTAGATTCGGGAAAGTTTCTAGGTTGTTGGGTTTCAAAGGAAGGACTCAAGGCAAATCCGCTAAAAGTTCAAATTGTTCAGAACATGGCAATGCCGAAGTCCATACATGATGTGCAAAGGCTAACTGGATGTCTAGCCGCACTGAATAGATTCCTTTCCCAAGCAGCCGAAAAGCAAATGCCATTCTTCAAAGTGTTAAAGAAGGCACCAAAGTTTGAGTGGGGAGTCGAGCAGAAAAAGGCTTTTGACGAGCTCAAAAGTTATTTAGCCGAGCTTCCTATTCTCTCTGCTCCAACAGATGCTGAAGTGATATTCTTATACTTAGCGGCATCGGATCAGACCATTAGCGCGGTGCTTGTACGAGAAGAAGGCCTAAAGCAGCTTCCCATCTACTTTACAAGCCGAGCATTAAGAGGTCCAGAAACAAGGTATCAACCTCTGGAAAAAATTGCTCTGGCATTAGTAAATGCAGCAAGGAGACTGCGGCCATATTTCTATGCTCACAAGGTATGCGTCTTAACCGATCTTCCACTTCGGCAAGTTTTGACCAAGCCAGAAGCATCAGGCAGAATCGCCAAATGGGCCATAGAGTTGGGAGAACACTCAATCGAATACCTACCTCGGAAAGCCATCAAGGGACAAGCCTTGGCAGATTTTCTTGCAGAAGCAAAGTTCGATCAAGCAATCCCTGTCATTGCCGAACAGAAAAATTCTACCAATGCCGAACTAGCACAGCCCCTGGAATCCGAAGTAGAGCCACCGGACTGCTGGAGCGGATTCGTAGATGGAGCTTCGAATAAAACGGGAAGTGGAGCTGGTATTTTACTTATCGCTCCCGACGGACACGAGGTAACTTACTCACTTCGGTTCTTATTCCCAACTACTAATAATGAGGCCGAATACGAAGCTCTCCTTGCCGGACTCAAGCTAGCGCAAAGTCTATTTATCAAGTCTCTCAAAATCCATTGTGATTCACAAGTCGTAGTGAATCACATGTTGGGTACAAGTGAAGCCCGTGATGAGAGGATGAGGAAATATTGGGACAAAGCGCAAAGCATTAGCCGAAGTTTCTCTTATTTTCGGATAATCCGCATTCCCAGAGCGGAAAACAGCCGAGCAGATATTTTAAGTAAGTTAGCCTCATATCCAAGTTCAAAGGTGGAGGAATTGATGCACAGAAGCATTGATGAAGCTGAGGTACTTTCAGTAGCCAGCTCGCCGAACTGGATGACGCCGATCTTACAGTATCTAGATCAAGGACAACTGCCCGAGGATAAGAGAGAAGCTCGGAAAATCACATGCCGAGCCCTTCGGTACGAACTTCATGAAGGAGTCCTATACAGAAAGTCCTACCTTCAGCCGTTATTGCGATGTGTAGGGCCAGAAGAGACGGACTACATCCTTAGAGAAGTTCATGAAGGATCTTGCGGTAGCCACATCGGAGCTAGAGCTTTAGCTAAAAAAGTTCTGAGATGGGGTTATTATTGGCCAACTTTGGTACAAGACGCAGTGCAGCTCGTCAAGACATGCATGAAGTGCCAAATCCATGCAAATATCCCAAAGATGCCGCAGACCGATCTATATGCTATGCAAAGCCCTTGGCCTTTTATGCAATGGGGCATAGACATAGTGGGACCACTACCACAAGCTCCTCGGCAAATGAAATTCCTTATCGTTGCCGTGGATTACTTTACAAAGTGGGTAGAAGCTGAACCATTAGCTACGATAACGAGCTCGAAGGCATTGGATTTCGTCTGGAAGAACATAGTGTGCCGATTTGGCTTACCCCACATCCTCATTTCGGATAACGGGACTCAGTTCACCGACAAGACATTCAAGAATTGGTGCCAAGAGCTGAATATTCAACAGCGGTTCACTTCGGTCTCCCACCCACAAGCAAACGGACAAACGGAGGTAACAAACCGTATCTTGGTGAAAGGGTTGAAAGCTCGGTTAGAACAAGCCAAAGGACAATGGGTAGAAAATCTCCCTCAAGTCCTATGGTCCTACCGAACTACACCCAAAGCTTCCAACGGTGAAACTCCGTACAGTCTGGTGTACGGCGCTGAAGCCGTGATTCCGGTTGAGATCGGCGTACCCAGTCCCCGAACTCTAAATTTCTCCTCAGAAATGAATGATGACGGACTGAGAGCCGAACTAGATCTGGCCGAAGAAAGAAGAGAATTGGCCTGCATAAAAACAGCCAAGTACAAGGAGCAAGTAGCCCGGTATTATAACCAAAGGGTGAAAAAGCTGCAATTTCAAGTGGGAGATCTTGTCTTGAGAAACAACGAAGTAAGCCGAGCAGAAAAGCTGGGCAAGCTCGAACCCACATGGGAAGGTCCATATCGGGTGTCAGAAGTCCTCGGCAAAGGGTCTTACAAATTGACTCACATGTCAGGAGAACAAGTACCCCGAACATGGCACATTTCCAACCTCAAGAAGTTCCATTTGTAAGAGACAGTCCGGTCAGTCCGTCTTGTGTCTAGTTCGGTCCTAGAGGTATGTGTTTTCTTTGTTTTTTTACTTTGTCTATGTGCTTTTTGTTTGTCTATGTGCGTCTCGTTCGTTTATGTGCGTCTTGCTTGTCTAGGTGTGTTTTGTCTGTCTATGTGCGTGTCGTCTCTTACAAATGTTACTGAGGTATCTTGTTCTTCAAAGGCTGATCCCCTTTTTAGAACATATATAAGCCAACGATTGTGAGTCCAAGCTTCTAAGGAGGATACAAGACCACAATTCAGCTTAAAAAAACAAGCAGTTCGTCTGAAACGAACTGCAACAATAAGCCAACGATTGTGAGTCCAAGCTTCTAAGGAGGATACAAGACCACAATTCAGCTTAAGAAACAAGCAGTTCGTCTGAAACGAACTGCAACAAAGGGAGAGTCCGATCCACGCGATAAAACTCGCCAAATTAGGACAAGGGAAAGTCCGATCCGAGCGATAAAACTCGCCAAATTAGGACACAAGCTTAGTCCGGTCAAAGAAGTTTATTTCATAAGACCGAGGACTAAGTCCGGTCAAAGAAGTTTACTTCATAAGACCAAAGACGAGTCCGGTCAAAGAAGCTTACTTCATAAGACCGAGAACGAGTCCGGTCAAAGAAGTTTACTTCATAAGACCGAGGACGAGCACGATGAAATTTTTTCGCTGAGCTGTAAATACGCAGTGATAGAAGCGAAATGAAGATTTCATTTATTAAAACTTGTTCGGCATACAATTCTGCTGCCCTACGAGAAGGCGTTACGCCATTACAAAGGACTATTCTACTGTCCCTGGTTGCTAAAGTTGAGCCATCTATTCACAAAATCCTCGTGAAGCCGAGTTCGGGCGTTCTCGGCAGCTGAAGAATAAGTAGGTCGACGAGATGCTCTAATCGACCTACCGCCTCTTCCCTGAGCCCGGGAAGCTCTAGCACCTCGGCGGCGAAGAGTCTCTTCACGAAGCATTTGTTGATCTTGCTCACTCATAATCACAGCTCCTCTACGAACTTCAGTCCGTCCTTGTCTTGACGTTTCCGGTTGCTCCTGAGTCCGTTCTCGTCTTGACGTTTCCGGCTGTTCCTGAGTTCGTTGCTGACTTGGAGTAGGGTTTTGAGCAAGTGAATCAGGGGTTTGAGCTGGAGTGCGACCATCTGTTGGCGGGAAATGCCTAAGGAATCTCTCGATTGAGGGACGCCGGGAAAGAATGATGTCGTACCGAGAAGCCCAGCGCCGCAATGATGTCACGACTTGTTGGCAAGCCGAGCTCTCCAGCGCATTGTTCCTCCGGAGTACATGATATTCCTCCCACAGTTCGTCAACTCGTTCCTGAACTTCAGAGATGGTCATTCCCCCGCGCCTGCAGATAAAATCCTCATACGCAGTCCTCTCAGCGACGGCGGTATTCAACTCGGCCTCCAGATCTTTCTTTTCGGACTCTAAGTCCTTATTGTCGGCCTCCAGCTTCACTGAACGAGCCAAGAGTTCGTCATTCTTCACCTGGTCAGCTATGGCTCTTTTCTCAGCTTCGTCTAAAGCCGAAGAGTACAGCCGCTTCCAGTGAAGTACCTCCAGCTCCTTAAGAGTTCAGAATATAGAGCAGCTATGTCAGTTCGGCATTTCAGATTACTGAGCAGGTAGTAAACCACAACAGGAGTAAAAGAGAGTACGAAAGGCTATACGAAGACACAAGAGCAGAAAGAAGAATTTTTTCATTCATAAGAAAATTTTTTTTCTACACAAGGGCTTCAAGGCCGTTTTACAAGAAGGAAGAAACTAAACTAAGAGAAGGGATACGAAATCATACTCCGCCAGCTTCGTCTCCGCCTTCTCGGTGAGGTTCAGCTTCCTTCTCCTTGTCTGCTTCAGCTTCAGCCTCGGCCTCCCTGCTCTCCCCAGCCTGCTCGGCGCCACCATAGCCGATCTGCTGCGCCTCCTGCTCGGCCTGCTCATCGCCGGTCTGCCGCTCATGCTGCTCGGTCTCACCCTCTCCATGGAAAATTGGAGCGGGTGAAACTGACCCTATGGAGGCAAAGATAGCTTCCATGTTCTCATCGCGGTCAGCTCGGCAACTACGAACTTGGTCTGCAGAAAGCAGGACCGAGGACGAAGCAAGCTCCTCAAGCACCGGCAGACTCTGAAGCCGAGCTGCTATCTCTCGGCCGTACAGCGGCAGGATGACTTCGGGACCCTGCTCGGCTTTATCGGTCATCAGTTTCAGCAGATCACCGACAAAGGCTGAAAATTGGTTGCTCAGAAAGAGTTTCTCCGCGAAAGCACGGAGAGCCTCTCCTTGGGCAACCACGGCGGCAGCATCCCTCCGTTTCGTCTGCTCTCGCTGGATGACGAGCTGGTTTTTGGCAAACTGAGCTTCATCCTGGGCCGAAATCCTAGCAGCTCTGGCTTTCTCAAAGTTTGCCTCAGCCTGCTCGGCCCGGTGACAAGCAGCCGCCAACTTCCTCTGCATCTCAGCATAGTCGTTGGACGCTTTGGAGAGTTCGACGGCGACGAGCTTGGAGAGCATATCGTTCCTCTGAAAATGGAAAAAGCAAAAAGTCAACAGAGGGGCCACAAAAAATACAGGAAAAAAGCAAGGCCAGAAAATCAAGAAGAGAATTCACCTCGGCGAAGTCCGTGGGCCATAAAAATGGCTCACAGATATGTTCCGAAGGAGGCGCCAAGACCACGTCTTTCTCTGGCGCTCTTGGGGGCTTCTGGGTCTTCCCCTTCCCCTTTGCCGAAGTGGACTCCGGCTTTTTTGGATCCGAAGAAGAGGTCTTCTGCCTCTTCGGATTCTTCTCGGCATCAGACGCCGAGCTGGTGGTTTTTGGCCTCTCCGGTTCCTTAGATTCGGAGGATTTGCGGCTAATCTTATTCAGCATGTACACTGCCAAAAAGCAAGAAAACAAGGTTAGTTTTCGTCGTCAAGGCAGTAATGCACAAAAAAGAATTCCTCACCCTCGGTCTCTTCATCCGAAGACGAGGAGTCGAACACGAAGTCGCCCTTGACGAGCTCAGACTTCAGGTACTGCTTCCTAATCATAGGAATCTTATTGAGCTCGCCCTCGAGCTCGGCCAACGGTTCTAACCGAGGATGAGGAATCACGGACTTCGGCCCTCTCCAAGGAAAGCCCGGAGCCGCTGTCCTATTATAAAAAAAGAAGCGATGTTGCCACTTTGGCCACTTGGTTTTGCAGAAGGCCCTAAAAGGCTGTAAAGGGATCAAGTAAAACCAAGATCCTTTTCTCTTAAACTGGAAAAAATTAAGGATTGCCCTCAGAGACAGATCCTTATCTAGCCTACGCAGTTCGGCAGCAAAGGCCGATAAGTGCCTCCAAGAGTTCGGAGTCACCTGACCTAAAGGGAGTTGAAAAAAATCTAGCAGCTCTACAAAGGCAGGGGGAAGAGGGAAACGAAGCCCGCATTCCAAGCCGGCTTCATAAACGGTGGCGTAACCCTCCGGCGGCGAGTCAGCCCTATGAAGGTCGTCGGGAATCGCAACCTTCCCCCCAGGAAAAAAATATTTTTCGTGTAAGGATATCACAGTATCCTTACTCAAGATGCTGTGAAAATACTCTACGGTCTTCTCCCCGGATTCCTTCCGGCTAGAAGACCCCTTATCCCCTTTCCTACCGCTACCTGACTCAGAAGAAGAAGAAGAAGACATGGTTCTTACTCTTTGAAAGTCTGAAGAAATTCTGAAGAAATTCTCGAAAGCGGAAGGAAATTTTTACGCAAAAGAGAGAGATTGCAGAAGAAGCAATAGCAAAAGTGTTCAACTGATGAAGAAAGGACGTATTTATCAGATTCGGAGAAGATTTCAAAATCATCGCACCGTTTCGAATCCCACCTTTTCAGGATTCAACGGCCGGATTTTACTGTCGCATTTAATGCAGTCACGCGCAAGGCACGTCCCCTGACGTCAGCCTCCCCCGTACCTTTATCCAGAATGCCGAAGTGACTCGCTTCGCCGAAGTGATTCACTTCGCTTTTCGGGGGGGGTAGTGATGGGGTACGTACTAAACAAGCCCAATAGCAGTGACGGCCCATCAGCCCAAAGCCCAAGGAAGAGTATCAGTTCGGCATTACCAAAGAGTTCGGCCCTAGCCTACAGCTCGGTAAAAGCCGACCAATCAGTTCGGCATTACCAAAGAGTTCGGCCCCAGCCTACGGCTCGGTAAAAGCCGACCAATCAAGCTCTACTCTCAGATCGGCAAAAGCTGCTCGGCAATAGTTCAGCAGTTCGGTCTCAGTATTCGACCGAACTGGGAGATAGTGGACCCATGCAGAACCTCCACGACCTCCACTACACGATCTATTTAGTGGTGGACCCATGCAGGATCTCATGACCTCCACGACATCCACGACATACTTAGTGGTGATGTAAGCCACGACCTAGTTAGTGGTGATGTAAGCCACGACCTAGTTAGTGGTGATGTAAGTCACGACCTAGTTATTGGTGATGCAAGCCACGATCTTAGTTCAATGTATAAATAGAACTCAGATCAGATAAAGAAGGGTTAAGTTCTCTAGAGATCAAATATCAAATAGCAAGTCTGTATTGTAAGCTGTAAAAAACAGATCAAGCAATACAACTCTGCCCTCTTTTCTTCCCGTGGACGTAGATTTACCTCAGTAAATCGAACCACGTAAATCTCTGTGTCGTGATCTGCATTTTCCTGCATTCATCACCATCAAAAATTCGCACAACCATCAAATAGGAAATACAATAAAAACTTTTGCAATATTGAGAGTATTTAGATACCTATCACAAAATTCAATACGTACGTATTTCCAAAATTGTTAAGTACGGAGATCTTCCAATAAAATTGTTTATTTTAGAAAAGATCGAGGTCTTTCTTCTTTTGTGCTAAGAGAGTAATGGAATTCCAATTTAATGAAGGAGAATAGATTCATTCTAATTGAGGGAGTGACGCATAATGATTGTGCGTCGTTCTTAATGAAACGCATAACCATTATGCGTCGTTAAGTAATGACGCATAAGGATTATGCGTCGCTTAACGACGCATAAGGGTTGTGCGTCGCTCATGAACGACGCACATTGGTTATGCGTCGTTAAGGCGGCTTTTATCTGCCTCCAGTCACACGCAGATCACAGAACGCACCTTCATACACTTTCAATTCCTCTATCTCGGCGATTTCCGGCGTTTTCTGGCAATTTCCGGCGATTTCTCCATAAGATCCGGTAATTTGTTCATCAATTTAGCTACATTCATCATTATTCATGTTTATTGTGCTTTCATTTGTTAGTTTTACCCAATTTATACAAATTAGGGCTTGTAGGAAAATGTCCATAATTGTCGTTGGTTTATATGTTTTTGATGCAGAAATCATGCAAGTATTTGTGAGTTTGTATTGGGGTGGTAGAGTAGTTCAACTACCACATATGGGTATTGGTTATGACCCACCTCGTGCGAGGAGCTCCATTATATTAAATTCATGTGTTTCCTATTATGAGTTGGTAGCAATGATTTGTGATGCGATGGGAATAGATATGAACCAACACACAATTGAATTATTATGGAGACAATGTATAGTCTATGGTTCCGGTATGAGTTATACATGTTCTGTGATTCGCAATGATGATAGTGTAATGTTTATGTTCAACAATGCTCAAAATTCAAGTGGGTGTATTGAATTATTTGTTGAGTATTCACCTGTGAGGAGTGAAGAAATCCCACCAGTTGTTGATTATGGTATTGGAGCATCTGCGAGGTTTGAACAAATGAGTTTTGAGTGTGGTATTGGATCATCTGCGAGGGTGGACCAAATGAATGAGCAGAGAGATGTTGAAGATGTTGTAGATGTTGTAGATGTTGCTGATGTTGGTGTTGGATTGAATGATGAGGTAGATGATGCAGATGATCTTGATGAGCCAAGGCCACTATCCGAGACAGAGCCAGACCCCGATCTCAGTGATGGTGATGGTGCTGATGATGTCGGTGCTAGTTCTGATGATGAGATAGTACCATGTAAACCTGTTATGCAAGGTGAACAACCACTTCCGGAATACAATCCTAATGGGTTTAGATTCTTTCGTGAATTACCAAGTCGTCCTTCTGGAGTATCGGATGATGTGGGAGGTAATGAACACAGCCTTTTGTATTGGAATGAGAATGAGCCGCATCGGATTGTGTTGGGAACAAAATTTGATTCCAAGCTACACGTGAAAACTGCTATAACTATGTGGAGTTTATGGAATGAAAAACAGTTTAAGGTTGTCGAGAGCAAATTAAGAAGGTGGCATGCTGTATGCAAATTTCCAGCAGGAACGACAGTCACAGGGGCAGGCATCATCAGCACCACCGATGCTGAAAAGGCGAGGGAATGTAAGTGGGAGGTTTCAGTTACACAAAGGTCGCATGACGATATGTGGGAAGTTAGGAAGTGGAAGAATCGACATACCTGTATAGGCCATCGTGCTAATAGAGATCATGCTAACTTTTCAGCCCCAATGATAGCTCTGTTGATTCGACATCATGTGCGACAATGTGCCGATTTCAAGGTCTTCTCAATAATAGCTGATATTCAAGACAGATTTGGTGTGTTAATCAGTTATAAGAAGGCGTGGTATGCAAAGAGAAAGGCTATAGAGTTTGTATACGGTGGATGGGAGGAGTCGTTTAGGCAGTTGCCAAGCTACATGTTTGAACTCCAGTCACAGAATATGGGCACAATTGTTGAGTGGAAGCATAACGATCTGTTGAGTCAGAGGCGTACAATGGTGTTCAACTATGTTTTCTGGGCATTTGGGCCTGCAATACATGCGTTCCAGAAGGCCGCACCGGTGTTAACAGTGGACGGGACTCACCTTCGAGGAAGATTTAAAGGTAAGTTGCTTGTTGCTTGTGGTTTTGATGCTAACAAGACATGCTTGCCTATTGCATATGCTGTGGTGGATGAAGAAACCAATGACAGTTGGTCGTGGTTTTTGGATCATGTCAGAACTCATGTAGTGAAATACGAGAGGGAGGTGTGCATTATATCAGATAGGCATAAAGGACTCTTGAATGCAATGGAGTCTGAAATCATGACTAGGGCCCCGCAGATACACCACAAATTTTGTTTGCTTCATGTGAGGGCAAATGTGTTGAAGAAGCACAAGGGCCCCAATGTGAAGGCCATTATATGGAAGTTGGGGGTCAGTTCTCAGGAACGTAAATTTGCCAGAAGACGTCGAGCACTATATGATGTCAACAGTGGTGCGGTTCGAATGCTGAATAGGATTACAAAAGAATGTTGGTCACTGTGCTACGATGGTGGAGTTAGGTGGGGGGTGGCCACCACAAACATGTCGGAGTGCTACAATAACGTCTTGAGGGGTGTGAGAGAGTTGCCGATTAGAGCGTTGGTTGATTTGACATTTTGGAGGACGGTAAAATGGTGGGCGGAGAAGAAGACAACAATAGAACACACCGAAGGTGAATTAACCCCATGGGCGAGGGACAGACTTGCTAAGAATGACTCAAAGGGGCGAAAACATTACATCACTGTCATTGACCGAGATCTAGGGAAGTACCATGTCCGAACTCGAGGAAGAATCGTACAAGGAGTGTCAAAGGGCAACAATGTTCAAATAGTCAGGTATTTGGAATCGAGTTGCAGTTGTGGTAAGTGGCAGATGTGGAGAATCCCTTGTTCGCATGCTTGTGCGGTTGCTAGAGACAGAGGTCATGTTATGATTGACCTGATAGATGAGAAGTACTACCTAGGTACATGGAGATCACAGTACTATAGTGAAGTTTCATTTGATGCACCAAGACATGAAGAGTATTGGGTTGCACCTTCATGGAAATTGTGCATCACCCCTCAGCAGTTGATTCCTAGAACGCGTGGCCGAGTTAGAAGAAGGAGGATACTTAATCAAATGGATGTCCAGGAGGAGGATGAACCGAGAGCTCCCCGTCGTTGCAGAAATTGCGGGATAGAGGGGCATGACCGAAGAAATTGCTCAGCCGGTGCCGTTCAGTAAAGTCATGGTAGCCATTTGCATCTGAACTTGTGTATTTGAGATGTTATGTATGTATCAACATTTGTGAGATGTTGTCGACATTTATGATGTGTTTTATTATGTCTAGACTAAAAATTTTGTAACATTATGTGTTTCAAAAAGCCACACACAACCCGGAAAAAATGTTCAAAAATGTGAATTCAGTGTAGAAACGAAATTCACTTGGTGACGCATAAGCATTATGCGTCACCAATAAACGACGCATAACACTTATGCGTTACCAAGTAACGACGCATAAGAGTTATGCGTCACCAAATAGAGACGCATAATAGTTATGCGTCACAAAAGCAATTTCGTTCAGCACTGTTTAGTCCAGAAACTTCGCCCGGTCGGGCGATTTACGTGCCTAAAATGCCCGATCGGGCGATTTTATGATTCAAAATTTGTTATTTGTTTCATAATACGGTTTATATTTGGTATTCGTTTATATTTGTAACCGAATTTTACTCAAATGGCGGTGACTTTTACTCAAATGGCCGGAGCTATGTAGCATCCTATCACAGTACTGAGGAATACGCTGGTAGCGGTTAAATTGTCGACAAACGCGTCCAGCCTCGTGTGCCTCGACAAATGACCAGCACACCAAATAAGTATCGCACAAGTAGGATGCAGTCGAATCAATGCAGTACTCAGGGAGGATACAGTCTGCATAGGGTGTCCACAGAAACTACAAACAAATAAAATAAAAAACACAATTAATTTCATACTATAGTAAGTAAATTCATTAATTAAGACAACACAAATAAATTTCACCTGGCCAGGACGGATCAGTGATAACTGATCACGATAATGAGCTACTGAATGTCGGGGCGCATTTCCAATTTCAGTAACTCCGTGCCACCTATACATAATATTAATGTCAAAAGTTATCAACAAAACACATAATTATGTGAGTTAATTTAAACAAAAACATTACTTGGCTCCGCACGGGGTATACGGCGTGTGCATAGGCGATATCAAGAAGGCTGGCCTCAATGTAGGCATTCTTTCCCAGGCCCACAGCTGCAAGAGAACCATAGGTCCACCGACATCTCTTCTCTGTCTGCCTACAGAAGCCTCGCACAAATAATGATACAGGTATGCTAACGCAGCACTACCCCAACTGATATTAGCCACATCTTCCGGATCGTCTAAGGCATTTAACCACATAAAGGGGACCTTGCACCCTGTGGTGTCCGGTAAAATAAGCCCCCCTAACAGGATCAGAGCATGTATGCGTGCTCTTTGAATGTATGCATACACAGGCAGCCCATCACCCAACGGCATCGTCGCTTGGTGGATCAGAGACGTCATCAACAAACCACCGTGCTTCGTTTCGGTTTCTGAGTCAGGTATCCATCCCAACAAATCTCTACACTTGCTGGACCAATCTTCAAATCCAACAGGGTAGTCACGGCCAGTGAAAGCACGACCGTCTGCTCTCAAACCCCACAGGCTTTGCACATCCTGTAAGGTAACAGTAACTTCCCCAACTGGAAGGTGGAAACAGTGTGTCTCAGGCCTCCAGCGCTCGATCAAGGCAGTTATTAGCTCATTGTCCATCCTCATCGGTCTTCCACATTCAACCACGCCTCTGAACCCCCATACACCTAGCCAATACATCACATTTTCATGTATAGGCAATGCCCACACCTTACTCTCCGTCCTACGACTTCTCAACACATTTGTTGTGCCATTCGCCAACAACGAGCTTGAAATGTGTTCGCTCTGATGAAACAGTAGTGATGGATCCTCAGGTCCATAGCATAACTGTTGTTCGGAACTTGCAGATGCCATCTACTTCAAAACATTCACCCATGCTTCAAATTTTTTTCATAACAACTCAACAATCAACAAGCTAACTAAATTGCAACTTAGGGGCACAATATATGCATAAAATCGCCCACCAAAAGGGGCACAATTACAAAAACTTAATCAATTGCTACTACCCATTCAATTATATGCATATGAAATACCCAAATTACGGAAAATCGACCAACAAATCCAACAATTTCATCATAAACGCTAATTTTGCTAAATTAAATCCATATGAAATACACAAATTACGGAAAGTCGTCCAAAAATTCCATCAATTTCATCATAACCCATAATTTCATCATAATCGCTACTTATATGCAACAAAACAACACAAAAATACCAAAAATCCATCAATTTAATCAAAAACCCTACTTTTACTAAATAACGGAAAACCTGCCCAAATTAAACATTAAAGGATGTATTTAGCCAAATTGAAGAACAATTACCGGAAAATGGTTGCAAAATGGTGGTAATTCGCCGGATTTTGCTCGGATTCGTCGGAAATCGCCTGCCTCGCCTGCTTCGCCTCTTTCGTCGCGTTTCTGCCTGATTCTGCCTTCTGCCCGTTTTAAAACTCAACTAACGACGCATAAGTATTATGCGTCGATAACTAAAGACGCATAAGAGTTATGCGTCGCTATTAAACAACGCATAAGTATTATGCGTCTCTAATAAACGACGCATAAGTGTTATGCGTCTCTAATAAACGACGCACAATGGTTATGCGTCATTAACTAACGACGCACAATGATTATGCGTCGTTTAATAGCGACGCATAAGGATTATGCGTCTTTTTGTTAGTGACGCATAAGAGTTATGCGTCACTCCCTGAAGCGGAATACGACTAATGCTCTTCATTAAAATGGAATTCCATTAAAATCCTTTACCAAAAAAAGAATTGATCCGAAAAGATCGAATAAAATTGTTAAAATCTCTCAAGGAACAGAAATTTCATTTAAAATTTAATTTTATACACTCAGTGAAATAATTTTAGTATTTTTAATTTACGTTAAAAATGTTTTTTTTTTAAATGTTAATATGTCCTATATAGTATATTTTAGGCTTTATACATTTCACATAAGTTTAGAGTATTTTTGTATTTAACTTCTATAAAATATTATGTGAATTAGTATTTATTTTGATAGGTCCTGTTAGGTTGAGATTTTTTAGCTTAATTGAAAATTGAGATGCATTTTTAGCCACTCATCCACGACATTTTCGAAATGTCAACTGCAAGTAAATTATGTCAACTATGGGGTATTATCATCAATAGCATGCACATCAAATATCAATAGCATGCACATCAAATGTCAACAACTTATAGTTGACATTATATGTGTATAGTTGACATGAATTATATATGTAATTGACATATATGTGTAGTTGACATGAATTGGATATGTAGTTGAAAAAAAATTAAAATTAAAAAAAAAAATTTATTAATAAAATATACCATGAAATTACCATTCCGCACTTTCATAATTAATTAATCTAAAAATATTTTTCATGTGACAAATTCTCGACCACTCATTTAATAAAAATGAGTGACTGATAATGCATCTCAATTCTCAATTAGACTAAAAAATCTCAATTGATCACAACCATATATATACACGTGAATAATTTAAATTGTGAATTCAACATGCGCCATATATTTTCTACAAAATTAATTTAATATCTACATTTGATGTGTGATCGAATTAATAAAATTCGTAATGCATGGTAACATAAATATAGATCCATTGTCGTGTGATGACTAAGCAATGAATGTTTGGTAAATTAAATAGAGAGAATTAAGTGAATCAGTGTTTGGTAAATTAAATGGAGATAAATAAATAATTTAAGAGGGTAAAGTTAAAAGGATTAAATGCTATAGAGTTTATCATAAAAAGAAATGATTTTACTGTAATAAAATGATTGAAAAAGAATTATTCAACTTGAGTAAAGGTTTGAACATGAACTGAAAAAAAAAAGAAATCATTATAAATTCAAAATAAAAATGCATAATCTTAAATAATACTTAAAGTAGTAGCAGACAAACAAAAAAATAATTGGTAGAGTACTAGAATATATCAAGATTAATATTTAGTTTTTCCCAAACTCATTATTTTATTGGATAAAACAACTTTTTGTTTAGAAATAAGGTTAATGACATAACTTAAAAGAATAAAAGTGTAAATTCAACTAATAAATTTGTGTTTCAAATAATCCATTTAAGCTTAACCCATTTGCACCCTCACCGCCGCAACCACCTTCAACGACGGCGAGAATGGCGTCAGCGGCGGCGTCCGCACTCACTCCTTTGAATTCACCTGTAAGTTTGTACAAATTCTTTAATCACATATATCTTCATCTTTGAGTGAATGAGTCGCATTACAGTTCATAGAAGGGGAGATAAACCCCTAGGTTTTGAACTCAATTGTGATGGGAATGGGGGAGTATCACCATCGCTCAATGTTGCAATTGAGAAATTAGGGGGAAAAAGAAGAAATCAGTGTTTTTTACCCTATTTGTTTTAGTGGATTTGCTAATTGAGATTATGTCGTTATAGGATTTCGATTCAAGCTTCGATATATTTGGTATTTCACATTTGATTATAACGTAACGCGCCTGAGTGAGAATTCAGAGAGAGAGAGATTGTTGATTTGGATGATAAATTAGGTCTATTATGATTTAAGTGACAATGTGTAAATCATAGATGAATTGGGTAAATCTTTGTTCTCTGCCTGTTATCTTACTCAAAATTGGTTTTTGATGCATATACACACGCATAGAATTCTTCGATCCAATGCAATATAGAGAAAGTCGGATGTTTATTGATAAGATAGATTCATACAGAATGTTCAGTGGAGTACAATGAATTATAACTAGACTATATATCCAGTTTCAACTCCCTTCTCTTATGCTTAGTGATAGCCTTCAACAAACCAAGTGGTGTTGCAGGCTTGCAGCTGACATAGATCCTCACGACTAACTTCCAGCTAATTCCGTTCTTCTTTGGTCATTAAGTTGTTGAATGAAAGCTTGCACGATCATCTTCCATGGAAACGACAAGGGGCCTAGTTTGTTTTTCCCTAGAATTCCAGCTATAAATCTGGCATCAGTGGTACATTTTGTATCACACTATCACTTCATTTTTATGAAAGTAGTTTAGTTTTACCTCTCATTTCCGAGTTAAAGGTATAATTCACTTTATTTTATGGCGGAGCTACTTTCGGGAGCGGGTTTCATTGATTGAATAAGGACCCTAACTAGTTTTGAATATTGTATAAGAATGGAAGTTGCTTATAGTTTGCTAGTATTTATAATTTACAACACTAGATTCTGAAGAGTCCTTTTTGCAAATATTGAACTTCGACCAGAGACATTTATGTCTGATCTGATGACAGAAAACATATGTATTAGAACATAAATGGTGTTGATTTAGTTTCTATGACTCTCTGTCTGCACCTGGTAACTATTAAAGGTTTTGATTACAATATTATTCCCAACCATAGTGGATACTCATTTAAAGACAATATTTTGCATTTTTCTTATGATGGAAATACCAAGCGAGTCACCTTTGTAGCTTGTCTTTTTTTTTATATAGACAGAAAAGGTCCTATTCGAAAGTATATTTTGGATGCATTTATGACGTAAATCTTTTCAAGCCATCAACATTGAGCATGATCGGTTTGTGCTGTGACTGTGCTAGCTCATACTAAGGTTTGTGAGACTTCTGAACTATGTAAACTTCTAAATGTAGGGAATGGAGATTGTTTGAAACAAATTTCTCCATTAATTTGGCTGATGGCTTCACATCTCCAACTTATTTCAGGCTTGAACATCAAAAACCTGTATATGTTCATTTCTTCTAGCTAATTTTCTGCCATACATGTTCGTTTCTTTTCCTTACCAAATTCAAATTTGTATAATCCATGAACTGAACATGGTAATTGATGAACTATTCTGTATCTGATCACTAGATATGAACTATGGTTCTTTGCTGCTTATCATTCTACCAAAATCTGGTTAAAGCATTGGTCATTTCACTTCCTAATTATTCATGGTTTTACATCTGTTTTGTGTTGCGCAGCTTGCATCATCTAAAAGCCAACTGCATCAACTCCGTAAACCCTTTCTGATAAATGTCCGGAAGAAACACATATCAGTGTCCTGCTTAGCAAAATTGCCAGGGATGGAGCACTTCAACGACCCTTCTAAGCTCGTAGTCATGCTGAGTAGTACACAGAAGAAATTGTGGAACATGATTCCAGATTCAGTTAAACAATTTCCTTGGAAGAAAGCAGAGACTGTTGCGCTAGAAGAGTTCCTCGCTTTGGCAAAGGAGGCACTGAAGTGGTGTCTGCTTGCATACTTTGCATTTAGCTGCCTATCTGATATCTCATATTCTATCTCTAGAAACAAAGAGTTGGTTATCCCATTGGGTCTCTTTGTTGGAATCACGACAACCAAATTCTTCGATGAGATATCCCGAGAACTCATGCCTGACAACCAGGTAAAATGCCCAAACGGGCCTGGCACTATAAATCAGGATATTTGACCCAACATTTGATCTTACACAAGTTTTTGTCAAATTATTAACTCAGTCTTCTTCCCTCAGGATGGACGCGTTACTTGGAGACTTCCGAGCATAGCTTTGTTCTTCATTTTTGTGAAGGCTATATCAACATATTTGCCTGGAGTAAATCATTTTCTTATGCATGCTGCAAACGGCGGACTGATGCAGGTCCTGTGGAATTGGAAAGACGTGCAGAAACACGATGGAGACGAATCTTCTTCGGATGGCTCTTCGAGCCCTGTTGATGCTGGTATTTAGGTAGTTTCTGAGCTTGGTTAACTTCCAATGTTGTAGTTTTTGTGACATTTTTGAATGATATATAATGAATGTTAGTGTCACTTAGGTATGTAGCCCTCTCTCAAAAGGCATTAATCACCATTTTTGGTTTCATAAAAATCTGTAACTTATAATATAATTATAATTTCACTATAAGACTGTTTATTTGATCATTTTATGTAATTTTTAAAGTTTGTATAGACATATTGCACCAAATAAAAGTCCACAAAGTGACGTAGATTTGTACAAATTATATGTCGAATTTAGTTTACGTCACTTGGAATTGATTTTTTCAACATTGATAGTCAAATTTGTCATGTAGCTTATCCTGATATTATGAATCACTTTCACTAAAAAGGGGTAATTGAGATGTACCATGTCTCATAAATGCTATCTAAAGTATGCACCTAAACAAGTAATATAGTTGCATTTCAATATTTTATTGCGTACATTGAGTTATGTCACATCTAAAAATATTGCAGCGAGAGAAATTACAAATACTAATTAACGTAGGTGGTGAAAATTAATTTTTAGTTTTTATACTTAGACCTTAATTAACGTAGGTGGTGAAAATTTAATACTACTTTTTTTAGTTTGACGTGGGATTCAATATAAGGTTCATATGTTGTACTACTATCTCATTCACATATTTTTGTTTCTTTAATGTTATATGCTTTAATATAATTGAATATTGTACTTATCATCATATGTTTATTATACTTGATAAGAGTAAATAATTAATTTTTTTTGAATTTAATGTCATTTTATTAGATAAAAATGTTTATTAAAGTTTGAAGTGTTTCACTTTAATTCAACATATATTTTCGCATAGCAAAGTTGTAGATATTTTCGGCTGAGACATCAACATCAATATCCTGGTAGCCGAAAACTTTTTCGACATTTTTTATTAAACTATGTGATAACATCGACCATTTATCTTGACGTGTTACTACTATATTATAATGATTTTTTATTTATTTTTATTTTTTTATAGGCAAACAAAACAATTAATTTAGTGGAAATCAAATCTCAATAAAAAGAAGTCGACTCTATTTACATCCATGCAAGTAATGCAACAACATTGTTACATAACATTACAACAAAAATGAGGTTCACCGGCGGATGATCCCGGAATCCGCCACGACGGCCTTAATCCGCCTCAATGCGACCATCAGCGTCTCCTCGGCCACATTCGCTAAGCAAACCCTAAACCACCCGGGCTCGGAGCAATGGCACGACGACCCGGGCGCCACATTCACCCCAAACTCCATCACCATCCTCCTCCACAGCTCGGCCTCCGCCTCGAACGTGGCGGAGGCGAGCAGCCCCCTCATATCCACCCAACAAAACAACCCCGCCTCCCCGCTCAGGCAATGCAGGGCGGCCTCCCTGAGCCCGGCCCGCATCGCCCCCCGCCTCCTCCCCAGCCTCTTCCTGTTCTCCCTCGCGTACCCCCGGATAAACCCCTTATCCACGAGGATACGCGACAGGAGGAACTGCGACTGCGACGAAACTAGCCCGAAGCTAAACATTTTCGTCGCGGCCGCCACAAGTTCAGCGTTGTGAGAGTATATCACGCCGATGCGGAAGCCGGGGAGGCCGAGGTCCTTGGAGAGGGAGGAGACGACGTGGAGGCGGGACCAGGCCGGGTGGAGGGGGTCGGGGAGGAGACGGGAGAGGGTCTCGGTGAAGGAGGGGGTGGGGGAAGAGGCGGTGGCGGAGTAGATCTCGTCGCTGACGATGTGGAGGGAGTGGGAGAGGGAGAAGGAGAGGGGGAGGTGGAGCTCTTGGGGGGAGAGGGTGGTGCCGAGGGGGTTGGTGATGAAGAGGCCTTTTACTTTGAGGTTTAGGGTTTGGGCTCTTTGGAAGGCTTCTTCTAAGGAGGGTTTGGTGATGGTGAAGTTGTTGGAGCTTGAGGTGTGGATTGGGATGATTTCCACTCCTGTTCTCCACTTCAAGTCCCTGTCAAACCTAGATTGACAAGAGAGAGAGTATGTTAGTGAAATGACAAAATAGATTTTATTCTTTTAGGGATAAAGGTTATGCAACAAAAGGTATAGTTAGGTAGAAAAAACCAAATCACATTTAAGAGTACTACTTAAAAATGTAAAATCCAACATAATATTTATGTTTTAAAGTAAATCATACTACTTGTATATCTAAATAATCTTTTGTGATATCAAATGTATGTGTGTGTATACAATGACGGATCCAGGTGGGGTTCTTGGTCAGCCAGCAACACCTCTAGCTGCTTGGTGGCGACAACCTTCATCACTGTGTTTTTCGACCCCACTATTGATTTTTCATGAATTCGTAATTGTGTATATTATTTTGGAAGAGTTGTGTGGTTACCCCGGATAATATGGAGTCGGGATCAAGAATGCGTCTCCCGGTTCGGCCAGACAAAACATGAGAATCTCATTTGCGGAGGTTGAACCGGCTGTAAGAACCAGCTTATCCACATCAAATTTCACCTTATTTCCCCTTATTTCAGACATGTATTCTGCCAGCACCTGAGATGTGTATACATATATATAAGAGATATACATAGAGAGAGAGAGAACGAGAGAGAGAGAGAGAGAGAGAGTTATACACACTTTCTTGAATTCAGGAAGGCCATGATAGTCTTGGAAAAGAGCTAACTCCCTAAACACAGATCCACCTTGTTTTCGAAACCAATTCGATTCTTGATTTTCTTCGATCCAAGACTCAAGAAGATCGAAAGAAAGCTGCGAATAACAAACACAAATGTTAACATTTCATGCATGGAAATGTTACTATATAAACAGGGGCGGACGTAGAAAAAAAGAATAGTACTACCTGATTTTCGGCGAGGCCCATCTGGATGATCCCGGATGGGTTGTGGATGGGGTCGAACGGGTTTTTCTCGTATTCTTGCCATCCTAGGAAGTAGGAGGAGTCTTGGCCATGTGATGTAACTTTCCTAGACAACACTTTGTTTGCTATCCTTGAACACAACCTAGCTTGGAATAAAATTTAGTGGGAGACAAAGGTGTTGTGGAAATGTGACAAATTGAGGGTCTATTTATACAACAAGAGATGGATTGAGACAAAGGGCCGACAGTGTTCTTCTTCAACGGTCATTAGATTTTTGTCTGATGATGCATCACAAGTAGTTGCTTTGTTGGACTTTTTGTGAAACTATGGTCTTGTCGAAGTTAATGCCCATTTCTTGGAAAGAAAAGAGAAGAAGGAAATAAATGTGATTAAGAAACATGGAGTGTTGCTTTTGGATATGTAACAAATGTTGCCACTTTAAGAAACTATGAATTATATGCCCGAAAACTACATTTTTTCATGCGAACGTGACATATGTACACATGAATAACGAAAGCAGTGGATTCACCTACAGGATTCGACTAGAACGTGTAAAAAAACAACGCAACAAGTAAGTAATTGTATCGGTTGTGTTTAATTGCTTGAAGTGAAAATTGGTTATAAATCTAGATCATATATCAAGATGGATTACTTCATGGACACCCAAAAAAAGAAGTGATTAGTTAGTGTCTGAGATCAATCAATCATGCATATTTTTTTCCATATGTGGAAGTGGAATCTACAGTGCTAGACTCTTATCCGTTGAAACTTAATTAGAGGAAAAAGTAAATACTTTTAGCTCCAATTTGCTTTGGCAAATTGAATCATATTTAGAACACATAATCCCTTAGATAAAGCATTCTTTAGTGAGGTTTTTCTTTTCCAAGATATGCTAATCAGCTTAAGAGATTGCAGTGACTAATCTAGGGTTTTACATCTCGTCTCTTCTCCGATGAAGACGAAGGCTAGCTTACTCGCAATAGATTGGACGATCCGATAAGATTGGCCTAAAATCCATGTGGATTGAACTGATAACCAAAATAGAAAAAAAAACCCTAGGTAATTATCAAATTGCAGTATGCTCACAAAATTAGTTTCCTAGTAGTAATAAAACAATGGTTCAATTTCTAAGTGAAAATCATGGGAATGTGATTGATTCTTGAGTCTTAAAAGAATGAGGACAAAATGTTGTCACAAGACCATTAGCTTACGATGGTATAAGTCATGTCCTAATTGTGACATCAAAACCGGTACAAGTCAAGTTGAATAATTTCTCTACATAAATTTGTTTTACATTATTATCTTCAATCCATGTGACTATCGTCATCGTTAATTATTCCATTCTTGAGGCCTTGTATATCACATCATTCTCCAAATTAAAATGCTATGAATATGAAATTATATACTCCCAATGCGTTGCATAGAAATATGTCATTTAGGGTCGGCACAAGTCTTAATGCGTAATTAATAAAATAAGAGAAATGATAGTATAGTGGATGACGGAGCCCATAAATGATAAAGTAAAATAGAGGGAGAAAAAAGTTTCTACAAATAATCAATATAACTATTTTTATGGGACATACGAAAAGGAAATTCGGCAGATTTCTATGGGACATAGGAAGTATATAACTTACCCCATGCTATATTCGTAACTAAAATGCACTTCTGTGTGATGCTAGTTTGCTTCTGTTACCATGTTTCCGTGTGATATTTGATAGATCAATTACTTTGTTGTTATATTCTGAATTGTTTTATACTACATAAAAAAAATGATCAATTCGGGCTAAAAATATCACCACCAAGTGATCTCAAAGTTCGAGCTATTTTTTAGGAATAACTCTATGTATATATGCATGCCTTTAAGACAAAAGCCATGACTAGAAAAACTAACAAAAAGTCATTGATGCCTACGCAACAACTTGTCCTCCAAAAACATAGATGATATAATGGGATTTTAGTGAAATATATCCATGCATAAAGGTGTTTATTAGTTAGTTAAATAAAGTGATTATTTGCGCATACTAATAATAATTGGAAGACCATAGTCACCAAATTGTGGTAATTAAATCCCAACTGTGAACTCTAACTATATATGTTAATATAGGATAAGTGTGGGTTTTGGCTTAGTTATCCAATGATTTTTTATGAATACAAAATGCTCAAATTCAAAATCAAAGGTGCAAAAGTTCGACAAAAGAGAAAGAACTGATCAGACCACATTGTCACAACTCACAAACCATAAGGTACTCTTGCTTAGTCTTTAAACTGTTAGACCTTTGCCTCGTCATAGACATATATATTGCTCTAAATTTTTTTGGGTCATATAAAAAAAGTGTGGGTCCCACTATGCATTTTAGAACTATTTGGAATGAATTGAAACTTTGATATTTAAGGCTGTAGAGGCATTCTACTGATATATAAATAGTTTGGATAAAAACTAGTAATATGTGTCATTGAAATTAAGTTGAATTGGTCAATTGGACATCTTATACCACTAATTAAGTTGAATATTGGGGTTGTGTTTGTAGAAAAACGTACAATTTGTGTTTGTTTTTAATTCATTTTGGTGTGTTTTTTGTCAACATATATGATGTTTAAAATTCTTCTACTAAAACCAACTTGAATACTAGCTCCTACTTTTATCCTTGCTTCTATCAGGTTCTCATGGTTCAAAAGTGGATCTAGTTATTTGATCCACATTTGAATATCTCAACTCGTATTTTGTTAATATTAGGATCACATGAGCCATGTCACCTCCGAGAGCACATTCAACTCGGGCAATGAGTCTGTTTTGATACCATGTTAAAATGTTATAATCGCTAGGTACTTGGGTTTTTTTTTTCTTTTTTTATAAAAATCATACAAGACTAATAATGGTTCTCATTTACCTATATAATAGTGATTATTCAAACCCACGACGTATTGATTTGATTTGAAAAGGAAACGTCTCACCACAAAGTTGTTTAAATTGATCGTTTTCTACTTTACACTTTTATGTGGAACAACTCATACGTACGTGAATATTTCAGCACATGACGCTAGACAAGTTAATCGATTCACTTTGCATCAAAATCTTGAGCTGCAAGAAACAATCTCCCTCCCAATTATACATTTCATATTTGAAAATGAACTTATGATTTAATCAGATATGAAGTAAGAAATGTTTGGGAATTATACTTCAACTCTTTCCAATGTACTAAATTGCACTCCAATAAAAGGAGATGAAATGGAGTTTCATCAGTGCAGAGTGGCTGAATAGAGGCAGTAGTTTTATAGGTTTAGCTATCAAAGTTCTATTTCCCCATATATTGTATTAATAAAAGAATAGTAATGACCCTATTTTGGGATGAAACAAAAATGAGACAAAATTTGTGGATTTCTTTCTGAACTATTCAACATTTACTTGATATATATGCAGAGACATTCTACACCTAGTAGGACATCATCGGTAAGACTTGAGATGAAATATTTGGCAATTTGAGGTGAATGATCTCTTTGCTGCAGCTTGCTCAAACTTCTTTGTTGCAGCTTCGTTCTCCTCTAGGCTCATCTGAAGAAAATATCTTATCCACCATGTCGAACTCCTTGACTTAGCCTATTAGCAAAACATAAGGAAATGGCCTTAATTTGCATGCAAAATAATGTGTACTTTATGAGCAAAATATTAGGATAACATATTTCCCAGAATGATATCTCTGAGGAGATTAGGTGTTTGGCAAGAACATCAAGCAAGCTCCCATTATCGGAGCTCAGATTTGAAATCCCGAGCATCCAATTACGGAGAAGGTTGAATGTTTCTTGCCTACTCCGGTTGGCCATATTTAATACTACTTGATATATTGTTCTCAACAGCCAAAAACCAAATGGAAGTTCTGCAGTATCCTTGAGCAAGAAAGGGTGAAGTTAAAATGGATGAAAAAATCGTGAGATAAAGATAACTTACAGAACGTCCATATCTGGCTTTATCAACAGACTTTGCTTTTTGTTTGCTCGGATACCCTACAAGTTTACAGTAAGGTAGTTAATATACAAGGCCCATGGAAGCAGTAACAGCCATAAAAAGGATGGCTTGAGCAACATGAGGAAAATAAAGAAGTATAGCCCAGTGCGAAAATGCAAGTTGAACATGTATGTTAATACATCTAAGCCAAGGTGATTGAGTCCTCTGCTACCTTTAGTGGCCAAAAACTTGAAGTCACAACAAGGTAGTTCCATAAATCAATGCAAGTGATCAGTACTTGCCAAGCTACTATCTTCCAATGAATAACGGCCGAAGTTGGCTTTTCCCAATGGGTAATCACCATCATTGTAGGGAAATGACATAAGCAAGAATTTGTTTGTTGTGAACAGAACCCAATCTAGTTGGTTAAAATAATAGGTTGTACAAGCCATGCATAAATCAATAACCGGTAGTCCAGATTAGTTTTCGTCATGTATGATGCCTTCTATGAGGATTTTTGGCTGTAAATTTGGAGATAAAATGAAATAGACTAAATCCCATAAATTCAGCTAACAAAAAGAATTTCAATAAAGCTTGTAAAGAAACATGGCATTAACTACTTACTCGTGAATATGACCAGACCATCAGATGATAGCCTTGTTAATGCAGGCAGGCTCCTGTTGAGATATCTCGGAGACAAGTAATCCAACGCATCCGACACAATGACAAGAGGAAATGATTTTGCCTTGTAGGGAAGAGGAAATTTGATATCAGCCACACGAACAAGGCCTTTGTGCACCAGTCTCTTGCATGCCTCATCAGCATCTTCAACATCATAAGGTTCCACACCAAAAGCTTCAGTGCCTTCCTCCTTTATCAATCTTGAAACAACAAAACAAGTCTCTGGACCAACATGCAATACCTTGAGCATAATGTCACCATATACTTTTTTTAGAATCGGAATGGCACGTTCAACTTCTCCAGTGCATGAAATATCTCCTGCATGTAGAACATGATGATGAACCCCAAGATAAATGTCAGCATGCGCACCAACCATCTATTCTCATCGTTAAGCATGTAAGTGAAATCTGTCAACCAAAAAAATAAATATATGCATCCATGTTCTGAGGGAAGCTACGGTGGTCCAGAAGTGCTACCTCTTGTTTTATTGCAAAACCCTTCATAGATGTGTTATTTTAGGAAATAATATATGCAGACGAGTCAAAATGTAATGAGAGTATTTTAGATTAGATAGGGAAGACTCAAAGAATTTTTAAAAAGTTAAATAAACATTGACTGTTCTGGAGCTCTATATGATGCAAGTTTTCTCCTAAATCAGCAGGCAATCTCATAAAGAAACTAATAGCATGCCAATCAAGTACAACAAGTAAATAATAACCGGGCATATTGTACCTGAGAAATATTTTCAACTGAAAAAAAGGTACTAATTTGATGTGATAAATCATGTAAACTGCTAAATAGAAGTCTCTATTCATGAACACTGAAATTTCATGAAGCCTCTGCCCCAAAAATCAGTATTCCTTTCTCAACAAGAAACAGAACAAAGTAACCTAGACCATGTACCATTTATATTCAAATATTTCTCCATCATAGTGAACTATGGATCCACCATCATGAAACAGGTTATAGACAACAAAAGAATCAGAACTTAAGCCCCATTTATATGCACAAGATTTAAGATTGCTCAGTTTACAAGATTCGATAAAATAAAGAGCTCTCAGTACAATTACCTTCCACACGATTCAGAGCTTTAGGATTTCCAAAACCACCTATCAGGAAATCATTTCCTTTCAGTCAAAGCATAAAGTATAAAACACACTGGTCGACATCATAGCATAGTAGCACAAAAAGCACCATGAAGTATCTCAAGTTGTTCAAATATAACACGGTAAACCAAAAGTGAGAAAACTATTACTACTACCATGCTAGTCATTTGGAACACACAAAACAGTTTATCTTCTAATATTTGAAAATCTTTGCTCTCTTACATTCGCCAATATCAGATTGAATCATATAAGCATTTCTCTTCACGTCGTCACATCACATCCAATATATAAGAGCAAAATGATATACACCACTACTCAAATTTGCAGACAATTTATAGCAATAAAAATATCAGAGAAATTCAAAAGCATTTCAGAGCAAACCTCCTACATCTATGCATTGATTATCAACTACTACTACATACATTGTCAACATCCCCAATCTACACGAATTTGATTTCACTTAAAAGCAATTCCAGCTAAACACAAGCAATTAATTTTTCTTCAAAAAACAATTCGAACCTTGGCCGCGATATAGATAACCAATCACAAACAATGCCCCCTGCAAAATTGAGATCAAGCTGAACAAGTCAAGCAAGGAGCGCGTTCAGGTTCAATTTCGCCAATCAGAATCCGCTTCATTCAAAAACAAATTGAATCACAACACACACACGCACAGATATAGAAATGAATATACCAGAATGAGCGCAATCGACAAATAAGAAGGAGAACGGGATCTGGATTGCAACGAAGACGATGATAGAACTGCTCCAGTCTCAGATATGCGCCGAGAGGGATTAATCGGCCTTCTAGCTGCCATTTCTTTGTCAAGCTAGAGTTGATGTGTGTGTAGATTTTTGTGGAAAAAAATTTCTTCAAAAATGAAAATTGAATCGCTGCAGTGTGTGAGAAGTGATGGAAGATTGATCAAATTAATTAATAAAAAAATTAAAATTTACGTAACTATATGATAATCATCACTTATTTTGTGTATATGATACTATAATTATCCCTTAATTAATGACACGGGTACAAAAACAATGATGAAGCCGACACAAATTTAGTGATAATTATATCTTATATGGAGTACCAAATATATCATTATTTTAATTATACTATAAGTTTAAAGATTGTATAAATACTACTCCATAAAGTTCCCATACCAACTTTTTCATACGAATTTTAATTGAGTTTTTTTTTGCAATAAATTTTCAACCAAACTATAAAACCACAAAAAAGTCATAAATTATACTCCTATTTATTCACTTCACCATCGTTAGTGAGAAGGAATGTTCTTCCGACATTTTAACTTCCAATTTTTTTCATGATGGAATTCAATTATCAAAGAAAGATATAAAGGATTAAGTAAATAATTGACACGTGAGTTCTTGAGAGGTCGTTATCTATCTCTGGGATTTTAAGTACCAAATAAAATACACAAAAATTTAAAAACTTGGGTCCAGAGTGTCCACTATAAGGTGGACACGCCCAATAGCCTTGCCCCAGTTTTTTGTCCATAGCCCCAATTTTGTGTCCATAGCCCCAAAATTTTGTGTCCGGCACTATAGTGTACACATCCAATAGCCCCCAAATTTTATAATCAACTTTCATTTTATAATGTTTCAAGTATTTATGTATAAATTTATCGAGCTATACGTAATTAGAAGAAGCCGACTATACGAATAATTGGAAGCCGACTATAACAAATTCATGTCTTTTTCCTTTTCCTTTTTTTTGATTATTATTCAAAGAATTAAATCTCCCATACACTACAGTGCTACAGTGTGATTTCGTCGCCAATTCTCACTTCTCTCTCCATTCGGTTGCAATCTCCTTGGCAGCAGAAACCGCTGCGGCCTCCCTCCCCCACTATAGGCGCCGCGCCTATAGCCCCCCCGCTGCGTCCTCGCCCCGCACCCGGCTATCGAGCGTCCGCCGCCTCCCTCCCCCTTCGCCGCGTCCGCCCCCGGGGCGGACACCCTTCCCACTATAAGCCGCCCCGCTTTCGCCCCAAACGCGGCGTCCGCCGCGTCCTCATTATAGTGGACACTCTTAGATAGTAACGTTTCTTAGATGAGCCAAGAGTGGGCCTAAATGGCTAATTTACAATATACTACTATATACGCATGCATTGTTTGAATGTAACTGAAAAAATAATTCACATTGTTCACTATAACTGAAATAATTTTATACAGAATCAATGATAGATGTAGGTGGACTTGGAGGATCGACTGACCCAATGCCAACCATGAGGGTTGTAAATTATCATTAAATTTGGACTTTGGAGTTGATGCCGAGTCAAAGTGCGACAACTCCAGCCCACCATTTAGGGTTATGATTCGCTTTTATCTTTCGGTCATCATTCATTGCAAGCTAAACTCGTGATACCACTTTTACATTCTGACACCGTCAATGACCTAATTTAGTGTCTGATCTTACAAATTATGTTAAGTGCATCCGCCACTATGCAGAATAATCTATAGTAGGTGAGTTACACATCAAGATTATTTGAAATGTTACATATAAATTACTAATCCTATATATCATCGTCTGAAATTGCCCAAAATTAATTTGAGGGTGTTCATTTGTTTGAGATTGGTCTAAGACAACCCTATATGAAACATGAGGAAGGCCAAAACTCATAAGTTAAGACTAATCATACATGACATTGTCAAAGCATCATTAACGCAGCGGGTCGGACCGGAGTTGGGTCCCGGCCCGCGTCACGCGGCGTTGGAGAAGAGCATTTTGCAGCCTAGGCCGGTCCCAGGGACGCGCCCGGGGTCCGGCTCGGCTCAGGGTTAAGTGTATCGGGATGGGCCGCAACGCGGTCCGGCCCAGCGTTAATTGGTGTTCGGGCCGGACGGGCCGCAGCTTCAAAATATATATATTTTTTGAAATTCGAAAATTTATCTATAAATACCACTCAATCCATTTTCATATCCATTCAACTTCATTTCCCTCCCTTAGGGGTGAGCAAAAAAACCGGAAACCGAATATCCGAACCGAATCAAATCGAAAATTTGAAATTCGGTTCGGTTATTTCGGTTTTTCTATTCGGTTCAGTTTTGAAAATATAAAAATTTCTGTTTTTCGGTTCGGCTCGGTTCGGTTCGGGCGAAGAAAAAAACCAAAAAACCGAATAACCCAATTTATTTAATATAAATATAATAAAATATATATATATAACTCTAACCCTAAAAAAATTTCTGCATCCATTCCCAATCTGCCTCTCCGCCTCCATTCTCAATTTCTCCACCTCCATTCTCAATTCTCAATCTCTCTTCCTCCACTCTCAACTCCGGTTTCCACTCTAAGTTTCTAACCCTAAAGGCTAAATCTCACGAGCTCTAAGCCTCCAACCCGTCGCCTATCTCTGTTCCAACCCATCGTCTCCAGCCATCCACACCGTCTCCGCCCTCCAGCAGTGCAGCTGTGCTTCAGCCATCTGCGCCGCCTTTGGCCGTGCTCCAGCCATCCACGCTGTCTTCAGAAGAAGGTAAAATCTCAAACTTATCTATTTCTTCACAGTTCACAAATTAGTGTTCAAAATTAAAATACTTCTAATGTTATTGTGTTTAGGCATTAATGTGTTCTTCAGACGATAAGTATTTGGATCTGTTCTTTTAGGAACCATAAAAGAAGATAAGACAGACAAACTTTGATATTTAAAAATGATATTGCAAGTATTGAAGCTGAATTCATATGCTTAAATTAAGTGTTATGATATTTAAAAATTGGATGCTCCCTTAATCATCCAGATCTGCTGCCCCAGATTCAATTTTTTTTTATTCTTATTTTCTCAATCTATCTATTGTTAGTAGCATTTCCAGTTTTCTTATACATTCATATATTCTATGCTTCATTGTACTTAACTTATGGCATTATTTTGTATTTCAGATTTTACAAAGTTGATTCAACGCTTATGATAAAAATTATGGCGAAAAGATATGGCCAAAGCTCATCCTGTGGAACAAAGAAGATTGAAGACTTGGGAATGGATTTACATTGTTAATTTGTTATAATATGTTGTAAATTAATTAGATATCATGAAACTTTATTTTTATTACGTTTTGGTGGATGTTATTTATGTTACTATGATTTTTTGTGTTATTTTTTATTTTAAGTTTTTAGGCTTTTTAAAATTGCACAAAATTTCGGTTTTTCAGTTTATTTCAGTTTTTTAAGTTCGGTTTTCGGTTTTTCGGTTTTCAGTTCGGTTTAATTTTAGCCTAAATTCGGTTTTTTCGGTTTCGGTTCGGTTTGGGTGAAAAACCGAACCGAAACCCGAATGCACACCCCTACCCTCCCTAAAATTTGAAAAAATATCTCATCGTCAAAGAGCAATCGAAGCTCAAATGGCCCGAATGTTAGACGCGGCGATGCCGGCAATCCAAGAAGAAATCAACAACGAAGTGGAACGCTACCAAACTGTTGTTCAAGCGTGGAACGAACAACACGTCTGGGTACCATGTACTCGGATGTATATCCACCGAGACCGTGAACAAGCTGGTTTGCGGCTTGTTCATGCGCATCGTCAACGCAGTTGTAGCTCGTGACTCGTATTTCAAGCAAACCACCGATGTTGTGGCCGGCAAAGTATATCGACTTTGCAGAAATGCACATCTTCCATACGTCAACTCGCTTATGGAACTACTTCAGATATGTTCGATGAGTATCTCCATGTAAGCGAGCATACTGGACGGGATTGCCTAGCTAAATTCTGTCGGGCAACCATCGAAGCATTCAAGGATACATACTTGAGAAAGCCAACGACCGACGACGTTAGGAAGTTGGTGAACATGCACGAGCGGACGCAAGGCTTCCCGGGGATGCTGGGAAGTATCGACTGTATGCACTGGCAGTGGAAGAATTGTCCAACGGCTTGGAGGGGACAATCCACTAGCGGGCACAAGGGCACACATCCCACGATTGTGTTGGAGGCCGTTGCCGACCAACGATTGTGGATCTGGCATGCCTACTTTGGTATCGCTGGGTCGAACAACAACCTCAATGTGTTGAACGAGTCTCCATTGTTCAACGACTTGTGTGTCGGGCGAGCGCCGAACGTAGAGTTCACGACCAACCACCATCGGTATAGTATGGGGTACTATCTGGCAGACGGGATCTACCCTCGATTGCCCGTGTTCGTGAAGACTATCACATGTCCGATAACGGATCGGAGGGCATTGTTTGCCGAAAAGCAAGAGGTGGCTCGGAAAGATGTGGAGCGTGCATTCGGAGTCCTCCAAGCACGGTGGGCTATTGTGAAGGGAGCGGCCCCGTGGTTGGCAGCGTCCACTAATCGCCGACATCATGTATACATGTATCATAATGCATAACATGATCGTTGACGACGAGGAAGAAAATGTCACTTTGTGGAGCGACGATCTGCTCTCCAGCACCGGGAGTAACCACATTGTCACCGCTCCACCCGTGCAGGGCGTTCCTCCCGACATCCGCAATGTCATGGCCTGTTCAGCTGCGATGCGCCAAGAAGAACTACACACTCGCCTACACGCCGATCTAATTGAAGAGATTTGGACACGCTCCAACGTTTTCCAGCATTGACGTTATGTTTTAATGTTTTTTTTTATATTTTTAATTTTCTATGTTGTAATTTTGAATTTCAGAATGAAGAACAACTTTTCCGTGTTTTAAATTTTTCAGCGTATTTTTATTTCACGCGTAAAATAGTTGTAGATTGTGAATAGTGCAATTTAATAGTTGTGGCCTGGGATGGGGCCTACAGTGTTAGAACAGTTGTGCCCTAAAACTCAAATTTATGGGAATGATAACGTGAAGGGGACTTAGGGCATTGGGATAGGGTTAATGATGCTCTCAGGATATTAAATTACTAACCATGTTTGGTCTATCTAATCGACACATTCATGACACATAATCTTGTCCAATATAACTGAACAAAAGACAAATTCACTTATCTAATGTGTATACGTTTTCAAATATATATGGCGGGGTTACGCAAAATCCATGAAAATGAAACCCCATAAGCTCAAATCCCTATCTTTCTTGATCCAATAAACTGAAAACAATTCAAGAAATGTCACAACTTTTTAGCAGGCATTTTGAAAAAAAATCCTTTTTATTCTTTTCTTCTTGTTATCATTCCTTTTCTCATCATTCCCATATTTTGCAGCTGTCTTCCTTGATTTTTCTCTCCATGTATAATGACTCATAAATCTAGGACACATTGAAAAGGTTGTTTCCCTTTTGGAGGGTTGTTTTCACACTTCATCTTTTGCAGAACACCCTTTTGTCTTGAAACTTCAATCATTGAAGTAATTGAATCTAATCATTTTTTTTTCTTTTTATATTCTTGTTCATTCTTTACTCTCCTAAATCCCCCCCTTTAAAGAGTTGAGTTTGTTCCCTTCTCTCTCTAGCTTTCTCTCCCTCAAAAAAGTTCAATGGCATGCATGAAATTCAAATATCTGCTGGCTTTATTACTAACTTTGAGTCCACTCCATTTCATGGTTGAAGGTAAGTAAACTTATAAGTTATTTGTACTACATTTTTACCAAACACTTGGCTAATTAGTGTGATATGCTATTTGTTATTGCATTTTTCAGGAAGACAAATCTCCAAACTGTCTAATGATCTCACAATGGTATGGTTTCTTGAAATATTTACAGCAAGAGTTTGAAATTTAGTAGTAAAAATTATTTTGTATAATGAATTGGTTATGCATATATGCAGAAAATAAGTGAAGAAAAGGTACTCAAAATGAGACCATTGATAGGATCAAAGCCTCCAAGATGTGATGGTAAAAAATGTAAATCTTGTGGAAATTGCGAGGCAGTTCAGGTTCCAATTGTGACACCAAAGAAAATCATGTTCCAAAAACAATTATATTCTCCAAGAATTAATATTATAGCATATTCGAGAGGAGATTATATTTCGAATTATAAGCCAATGTGTTGGAAATGTAAATGTGGAGATTTATATTTCAACCCTGGAGAGGCCTAAGAAATCCAAAATCTATAATTTCTGTAATTTAATTATGTTTATCGAGCATATCATTTATAAGGTTATTATATATACCGAACTCAATCTCATTGCAAAATACAGAATCAAAAGGCGGATGATTTTTTTAGATAGCATGGAAGTCATTTTGAGTTTGTTTTTTAGTTCGTTTTAGAAAAGATAACTTGAAACGATATAAAATAACCTCCATGTTTTTAAAAGCAGCATATCATATGCTAAAACGAATTGAAAATGACATTTGTGTTGTCAAAAAATGACAGTTATGCGTTTTGCAATAAGACGTGGTTTAGTTTTAATCATAATTCTAAATACGCACATTTCATGTGTAATTTTTCAAATGTGATATTCGTCTTGTGTTCTTTGTAAATTATTTCAGAAAATTGTGATTTTCTTTTTCCTTTTTAAAAGTACTCCAAAGACTACAATAATTACCTAGGCAATTAAAAGTTAGAACTACAATTGAGGTCCCATAATAAATATATGCTATTTGCCGACACATTTAAAATGCCTTTATCCCCACTCCATCTCATTAAAATCTCTCAAACTACCAACTTTTTCACATCCACTCATTTTTTTTTAACTTTCCTTCTCAAACCAATCTCTAGTAATCTTGAAAAGGGTCTAGCCACAAAAGTTAGATTACAAATATATCCAAAGATAATGTTCCCATTATTCAAGAATCAATGCTTATTACACTTTTGCAAGTGACATGATTCCTTTGTTTTCTTTATATATTTGACTCTCTACACTCAGGCCCGTCCCTTGGCCCGTGCTGCCTGTGCGACCGCACAGGGCCCCCAATTTTCAGGGGCCTCTGAAATATTTCAGCCCATATACATGTATTCCTATTTTTTCAACCCAACAAAGCTATTTCTCTTGTATAGCAACGCCCAGGCCTTTTTCTAGCACCGTGACTCCAATTCTGATCGGTTTCTTTTCCCGGTCGTAGACCTGGGAGCCGCCTGTTCGTGTTCGGTGTTCCTCATCGACAAACGCCGCAACAGGGACCAGCTCACCAGAGCCATCGTTGATCGCTTCTGCAGCGCCTGCCATCGTCGGCCATTGCGATTGGGAGCAGCGCAAACGCATCAATTTGTTCAACGAGACGACGATCATCCCATCAGGGCAGGTACGTTCTGCTCTCTCCATACCTCTTTTTCTAATCTGTTGCAAATTTATAGAACGAAGCTTTTCTAAATTGAAGCTATTGAAGTCATATTTGTGTTCTACAATGACACAAGATAGACTGAATGATTTGGCCATAATCGCACTCGAGAGTGAGATGTTGGAGAAGATTGCATATGAGAACATCGTCGAAGATTTCATTTCAAAGAACACCAAAAGAATGATGTTGTTCAAGTAAAGACTATGCAATCGAGGTTCGAAATGGTATATTTATTTAATTATCATATAGCTTTAAAATGCATTGTCTTTTTTTCTATAGTGGTAGGCCTCATTTTAGATTTTTGCACAGGGCCTCTGATTTTGTCGGGATGGCCCTGTCTACACTCTATAAGCATTGGTGAGTTTGCCATGCATCGAAATTTGAGAGCTAAAGGGCTTGAAGGTGAAGCATGTCATTCGCATATTTTTTGCTTGTGGCCATTTGTGTGTGGCTTCTTTACAATATCAAGAATCCACGAGACATGAAGAACGATGAGAAAATCGGGAGGAAGGAGCTGAGGCCGCGGATGGATGGGGTTGAGAGAGGCAGAGGCGAAGAAGTGGAGAGTGGAGAGCGCGATGGCGAAGAGATGGATGAATGGGAGAAGGAGAGGAGCGGAGAGGTTCGAGTTGAGGTAGAAGTAGAGCATGATCAAATGCAAGATCTCATTGATGAAGACGACAAGGATTAATTTTTGGGATTTTCATGAAAAAAGAAGAGGTGGATTGATGAATATTGTATGATTTGAAGGCAACCAAAAATGCAACTTTTTTTAGAGGTGTGTATAGTACAAAGTTTGTGTGTTTTAATTGTATAGCATTTATTCTTGGTGAATAATCAAAAGCATCTTTGTGTGGAGCTAAGTAAGACAACTATTTAGAGATGGAGAAAGTAATGTGCAAGTTGAGAAATTTTCTAAAATGCCATGTTTTGTGTGGAAATTTTTTTCATCTACTACTACTTTAAATTTTCAATGCACTCATTAATTATTTAAAGAAGTTTAAAAAAAAACTTTCCAAGTGCTTTAAATTTTACAACTAAGGAGTATATGAAAATGGAATACATATATATTGTAATGAACTTTATTAACTCGTTTTCCTCCAATAATATTTATTAAAACCCTTCATATTTATTAAAACTCGGGTAAAAAAAAGACTCTGGTGGAGGAATAGAGTACTAATTGCATAAAATAAAGAAAAGAGGTAAATAGGATAAATATTTAGAGATGGAGAAAGTAATGAGCATGTGAAAAAGAGGTAAATTAAATAGGATAAATTTGACTAATTGTTGAAGTCCCCATTTGCTCTCATTATCCCTTTAAGGAGCTAGAGCATAATTACTAATCCCCCACCCTATAGCATGTGATTGATTTTTTTTTCGGCATAAGATTTAAGAAAATGATATTTATTGAGTTAAGTGGAAACGATAAAGTAAAAGAGATAAAGAGAGAGTAAAATAAAAATAATTAGATATTTTATTTTTAACTAAAAATGAAAATCAATCACTTCTACAGAAATAATTAAAAAAGATAAATCAATCACAGGTGATATGACAGATAGAACACATAAAAAATTGACTAGTTAGTTTTATTTCCCATATAATAATGAATGATCAAGTTGTATACGAAAAATATATTCCTTGAATCTCATTTATCTTGTACTACTTTAAATGATAAATAATTATATATAAATGAAATTCATATTCAACAAACTTTTTTTTAAAACCACTTTGTTTCAAATGAAAAGAAAACTCCAATATAAAATAAGAAAAATAACTAAATAGGACAGTTATTTAGAAAGGGAGAAAGTAATGTGTATTAGGAAATTTTTTCCAAAACGTAATGTTATGTGTGGAATTAGCCAAGGGCCCAAGTGTATCTAAAAAATACTCAAATCTATCTGTATAAATTGAGGATTTAATCAAACACCAACTCACAAAAAAAAAGCATCTTAATTTAACCTCCAACATTAATATGGGAGCTAAAGTAATGGCTTTTCTTGAAATTTTTCTTCTCATAGTTCTCACAATGTCACCACAAGCTATTGTAATTTGTAGCCAGGGAACTTCCCAACATCTACCGTATGTTGTTTCTTCTCTCTAAAACATTTAATTTCGTCTTGAATGCAATAACTTTTTATATAGAAAATATAAAATGTCTTCTCGAGCCTCTGAACGTGAAACGTCTAGCCCTGAGACGATGGAGAAGTCACAGATCAGCCATCCAGTCTTTTCCTATATTGAAGACCCTATTTGGCCAGGGCCCTCGTGTGGAGGTAAGCATTGCCGCAGCCCTCCGCACAGGCCCACTCCTTGAGCATTCAAGCCCGAACAAGGGAATTTAGCTATATAATTAATTAAATAAATTTCAAACATTTTATCCACACTTTAATGTTGATGATCATATCAATATATATGTCACTTATATTTTGGTGAGATGAAAATCGAACTTCTACTTTGTAATGATTGAGTGACATATTTTATAAATTTGTAGGTGATAAATATACGGACGTATCGCTTAGCTGAATCTCCTCACACCTTTTATAAGTTGTGAAAATAAGATTTAACAATTTATAAAATCCGAAACAATATTATTGCAACTCCATCTCGTATTTTTATGATCTAATAAACATCAATCACTTTAATAAAAAGTAAACAAGATTTGGAAGATACATAAAATCAGATGGGCACATATATAATCAATATTCAACATAACGTCACATTTTGTGGCTGAATATATTGCCCTCAATTAGTTATCATAATTGCAAATTACATTCAAAATGGATTCATAATTGATCTCAAATCTTTATATTTATATAAAGGTGAATTATTTACTAGTACTATTAAGAATAAGAACCAATTTTGTATAGTGCTGCAAAATTAGTCATTTATTTTCTGTTGCCTTTCATTTTAGTTCTATGATATACAAATAAAAGTGAATGAAAATTATAAGAAAAAATGAGTCCTATATCTATAATAAAATACTACTAATAAAATGTTTTACTAAATATTGTGTCAATTTATTAAAATTAGTAAAAAATAAATGGGATTACAAATATGAAACATTACATTTAATTATGAACAATGAAATTAAATTATCTATATGAAACATTTACATCGGGTAATATTTACAATTTACCATTATATATTACATTTCACTTTTCAAAGTTGTACGGCTCCAATAATCAGCGGTTATTTTATAGCTGTAGCTACTGTGCTAACGTCGAAAGCAATTCTCTCTCTCAGTCTTCAATCAGAAATTCTGGGTTAGTATTTGCAAATTCTCACGAATCTCTCTCAGTCTTCAATCAGAAATTCTGGGTTAGTATTTGCAAATTCTCACGAATTTATGTATACACATTGAAGCTAAACTAGCTAAATACTAATATACGTACACGAAAATATAAAAATTCTCACATTTTGCTGTTGTTGCTTCGTTGTTTTGGCGTGTTTTGATCATCATATACAGTGTTCCCCTTTTTTGTAGGTGGTAGGGTTTTGGTGATGAGACAGCTATTTTGTTTTCCCGCTTCGTTCGAAAATGTCTTTCCATTTGAATTTTACTACAGTAGCTTCAGCACCTTTCAATAGTTTGATTGCATGGCATAGGGTTATGATATTTTGTATATGCTGCAGAATTGAGTGATAATGTTTCAATTTTATGATTTTTTGAGTGTTTCTTGCTTTGAGTCGATTGATTTTACTGTAAACATTTCCTCGTCATTTGAAATTTTGCTAATTCGTTGAGTTTTTGAGCTGGATCTTTTTGTGTTGTGTATGAGGCTGGCGCTTTACATGTAATATTTGTGCTGCTCGTTGAATGCACCGAAAGTGATGCTCATAGTGCTGATTATAAGATACAACTTCATAATAGTGTTGCTTTTGGTAACTGAGTGTGGCTTTGATTGATGATGGCGTAATTTTTGATATGATAGCAAAATTCTCTTGAAAAAAAGCTCTGTATTGCGAATTATCTAGGTGATAAGTTAATTCTACATACTTTAGATGAGAAAATTTACTGGTGGCATATTTCAAAGTCACGTCAGGATGTGATTAATTAGGCGCCGATGATGAAATTAGAAATGTGGGCGGCTAGTGTTGAGAGTTTGGTCAATGGTTGCACTCCACCTTCTCCTACTGCTCTTGAGTTTTCATTGTGTGAAAATTATGGTTGAAACAATGATTTGTGTGTTACGTATCACAAGCTGCATATGGCTGTGATCCATAGGAATGCTATCGTTGAACTTTCTATTTTGCGTTCTTAGATGATGCTTTTTCAAAAGATTTGTTGCTAAATTATAAATTTATAAAATGTTTGTCTGTTGAGCTTAATTAAAGGAACTTACCCTCTCTTCTCTGTTTCCTAAAAGTTACATGTCATGACTGGATTTGTAATGGGGGATCATTTCATGGAAGATACTCCAATGGGAGAAGGTGATTGTTGCACTTCAACTCATCCGCATTGAATAATTCTTTGTTTCGTTTGTTCCTGTATATTGTCTCTCTCTCTCTCTCTATGTTTCCTTCCTTCTCTTTTTTTCCACTCAAATGAAACATATTTCCTTTCACATGCATCCATATTGATTAGATTATGAGATTAGAGAAGGACCCCACCCCCCCAAAAAAAGATCAATGGAAATTTGTACATTGCATGTTGTGAGTTAAGTTGGTGGATTTATGTTTTTTGTGCATGAGCTTTGATATTATGGCAGCTTTTACTCTTCCACTCATGTAAATGCTTTGTGAATGAATAAATTTCTATGAAATTAAGCCTTAAATAGGCTTCTATATTTGACCTTTTTATGAAATGTTCTGCAGGTTGTTCCCAGACTCTTATTAAACTGACAAAGGATAAAAGAATTATAAGTTGTGCAGCATGTGTCAATCCACCCAGTCAAATGTAAGTCACCACTGCAACTGATGTATTGACATGTCCTTTAAGATTCTCAATGAGGCAACATACATCACACTCATGCTGTATATGATGCTGAGTGGAAGTTATTATACTATGGTTCGTCTTCACTGGACCTTGTATATAGCTCTTCTACATGCCCATGGTTTGTATTACTGTAGCTATTGACCATGGTACATTATGCTTATATTTCCACCCGATGGGTAATGTAGCTACGGGTTGAAGTAACCTACTCGCTGCTAGTATATATTTAAAATCTGTCATTTACAATTTTGATTGGCTGATGAGTGATGATATTAAAATTAAGGTGACACATGAATTCTTACACGGACTAAAGGATAAAAGTAAATGTATAAGTTTTTATCAACCTCACTTGTTTGACTAATTGGGAGCTGAGTTGAAGTATGAGTAGATGAGAATCATACTCACATTAACTTGTGTTAGCTGTCATGAAGGCACATAAATGGCCTATATACATAATGGCCCAAGCATTTATGCTGTCCCAACAGAGCTTGTATCAACACACATGACAAAAAATATTTTTTCACGAAGTCTTGAAATTTTACCTGCATTAACATATCTGATAGTAGAAAATGGAACAACTATCAGTTGGATAAATAGAGTGCAAAATCCAAAACCATTTTTAGATTTATTAGTTGTCTTCTCTCAATTTCACAATATATGAATGTGGACTGTGGATTTATGAACTTGTTAGTACTTAGTAGTTTGTCTTATGTATACATGCTCCCGCATAGATACTGATCATGTCAAAAGAGCCTGACATTCTAGTAATCTTTTTCCCTTTTGATTTCTAAGTTCTTCTTGTCACTTTTTTGTGCCTTTAATTTGGAAATCTAATTGCATTCTTTGGTTTATAAATCCAAGCCTTTTAAAAGTACATGAATGACAGGCCTGCAGTTTGGGACATAACTTCCATTGTCAGGAAAGACAAGGTCAGATTTCTATCTTCATTGCCTGGTTTTTCTATAACACCAGCCTGTGAAGATTCCCATCAGGAAAAAGAATGGGGGCAGTTCTTGGATTTCCTTCAGAAGCATAACAGGGTAATATACAATTGCAAGTATTCTGGAACTTTTTTTACTGAAGTAATGTTAGTCCCATGAGTAGAAGGTGACTGGAACTATTTGCTTTTCGTGTCTGGGACTTATAATGGACCTAGGTCTCAGTTGTTGTGTTTTTGGGGAAATGTAATGTTGTCATGTTTGCTAAATTTGAAGGTTGCTATATCAAACTTCGGATTGTTTGAACTCTACATACTACCTCCTCTTGAAGGCTCAAAATATGACCTTGCAACTGTTCGATTCAAAGGGAAAGCATCAAAAACATCTCCAGGTTTGAAGCATAACATGACTTTTGAGATTTATCATCACTCTTGCATTCTAAACCCCCTAGTAAAAGGTGGTTCTTTGCTATTTTACTAATTATGCAAGTTAGGATCTAGAGAAGAAATATAATGTGTTGCTTTGATCTAAGAGCTTCATATCCCAAGTTTTCTAGAACCATTGACCCAAATCTTAAATGAATGATAATCAATGTATCCTATCAATATGTTGTAAGTTGTATTATACAACATAAAAATGGAAAATGGAAGATATAAACAAAAATTGAAATTATCTTAAATACAAGATAGAAAGGAAAATTGAAAATATCTTACTTACTTAGCAAGTTTCATCTTTAAAATTCCATAGATTATCAAGAATATTCCATAGAGGCCATGTTATCATTTTTCTTTACGTAATACTCCCTATGTCCTGTATTATTCGCACTTTTCTATTTCGGCTCATCCCAAACTACTTACACTATTTCTATTTTAAGTAAGAATTAAGGTATTTAATTAATATATTAGAGTTGATTAAGTGTTCCTTTATTAAGTGATCTCTCATTACACTAACATACTAATAACAACCCCAAATATACAACCTAAAACGAAAAGTGCGATGCGAGTAACATGGGACGGAAGGAGTATGTATGTAGGAGGTGATTGGTACTAAAAAAATGTACTAGCTAGGGGACATTTCCTATAATTGGTATGTGCACTGAATGAAGCATAAATTAAAACATCAATTGTATTTTCATAGTATAATTTATAAATTGAATAAACTCGTTTGTGTGATAAACTTTTCTTATAATTACTCTTTAATTGAAGTGTAGTGAGTAATATTATTAATAATAGTAAAATTACTCTTACATGCTTAAGCTACATTTTTTTGTATTACTATTATATAAGAAATTTCACAAAAAATCATGGATTTATTTAATAGATCTATTTTTTTTTACTGAATGTGATTTCAAATATCAAAATAAATTTACAATAGAATTAATATAAATAGCAAACATTTTATCAAGAAAAAATTAATTAATTCAAGTGATGATTTTTTTTCTTTCTAATTTTGTTTTAACAATTTATTTATTGAACTATGAAGTGGATACAAGGTTATTTTTCATCAGTAGCATTTAGTTAAAAATAAATAAAAAGGTAATCACGTTTTTCTTAGGTTATACAAATGATGTATAATTAGTAGTAGTATTTATTTAAGGGGGAATATGGTTATCTTTTTCATTTGAATATATGAACTAATACCAACAGGATAATTTATTTTATATTTTTGATAGGCATATATTTTTGCTTAGTAATAATTTTTCGCTGTCTATTTTCAGTTAAACTAAAATGTCAATATTAGTTTTAAAGAAATAAGTAAGTAATAGTATAACATTCATTACAAATAAGGAAAGGAGGAAAAGCCATATATTTGTTGTTCCTGATCCCAATGTTTTCATCAAATCATGAACAATGCAAATGAACTTCCTCTATTATTTTCATGTTATCTCCAGGTACGAAAGTTCAATTTTTTATCCTTGAATGAATCATATGTTCTTCCAGCTGTTTTTGACCTGGATACTGCTCCCATCCCATCTTTTATTGGAAATCATATAAACTGAAATGCTTGCATGGTAATAAATTTATGCATAACTTCTAACTCTTAGCATAGAAGAGAAGAAACTAAACATAATTTATTTTATATTGTACTCTAATCTCACGTTCTTCTATTTAAGCTGGAGCAGGGGTTGCTGATTCTGATCAAATATCTCCGCCTACATCTCAATCTCAGGCTGGTGAGGTTGCTATGTCGTTCTCAAACCTTACTCAGGATAAATATTCTCCTAAGATACATTGTGCAGAAGTAAATGGAGATTCCTCTTGTGATTTGTCAGCTAAAGCTAGCAGTCAATTAGGAAATTCTGTTGAAACAGTTAAATCCTTTCAGAGAAATTATGTAACAGCGCATCCCAGTTATCTGAAAACACTTGGTCAAGCACATTCCAGCTGGATATTTGGGGCAGTTGCTGAGCTTGTTGATAATGCAAGGGATGCAAAAGCAACCAAGTAGGTGTAGATGTTCTTTTTCTCTTATTCTTGGTGTTGAAGTAACGTATACACAAACCAATTTTGAACAGCATTAGTTTTCCAAGTCCAAAGTAGTGAGTTGTCTTTTTCTGAGATATTTGGGAAAATGGAAATGACCAACTATTATTGTTTATATGCTGTTCCTTTATGTGTTCCCCCTTCTCAACTGTAAGGTTGAATTGCATGTTTCCTTTTTTATTTTATATTTTTCTCTTTAACATATATGATATCTAATGTTGTTTTTCAGACTGGAAATCGCTATCAATAAGTTCTACTCTAAAATTGCTTGCAAAGAAATTCCTATGTTATCACTGATCGATGATGGCCATGGAATGAGCCATACAGATATCCAAAGAATGGTATCATTTGGCCACGGGCAAACTGAAGTAGATGACCCCAATCATATTGGAATGTATGGAATTGGGTTTAAGGTACTTCTTCACAGTCCAGCTTAGTTAACATACAGTGGTTTATCTTCATGACTATTTTCAACAAAATGTTGCCTTCATGTATGTCGTGCCTAAGATTAATAACAAGAGGGGCCTTATTGGATCTGATACCAGTTACTCTTACTTCTCATACTTGTCTCTACTTTTCAATATGTGAAGTTCTGTATTGAAGGTGATATTTGTTTGTACTCTTTCTTCCCTTCTAAAGTTTTATACTGAAGCTGATCCCAGTGGTTCATACAAAGTAAAGGCCTTTAGTTCATAATGTAATGCATATAGCATGGGTGTTATACATATATAATAGCTATATATTAAGACTCTTATTTGGTTAAAACATACCTAATATGAATATTTTCAGTTTCTATACGTATGGTGCAAGTCTTGGAGGATTACCTGCATAGTCCTGTGGGACAGATTGGAAAAAGCTATTGCCGAACAATGACCAGAAATATGTATTTTTGACATTTGGTTATTTTTTCAGACTGGCACTATGCGACTAGGAAAGGATGCTTTGGTTCTGACCCAGACAACTAACTCCAGATCAATTGCATTCCTCTCTCAGTCGCTGAATGAAGGCAAAGATGCAAGTCCCCAATCCCAATTATATTATACCTGTGATGGATGTGGAGTTATATCTCTAGTGTTGCTTGGTCTGAACTGAAATTGATTTCTCTCTGATATGTTATTTTGTAGAATCTGGAGATCCCCATTGTAAGCTACCGCAGAGTTGGGCAGTCCATGGAAGTGGACACAGATGTCCAGAATAAGGATGCGGCAAAGTTGTACTTGAAGATCATTAAAAGATATTCCCCATTTGATAAGTATCTTATTGGTGAAAAAGTGGGTATATTTGGGGCAGATGGTACTGGAACACAAATTTATATATGGAATCTGGATGAATGGGGATCAGATTATAGTTTAAAATGGGAAGCTGGGTTCACTGGTGGGAGTTCGTTTCATCGGGGTGGTATATTCATTCGGTCAAGAAGGACAAGATGCCGTCCAGGGCAAATGTCTTTGTCGGTGTGTCTTTTTTGTGATAGCATTTCAAATGAATTATTCATATACAAAAATTAAGACGTGGTTTCTTAATTTCAGGTTCCTTTGGACTACTGTCTGAAATCGTATTTGGAGGTGATATTCTTAGATCCAAGGATGAAGATCTATGTACAGGGAGCACTGGTAACAAAATTTATGTGTTCATGGCACCAAATTTGTGTTTATAAACATTTCTATAGATTTCTTATGAGTGTGAATGATTAAGTAGGTGATCTTAAAACTGAGACATTTCTTTCTTGAGATGAGAGAAATTTTACATTATTTCTTTCTGTTTTGCTGTAACGCATGTGCTTGATTTAGTGTGGAGCAAAATTAATTAATTCTTTTCATTATTTCTATCTCTCACCCTTCCCCCACGTTTTCCTCCGAGGGAGGTTGGGTGAAGTTGTGTGTTTGAGTCTCTTATGATATTACATGTTCTTTGTGGTCCCTGATTTCCTTTGGATAATTGGATCTGCTTGACATGTCTCAACAAACTGATGTATGCTTGTGATAAAATTGATGCTGCTTTCTTTTAATAGGTTAGAAGTCGACCCCTTGCAAAATCATTGAGTAAGACCACTGTTGAAAATGGCACCATCTTAGGAAAACCAGTTCAACTTACTCTTGGACGTTCTCAATTGGAATGGGAGCAAGCAAATAGTGGAATATTTTTATATTGGCATGGACGTTTAATTGAGGTAAGCGTACACTTGTTTTTCCTTTATTTTGTTGCACTAGGAAAAGAAATCATTTAATTCCTTAACCTGTTCGGTTTGTTTCTTGCGCTTCGTTGGCACTATGGCAAGTGATGTATTTTGTCATTCCAACATTATCTAGTCTCTTAGATACTGTATTAATGACATTGATTTCAAGAGTTATTTTGTGGTTCTCATGCTAAATGATAGATAATGTGGCATTGGCACATGCGGTTGTCTTACTTAGTTTATATAAGGGTTTAACTTGGACCTGACTCTACATTGAACTTAACCAAGAAGCATGGTGTTTCAGTCTGTGTCTTGTTTAATTCAATGTATCCTAGCAACTCAAAGTTATAATCCTTGAATTATCCTAGTAAACAATGATGGTGCTATAATTTTCATAAAAAGAACAATTATAATCCCCAAAACATGCACAGTGAGGGTTATATGAACCCTACAGAATAACCAATAGAGTCCTACTAGGAAATAATAAGAGAAAAGGAAATATATTAAAACTAAATTCTTATTGTGCATCGCTTTATTTTATGCTGGGCTTATAAATTCATATTGTGCATCACGTGTTTCAGGCTTATAAGAGAGTTGGAAGCATGATTCACAATGGAGATTGTGGACGTGGCATCATTGGTGTGGCTGATGTTACTAAAATAATGGTAAACTTCGTACAATGATTTTATCCTTGGTTTACTTATCATCTCAATATGTTACATGCTAAATTGAGAGTTTAGCCATCTTGGTACCAAAATAGTGCTTTGTCAATCACTGAACAGAAGTCTAAATCTGCACATCTGAAGATATCTATCTTTGTTGAGGCTCCATAAACAGTCCTAAACATGTCATCAATGAGGGTCCAATCTTATATTTTGCTAAAAAATGAGCAGAGTCTTGGTTCTGATACTTTTCTACAAACTTGCATCTTATTGTACTTTATGCTATGGCAAATTTGATTCGTGCAAGTTTTATAAACTTTTACTGCAGTTAACAATGGGTGTGGTAATTTATTTGTGTCCAATTAACTGAATTAAGTATAACATGTCAATTAGTATTATATTTGGTCAGAACTGTTATTTTATTAGTAGGGATAATAAGATCTTTTGTTTTGTCCAACTGCCCACTTGCGAAGGCAGATGAGTATTCCGGATCTTTGTTCATCCACTTTGTTTAAATCAGCAAAAAATCAAAGTCCTCGTAACTTAAGCCAGACAATACCTTTGAATATAAAGCTAACCTTTTGTATGTTGAGGTGATCTTTTGTGAAGTGGGTTTTGTTATCTGAAATTCTGAATAGGTGATGTTAGATAAGCTGTAACCATTAGTAGCACTGACATTAGAATCTGTGATGTAGTTTGGCATGTTAACATCCTTTTTGTTTGATTGGCTGATGACTCTTCCCTCATTAACAGACTTTTACACCACAATAGTTTTAACATCGTTTTCTTTGGCCAAAGGACTTCCACTATAATAAAATATATCAGCAGTTTTGAAGCAGAAACGATCTAAATTTTCTTCTATTCTATTCTTTGACAGGATGATGAGAATGGTTGTGTCTGGGTGCACAGCAACAAGCAAGGTTTCCAAGACTGTGAAGCCTATGTTGAACTGGAGCAGTGGCTGGGTGAAAAAGCGAATGAATATATAGACAAATATGTTGATAAGATTCAATTGGTAATTGATTTGCTTTCTCCTAAAAGAAACAATAACTGGCTTATTAGCTTCTATAGTTCATTGCTTCAAGCATTCACTCTACAGCATGACTTCACCCGATTTTAATCTTCAGAGACTGAGAACTAAGCAAGAGCTTAGCCAAAATCTCATTGAAAGAGAATTGGATGCCTAATCGGCATGCAACATTAACTATGCATTGTAGTTACACTGTTACACATAGAATTTATGAAATTTTCATATTGGCTAAGAAAGAACATAAAGTTAGAGGCTTGTTTGTGTAACTAACTCTATTCCTAGATCTGCATTTTCAGTTTCATATATGTTTTGTCTCCTAATTATATGCGTCTATAGTATACCTTGATTATTAAAAAGAACATGAAACACTCCATGGTGCATCTCCTCTCAGTTCTCATGCATAACTATAATATCTTATGGCATGACTGCTGTACAATGTACTCATCCATTCTGAATTATGATTTCCTTCTATTCTTTAAGATAAACTTTCCTTCTAATCTATCTTTTACATTTTCTATTTCAGTACATACAGTGTTCTCATAGAAAATTTATCCTGGAAGATTAGTAAGGTTAGTCCGGTTGACATGGATTTGTTTCTTGTACAGAGAAAGGGTAATGCATCAGTCAAACCTGATCATGAGTGGGTGCAGTGTGACAAATGCAGAAAATGGAGGATGCTAAGCGCTGATTTTGATAGCAAGACATTACCTTCACAATGGTTATATATCATTTTCCATTTAAAATTTACTCTAAACATTTGGTAGCTCCATATAAACAACTGTTAGAGGATGTTTTCCAAATCATCAATATTAGTTTTATTTTGCATTCATTCAAATTTGTTATTAAATGTCTATTCTTAAACTTATAAATTACAAATGCAGACAGATGTGATATTTGCAGAATCAATATAATTAATGAATAAAATCTTGTGTTTGGTTTTAGGTTCTGTTACATGAAGCCTTTTAATGGTCTCTGTGATACACCAGAAGAATCAATCACAAGTGGAACAATTACTATATCAACCAAGCGTCACGGTTACAACACAAAAGATCCAAGAAACGGCTTTCGTGAAAGAGAAGCCTTTAAATCAGAAGGTTTGTTATTTTATTATTTTGCTTCTTAAATATGTCTAGATTTGTTATTTCTTTATTTAGCTTATTTAAATGATGTATATGATTATTTATATACAATAGTGAACCTTTAAACTTGGTGACCAAGAGATATTTTTGCGCACTGATGCAGAAACTGGGGAAGTGATTAATATGATTGATAAATGATGTCCAGAATGCTAAGCTTCATCATATTCTCCTTTTGGCATTTGGAGGAAGAAATTAAAATTCATGATATTGTTTTAGATGATAACATTAAATTTATTACTTATTTGAGTTGCAGTATGCCCTCTTAAATTCATTAAGGTGCATAAAGTGGAAGTATCTGAAGGTTTCTTCTCACTAGTCATTAATAGCAAGGCTGCTATTGCTTATGTTGTATGTGATGAAAACGAGTGATTGGTTTGGTCGTATAAGTTCTACGATTAATCACATAAAAGATCATTCAAAGTTAAGTAGGAATAAATTTTATGCTTGTGTGCAGGCATTAGTAGTAACTATGCTAGTGATTCGGAAGAGGACGATGAAAAGGTGTCTGTAAAGCGGCAGATGCGATCATCTCTTCCAAGGTTATGTAAGAAGAACTGATGATGTGAGGTTTAACACACCCTTTTTGCTTCCATTCATTGCCATATTGTATCGTAGCTCCTATCTAATCTCACCAAAATATAAACCGGTGACTTGATTTTAGTCCTTTTGGTAGCTATTTCTGTCAATGATTTTGACAAAATCTGAACTCGCAACCTGACTGGGTTAGAGTAGATATTCATGAGTATTTTAGTGTACAGAACTAATAGAAGCTGTTCATAGTAGATACTTCAGTTGTATTATCTCTTTTTTAGTTGCCTCTTATCTCCTCATTTCTTGTTAAAACTATCTTCTTTTTTCATTTTTTTGTTGTTCTTGTGGGATTGAAATATACTCCATGTATCTACGTAAGGGTCTGCAAGATTAGACAAGATTGTATGTTATACTCCCTCCGTCCTAAGGTAGGTAGTTAAGTCGCATGGGTGTCCTAATGCAGTTAAGTCATTTCTTTATTTATTCTTTTGGCAAAAATTACTCTTTCTCTCTTACTTTATTCGATCTATCACTATACTTTTTCCAATCTAATTTTTAACACATCAATTTCTTAAATTTTATGTCCAAAAGAAATGTTATACCTATCCTATGAGGGAGGGATTATGAATATTGTTAGGCTGGATAGATTAGTCTCCATACATAAAATTCGGTCATGTAGAAGTAGCCACGAGTTATTATATATAATTATATACCTCAAAATTAACAGAAAACCTCAATTTATGAAAATTGGAAGCTCTAATTGATAGGAAGGAAAAAAAGGCAATAGCTCACTGAATTCAGCTTCTTTGTTGATAATTTTAAGATTCTTTTGTCTCATAATTTTCCACTAATATTTTCACTATTTTAATATGTATTAAAAATAAAAGGTGCTATAGTAACAAATTGATTTTGAAAAATTATACTACTCCATTATCTTAATTTTAGAATAATTTATGACATAATCATTTTAAGCTAAAATATTCCAAAACTATGGTATATAAAGGCTCCAAATTTCTATGCTTTTGTTACAACCATTAATCATAATAAAATTATTAGTTGAGCAGAGAGTAAAGAGTAAAATTATTTTTCTAGATTTAACCATTTTTATAATAATTTCTATTTTCCAGCATATATAATAAGCTTACAATTCTTATCAGTTTCATCATCCAACTCTATCCCTTCATTCCTTCATCACTCACACCACTACGCAAGAGAAAATGTCAGTTTCAGCCATTTTCGGCACAAGACTGGCGCTTCCGCCCCCCTCCGCCGCCGCAACCAAGGCTTTCCCACCGCCACCGAGCCGCTTATCGGTCGGCGGCGGCGGCCTGGCGATCGAGTGCTCTTCCCGACCGCAGAAAAAGGCGACGAAGCATCACATGAAGACCCGCCCCCGCAAGAGCCGGCCTTCCGACATACGCCATGGACCCGCCGTGTACCCCCCGCTCCCCCCTCTGCCCTCGGAATGGACTCTCGTCTCCGACGACTCCGCTGCCGCGCCGATGCCGTCGCAGCCTGCTGTCAATTCCGAGTGATGTTATGCCCAATTTGGGGAATTAGGTTTGTGTACCAATTTGCTGCAATTAGAGGGCTGAATTGCTGTTGATATTGTTGTTGAATTTGAAATTCCTCGACTCTCTTTTAATGATTTGGATATTGTTTATTTTATGAAAGAATTGGATGTTTATTTATTTTGGATTTGAATACATTATCTTCAATATTTGGTTAAAGGATGAGATTATGCTAATCCCTCTGTCCACTTAAAAATAGAGTATATTTGTCATTTTTGGCTGTCTATACAGATAGAGTGCATTAAAAAAATATGGAAGTTTTGAACAATTTTTTTTTACTTTTTTTTCTCTCTCTCTTACTAATTATATGAACCCCATATTCCACTGGCACTACTTCTCTCTTACTTTTCTTTCTTTATTATTTTTTCTATTCTCTATTACTAATAATATGGACCCTATATTCCAGAGACATTACTTTTCTTTTGTTTTTTTTCTTCTTTCTTACTTTACCAATTTCACATTAAAGCACTGTCATGCACAGTGTATTCTATTTTGTGTCATTCACGGTGTATTCTATTTTTTATGGACGGAGGAAGTACATTTTAAAAATGCCTCCAAATTATTTTTGGCATTAGACAATGAACATTTACATTGGATGCATCCTCTTTGGTAAATCTTAAGCAAATTTTTTTTCGGGTCTTAGTACAAATACAAAATTTTATTTTAACTCATTTATAATTAAAATTTTATTTTAACTCATTTATAAACATAAATGTGGATTATAATAAATAATCTAAGAAAGAAAGATGATGCAGAACTTTTTAGTGAAACAAGCCGGTAAAAGAGAAAATATTCCATAGTATTGATGATAGATTTATAGTGATAGTGCTAGATTTATAATTTCATAGCATTGATGATAATGATGATGGTAGAATTTTATGTATTTTCAATTATCATAACTCATTTTGAGTTCAAAGAGTTTGTGAGTTCAAAAATCCAAATAAGTTCCTCAAAAATACCTTAATGAATAAGAGTTTTTTAGTTTATAGCCACAAAATATGATGCAACTCTCTCTTGGAAGTGCTCCCTAAATCCAACATTTGTCCTCAAAGAATTGGAATCTTATATGATCAAATTTGAGATGATATAAATGAAATTCATTATCATCCCAACACAAGAAAGCAAACTCAGCATCATGAAAAAGAAACATACTAGAATTAACTTCCCCAAAAATGGAAAAAAATGTGAATTAGGCAGCAAATTCTGAGAGAGATTATACATGTCAACCAACAAGAATTTACAAAACCGCGCACACATCGATCAAAAATTAATACTAACTGATTAGCACTACCCAGCTAAGCAGGCGAAACACGAACCATGAAAGGCCTTTGGCAGATCACGATGAACCAGAGACGATTGATCACCTTCACGAAGGCACATAGTCACTGCCAAATGTCACCATAGCATATAGATTATCTTGCTTTTCCTCGCCCTCCAAAGCATAGTGATGTGTGTCGATAAACTCCCCCAGAAGTTCACTGCTCGGATGTGGCTCTTGCTGCAGACGATATGTCTACTTGCTTTCGACTAGGCTCAGAAGGAAATCTGTAAATATGTGCTCGTATTCTGGCATTTTTCCATATCCTGAAGATTGGAACTAGAATGTTAGACCACCTCATCCGCCTTTCACATTTAGACAAAAGTTTATATCATATCTAGTAGTACCATTCAAGATGAACATCTTATTCTCGAGTAGATGGCATACCTGGAAAATAGTTTATGTCTATCACATAATAGTTGTCTCGAGTTCCATGCTCTCTGATTATATCCAAGTTGAATAACCGAAGACCCTATGGCAAGAGGATTGAATCAAATCAACAATAATTGATCGATGGTGAAGGTAGCAGATATATCAAAATTGCAGAAGACGAAATGTATACCAGTCTTCGTCGTAGTTCTTTAGCCAATCTCTCGAGCAATGGCCGTGGGGGGAGCTCTGTGGGAAAGTAAAGCACAATAAAAATAGTAAGAGGATTGTCCCTAGCTTTCAAAATAAGATTCTGGTCCACAACAAAACACAAAAGATAATCGATAGTTCTTTGAGGTCGCTGAGAGACAAAATATACTGTCTAGGCGAACAACAAAGGAAAATGTAAGAAAAACCAATATGTTCGTGCATTATAAGCTCACCAGCAACACGAGGATCCAAGTCAGCTTCATCAGCAGATGCAGCAGCACAAGAAACTCTTGGAAAGTGGTAAACACCAGTACACTTTGACAGTTCATATTTGCTAACATCGGGTAAGGAATACCGCCTGACCACTTTTATTGCTTCACCAACAATATAAACCTTGAATAGCACACCTCCTACAGCACCAAGAAAAAAATAAGACCTGATTAAAGGAAAACCACTGGATAGCGTAATTAAAGAACACAGTGAATGTCTCCATACCATGATTAATGAATTCCTGTAAAACTAGTGGTGGCTCCAGCTTCTGGAGAGAGAACTCATCATAGGCAAGAGACAGTTCGTGTGACTTTGCAACCAAAGGTTTTGCCACTGAAGCAAAGAAATTTAGTACAAGATTTAATGTCCGAATGGATTGAGGAGATAGTTCTATTATGTAGAAAAGGAAAGAAAACGAGAGAAAATACTACAGTCGATATAAAAAGATGAAGATAAAGCAAGACATACCAATTGGTAGCCTCAGGCCTGCCTTGCTCACAGCACCAGGAATAGATGATGGGTCTTTCTTGATAACCAACTGTCTAGGAACGCCGACTTTTCCTGCACATCACATAAGTGACATCATCAACATTTCGAAATGTAAGTCGATATTCAATGACATTTAGCAGCATCATTATAAATTTACCAATGATCAACACCGAACAAATAAAAGCAGGCAGACTTAAGGAGAGGAGAAGCTTAAAAAATTACACGATTGTAAAAGGTATCCATTAAAATTACCATAACGGTCTGACAGATTCAGGTCTGAAACATCTTGAAGCATGGATTGACGATTATGTACTTGCTGTATGGCTCGAGGAGGGTCAAGAACTGTGACCTCCGGATGTTCATTCCAATAATCCTGCAAAAAGGGGTAAACAATAAATGACAAGAAACAATCTTGGGAATGCTGCATATATGTTCATGCAAAGGATATTTGGGAAAGCATTTCACAAATAAAACCATATGAAAGGAGAAGCTAAAAAGGGAGACCATAATGCACATTAGAACCTTCACAAATTTAAACTAGCGAGAAAACTAAAGAAAAATGAGAGAAGAACTCAGTTGTCATTATCGTATATAGATCTAACATGTTTGTGCAGGAGGTTGAGCATTAATACCTAAAAACTTAATGTTAATTACAAGAATCAAATTATGTTAAATATATGCATGCTCAAAAAGGATGATCAACAAATCAGAATTAAAATATGATCAACAAATCAGAACTAAAAATGAGAACAAACCCCAGAACCTCCACCAAGACGAGAGTAAGGCAGTTTTCAGCTAGAACGTATCAAGAAAATTAAGAAACCACTCTGTTATGTGCGTCTCTCTCTTGTCTGTAAGAATGTAATACAACCAACAATGAAATTCCGAAGAATACGAAGATGTATTTGCTAAGAAAATCATCTCTTCACGAAGATTCAACCTAAATATGTACTAAAAGTTCTCAAGAAGAAAGCAATGTCTCCACAATTATGTTAGATGTGAATAAGCACAAAAGTAAGATCATAGTCAGTCACAATGGATGAGCATGCCAGCATATAATCATTGTGCATCATTCCACTCCCTAATTCATCAAAAATTTCTTATCAATAATAAAAGTTTTCACCAGTTATTAACAAAGTTCACCCTGCAAGATGAAACCAACCTCTAGTACTCGCCGCCATTCTTTTCCAGATAACTGCAGTAAATACGACAAAAGTAAAACGCATTAGATGCTCATAGTCATCATACATGTCTTACTATAACAAAAAGTGATTCAGCTTGAAGTGGAGAAGAACAAGGAAAGTCACCTTATGCAACACAATGTCGAAAGGACCTTGTTCCGAAAGAGGTTTGCTTTGATCAATAGCCACAAACAGGATTCCCTTGTTCCTGAACAGCAATTAGTAATTAAACATTGTCAGAATTAAAATAATTATCATAATGTTCACCATTGTCTGACAGGATAAAAATGCCACATGACTGCCTAAAGATTTAGATACCAAATTGTGATCTTTGACAGTTCATAATCCTTTACATACAGAACACCTAACAGCTGTAACACAAGAACACACACACACACTCATATATATATATATATACACCAAAAAGCAAGATCATCCAGCATAAAGAAAACCATTTACTATTAAATAGATAGAGATAATAACAGCTGACAGTTCCAATTCCAATTCCAATTCCAATTCCAACTTGAAAAAAAATCGGATTAATCAAATCAAACACAAACTCAAACCCTCACCTCAATCCAAACAAGTAAACAGTGGACAAACATACCGATTCAATTCTTAAGGAAAGCATAAAAATCACTGAAAAGTACATTAACAAAAACGACAGTGTTTGTAAATTCAGAAGGCATAAACACTCAATACCCAAAATCCATCATTTTGATCTTCACCAACACTCAAAAAAACATCAATCACGAGAAGAAATCAAGCAGTTACCTCGCTAAGTGCTCAAACTTGGGCTGCAAAAAGCTCTTAACTTTCTTAGACGTAAGCGCATATCCCACCACCACCACTTTCTCCAGCGGCGGCGCCAATCCACCACCGCCCACCGACGGCGCCGAATACTTCCTCTCCGCCGCCGCTATTTTCCCTTCATCACACCCTTCCTTCTCCCCCACAGTGAGGTACGCCACCTCCCCTCCCATCCTCGTCCCCCAATTTCAATTTAATCTCAATTTATCGATCGATAATTCCCACCAAAAAACCTTATCGTCTCCCAATTTCCCCTTCAATTTCAAATACCCCTTCGCTCGATTTCACAAAATTGAAAAAATTGGGGCTAGGGATTTCGAAAAATTAATTCCCAAATAAAGAGTGGATTTTTCTACAGCTTGAAGCAGAGGCAAAAAGCAATTGAAGCAATTGAAGTGGACAAAAGAAAGAGAAGTTCGTATCGCGTGCGCATATATATATAGAGGGAGAGAGAAATTGGGATTTGGGGGAAGCAGAAAAAAAGGAGAAATGGAACGCGTGGAGGAAAGAGATTGAGAGAATGGGGTTATGTTTATAGATGGTAGCTGTCGCCATGGCTACGGGAAGTGATACTGATGTAACGCCCTACATTCATGGGGTGGGAGCCAGCTGCCATTCCATTTTTGCACACATATACATGCATTCAATTCTTTTTATTTTCCTATGGAATCACTTCACCTAGGTATGCACACGGTTCATAAACCGCCGGTTCTGGTTCGAAACTGGCGGTTCACGGTTCAGGATTTTCATGATCCTGAACTGGCCCGCTAAGGATTCCGGCGGTTCCGATTCAATAAACTGCAGGTTCCGGGCCGGTTCAGCGGTTCATAATTATTTTGTAGCATTTTCTTATTTATTTATCTATGAAATGTGCGTAAATAAAATTCAAAAAATTATGATGAAAATTGCAATTTTATTGAGATTACAAGTTACAACAATTACAAATCACAAAAAACTTGAAGTCTTGAAGTCTTAAACAAAAAATTTAAATACAACGAGACTACTAGTCTACAACGAAGCTAATTACAAATTACAAAAAAGACTTGAAGTTCTGAACAATAAATTTATAAGTATATATATACTCTTAGTCGTCGAATGAGATGTTTCTACATAACTAAATTGAGGACACCTTTACCAATTCAATCTTAAATGTTGAGTTTAGTCTAATAATCAACAATTATAGTAGAATTGTCAAAAGTTTCCCAGATTTAGCCTTATAGAGAAATCTAATTCAAATCCGTTTTGCATATTTTTAAAGTATAAACAAATGGAAAAAATTAAGAAAAAATGACTTGAGCTCAACTTAAATTTAAGTTGAGGTGTCTACGTATTCCCAATGCTCATTTGCATTAGGGAATCAAAACCCACATAGTTATCTTACTTTAGCTACCTATTTCGCTTGGCCTTATAAATTGATACATTAATAAAATAAAGTATTAACAATTCATTGATTTGAAATAATATTTTATAAATTGTTAAAGAATTGTCTTCATCTATTAGCGTTACTACTTAAGAAAGTTGATGGATGATTCATAAATCATATCAATATTTTTTTACTGCGTTCGCTCGTGATTAAGCCTTAATTGATGGGTGTGACAAATTCTACCTCTCAAAAAGTTGGAAAATTCGATGTGATCCATTCCTTCCTTTTGTAGGAGTTCCATGATCAATTAAAATTTGTATAGTTGTGGAATATTATATTGTCTTCCAATATTTACTAAAAAGTCGATCAAAATGGGAGGCCCATAAATCCACGATAGAGAATTGTATCCAATTTGATGAGATTTGTGGCACTCGATTCTCACCACTAAAAAATTCATCCCAAAAGAAGAATTATAATGTGGGCCACATGCACATGATACATATTTCATCTCCTAACATTGCATGGGACATTATAATGTTATATACATATACTATATAAGTATATTCCTTTGATTATGGAGTATGCCACTATAAGAATTTACTTTAGTTTGGCACTCGATTCTCACCACTAAAAAATTCATCCCAAAAGAAGAATTATAATATGGGCCACATGCACATGATACATATTTCATCACCTAACATTGCATGGGACATTATAATGTTATATACATATACTATATAAGTATATTCCTTTGATTATGGAGTATGCCTGCCACTATAAGAATTTACTTAAGTTTCACCTATACAAAGGGACATTAGAATGTTAAAAACATATACCCCTTCCCTCCTACAATAGAGTTACTCTTATTGTAGCATGAATTTTAAGAAATATAAAGAATAGTGAGTTGAAAAAATTAGTGGAATATGAGACCCACTTTTTTATATTGGTTTTGTAATAAAATGTGAGCAAAATGAGTTAGTGGAATATGAGGCATACTTACCATTTATGATAAAAATGAAGTGTGACCCTTATTATGGAAGGAATCAAAATGACAAAGTGTGACTCTTATTGTGGGACAGAGAGAACATATATATAACTATTGACAAATCGTTGATCTTTTATTTGGGATGCGACAAATAATAATATGACACATTGATGTGAGAATAGTAGGTGAAGCTTTCGTTTTACTGGTTGCCGAGTTTCATTTCTTCTTTTTCGTTCTTTCGTTTCTCTCACTCCTTGTCTAGTTACTCCCCGTCTTGGTCTTGGTCTTGGTCTCGATCTCTCTACCTTGTGACATGGATATTGAATAATACGATATGAATTAATAAACCGTGAAATATCTATGTAGGATTTTTTTTATCAAAGAAAATGCTCAAACCCCCAAAGAGTAAGCTCAAAATCCTCTAAATACAAAAAATACTAGGTTGTTGTCATACAACCAACATCATCTAACCAAAACAAAAATCGACTACGGACAACAGGGGCAACAACAAGATGCAAGGTCACCTCCAACAAATTAGTAAAAATAACAACTTTTAATACTATTTACTTTTGACTTATATTTATATATATATATAGGGAGCGTTATTCTCCTTTTCACATCTTAGATCCTTTTTCCTACTTAATATTACGCGTTAGATCTAAGGCATCAACGAATCAGATTGATTCTATAAAACTGGTTCCGTGTTGCATTATAGAAGGTGGTTGTATGCATTACAGGGTTATTATTGACATTTGACGGAAAAGTAACTGCCACATTTTGGTATCTGCGAATAATGCACCACATGGTCACGAGTAATGCATATAATTGACTATATAATGCACAATATGTGAACTGCAATGCATACGAATAAGATGTACCATGTTATGATGTTTGGACACACGTTTCTTGTTTCCCCTAAGGGTTTAATAAGCTTAGGGGCTAGGGTATAGTACGTAGACACGTATGTAATCTTCACATGGTAACGAGTAATGGATATAATTGACTATATAATGCACAATTTGTGAACTGCAATGCATACGAACAAGATGTGTTGTGTTATGATGTTTGACACACGTTTCTTGTTTCCCCTAAGGGTTTAATAAGCTTAGGGGCTAGGGTATAGTACGTACGCATTAATAACAAATTATAAAACGATACGAATAATTCACCAAATTGTCACGAGTAATGGATGTTATTAACTATATAATGCACAATATGTGAACTGCAATGCATACGAATAAGATGTACCATGTTATGATGTTTGACACACGTTTCTTGTTTCCCCTAAGGGTTTAATAAGCTTAGAGGCTAGGGTATAGTACGTAGACATTACTAACAAATTGTTGTTATCGGAATATACGTCATGTGCATTATTTGGTTTAGGTAGTGCATTATGTAGCTGTTAATTGTCATTATCTCAGTATATTATGCATTATTAGAGGTATTGTGTATATGGGTTAATCAACGGATTGAAGATTACATACGTGCATTTAGTAATGTCTACGTACTATACCCTAGCCCCTAAGCTTATTAAACCCTTAGGGGAAACAAGAAACGTGTGTCAAACATCATAACATGGTACATCTTATTCGTATGCATTGCAGTTCACATATTGTGCATTATATAGTTAATAACATCCATTACTCGTGACAATTTGGTGAATTATTCGTATCGTTTTATAATTTGTTATTAATGCGTACGTACTATACCCTAGCCCCTAAGCTTATTAAACCCTTAGGGGAAACAAGAAACGTGTGTCAAACATCATAACACAGCACATCTTGTTCGTATGCATTGCAGTTCACAAATTGTGCATTATATAGTCAATTATATCCATTACTCGTTACCATGTGAAGATTACATACGTGTCTACGTACTATACCCTAGCCCCTAAGCTTATTAAACCCTTAGGGGAAACAAGAAACGTGTGTCCAAACATCATAACATGTTACATCTTATTCGTATGCATTGCAGTTAACATATTGTGCATTATATAGTCAATTATATGCATTACATGGTTATTATATTATGCATTATTAGAGGTATTCGTATGCATTGCAGTTCACAAATTGTGCATTATATAGTCAATTATATCCATTACTCGTTACCATGTGAAGATTACATACGTGTCTACGTACTATACCCTAGCCCCTAAGCTTATTAAACCCTTAGGGGAAACAAGAAACGTGTGTCCAAACATCATAACATGGTACATCTTATTCGTATGCATTGCAGTTAACATATTATGCATTATATAGTCAATTATATGCATTACTCGTGACCATGTGGTGCATTATTCGTAGCGGTTTCCAGCCATTATTAGATTACTATTGTACCCTCATAATGCACAAAATAGGACAAATAATGCAACACGGGATTAATTACCCAATGTTGATCTTGACCGTCCATTTCTCTAATCTAATGGCTGATATTAAGAAGGAAATAGGAGGAAATATAGGAAAAGGAAATGAATACATCCCTATATATATATATATATATATATTGTTCTTCACCTTCGATCAAATTGATAGATATACTAGTAGTATGTATACATACGCACGGATAGTCGATCACACTACTAGCAAAGTAGCAATTAATTTGGAAGAAGTTTTGAAAATGAGAAAAAAACTATGCAAACGAGAAACTAATTTATTTCAAATTATATTGATATATCTATTATGGTAGGATCGTCTAGTGCCACATTGCAACTGAAAAGACACGACAAAGCCCCGCCACTATAAACTTTTTTGTTATTTTCCTAAATATTATAACATGCAGAAAACGAAATTTCCCTTGTCACTTGCGACAGTAGTATATTTTAAATAAGAGCGGTTGATTTATTATAAGCGCAGAAATTATTATCTTGGAAATAGTATTTGTATTAATAATAATTAAATATACTGTCAATACAGATGGGTCATATGATAAAAAGAATAGATACCTTGAAATTTTAAAAAAAAAACTTACACCAAATATATTTTAACTGTAAAAGAAAACTACTTTTTCCTTCCTCGTTCATTCACTATACCTTAAAACTATATTTCACCTAATAAAAACCTTGAAATTAATTATAGATCGATTAAAATTGAGAATGACATGCATCTGCTTGAGTGGAGTTTGCTTTATTCATTGTAGTGAAATTTTACCAGCCAAATGTGTGGACAATCCAAAACAAATCTCATCTAGATATTTTTTTTCTATGACATTTATATTCCTCACAATCCTTCACGTGCTTTTTATTCAACTTTAATTATTCTTGTTTACCGGAATCCTATAACCGACCAATCAAAGTTAATGTCAATATCAAATTCTAAATCGCCATTGAAATCACACGTGATTAATTGAATATACTGTCAATTACTAATAAGAATTTAGTTTAGTAGTAATGGCATAATTGACGTGCCATAGGGCGTTGGAAATTCGTACGGATTTTGTAAATATTAAAAAAATGATCGCGTGTTAAGACCCTTTCCCTCCAACAGCCCCGATTCTCCCTTCGGCGGCGATCAAACGTACCGGCGCCCAAGTTAGGGTCGGCGGTTTAACTCGAACGGATTGTGTGCGGGATTCTTCCCCGTCAGGCAATCGAGTTCGAAGCTTGTTTCTCAAGTTATCAACAAATCGTTGGGCAATCAATAATTTTATTCATGAAAGGTTATGAACAAAATAGCCCTATTTATAATCTATGGACCCTAGGTTTGGTTCGACCTAATCCTACATCGGGAAAGAACCAACAAGAAAACCCGACGGAGCTTATAATTACGCTCGAATTAAATGCAAAAATAATAAATAATAATATCCAAAAATAAAATACTAACTACGACTCCTACTCCTATTCGAATAAAGAAAACATGGAAATTACTACTGGGCGACGAAGTCGCCGAATCTGTTCGGAGGCTTCGCATTCCTTGTCGGCCTCGACCTCGCGATGGAAGCCTCGACACGCACTTCCTTTGTCCCTCCGTCCTCCGCGCTCTCTCTGTTTCGTTCTACCTCCCGTACTGCTTGGGGTTCGACGGCCGGCTCTAGCGTCACTTGGTCTTCGGTTGGGATCGTATCAACCCCCCCTCCATAACGACATCCTTGTCCTCAAGGAAGATATTCGGAAACCTTTGACGTAGCGTCTCCACCGGCTCCCACGTGGGCGACTCGGTACCGTCCGACCACCTAACCAAGGCGTGTTCCCCCGGCTGATCGCCATTCCACAGAAGCCGCCTCTCCAGCACCCGCACCGGGTATACCACCGGTCGTTCACCGAAGAATTCGGATGGCAATGCCGCGTGTTGCTCCTCCGAATCCCCAACTACAAACGGCCGAAGAAGGCTCACATGAAACACGTTGTGAATCCTGCTCCCCTCCGGAAGTCGCAGCCTATACGCCACCTGCCCGATCCGCTCCAGTACTTCAAACGGCCCGTAATATCGACGCGCTAATTTCGCCGATAATGGGCGCGCCACCGAATGCTGTCGATAGGGCTGTAGTTTGAGTAACACCATATCCCCCGCCACAAATTCCACATGTCGACGATGTTTATTCGCCGACTCTTGCATACGTTGCTGCGCTCGCGCTAGATTCTTGCGAAGCTGAACCAGTAACTCACTCCGCTGTCTGATCAGATCCGCTACCGATGGAGGGGTCGTGGCTGACGGCGGCGCAAACACAAGACTGGGCGGGTCCCTTCCGTATAGAGCTTTGAACGGGGATGTGCCGATACCCGCGTGATAGAAGCAATTTAACGCCAGTTCCGCCCACGGAAGGAAATTCGTCCATTTAGAAGGACGATCCCCGGCGAATGCTCGGAGATACTGCTCGAGGCCCCTATTGCGCACCTCTGTCTGACCATCGGAGTGAGGATGGTACGCCGTCGAAAAGTTCAACTTCGTACCGCTTAGGCGCATAATCTCCTCCCAAATTTTATTCAAGAACACGGAATCGCGATCCGATACCAAGGTCTTGGGGAATCCGTGATGACGCACCACCGTGTTAACAAACAAATGCGCGACCCGCAAGGCGTCAAATCATGTTGGCAGGGCCGCAAAGTGGGCGTATTTGGACAAACGATCCACAACCACCATGATGGCCGTGTACCCTCTCGACGGAGGCAGTCCCGTAACGAAGTCCATCGAGACATCCTCCCAAACTTGCGAAGGGATTGGCAACGGTTGTAGCAATCCGGCCGGTCTCTGCGTAGAGTACTTAGTAGTTTGACATATAACACACGCCTCGACGAAACGTCGAATGTCCTTCTTCATGTTCGGCCAATAGAACTCGGCTGTGACCCGACGGAGTGTCCTCTCAAAGCCCGGATGACCTGCCGATGGGGAGGAGTGATATTCGGTCATGATTGGAGCCCGCGCCGATGATCGGGATCCCACAAAAATCCGTCGGTTATAGTAAACGAGCCCATCCACCCACGATAAATGAGGTGGAGCGCGTCCTTCTTTGATCTCCTTTGTTATCTCACGCATCACCGGCGACGATGTTGTCTCGCTGCGTAATCATTCAATTAGTCGCGGGACCGGGCAGACGACTGCCGTCAGGAGGGCCCCGTCTGCTAGCTCATCACCGAGCTCAGCGCTCGCTCCGCTGGCCTCGGAGACCCCGTCGCTTGGGTCAGCGTGACGGGAAAGGGCGTCCGCCGCACGGTTAGAAGTGTCTGTTTTGTATTCAATTTTGAATTTGTACCCCATTAATTTCCGCACATAGAGCTGCTGATCCGGGGTTTGGACCACCTGCTGTAATAGCTCTTTTAAGCTCTTTTGATCGCTCCGGATCACGAACTCACGCCCTAGGAGGTATTGGCGCCACTTCTGTACTGCCTCCACAATCGCGTACAACTCTTTGTGATACGTAGAAGCCACCCGTCGTCGAGGACCCAATTTCTTGCTGAAGAACGCTATGGGATGTGCATCCTGTAACAATACTGCCCCAATGCCCACATCCGACGCGTCGGTCTCTACACAGAACTACCTATCGAAATCCGGCAGGCGAAGAACCGGTGCCGAGGTCATGGCTTTCTTCAAATTTTCGAAGCTTGTCTCGGCGTCGGAAGACCAGGTGAAGGCATCCTTTTTGAGCAACTCGGTTAACGGTGCCGCAATCATAGCATAGCCAGCAATAAAACGACGGTAGTAACCCGTCAAACCCAAGAAACCTCGGAGCTGCTTCACAGACTTGGGTTTCGGCCAGGCAGTCATGGCCGAAATCTTACTTGGATCGGCTTTCACCAGTCCGTCACCAATTAGATGCCCCAAATATTCCACCGTGGAGCTACAAAAAGAGCACTTCGACAATTTCACGAAGAAACTGTTCTTCTGTAACACGTCCAAAACGGCGGCCAGGTGCTGCACGTGTGCCTCGGTCGTCGGGCTGTATACCAAAATATCGTCAAAGAAGACGATAACAAACTTACGGAGCATTGGTTGGAAGATAGCGTTCATAGCAGCCTGAAAAGTCGATGGCGAGTGAGCCCGAAAGGCATGACCAGAAACTCGAAATGGCCATCATGAGTACGAAACGCTGTCTTGAACACGTCCTCGTCATGCATTCTTATCTGGTGGTACCCCGAACGTAGATCCAACTTAGTGAAGATTCGAGCTTTCCCTAACTCGTCAAAGAGTTCATCAGCGGTCGGGATAGGAAAGTGGTCCGGGACTGTTGCACTGTTCAAAGCTCGGTAATCGATGCAAAAACGGAACGTTCCGTCCTTCTTCCGAATAAGGAGTACAGGTGACGAGAACGGGCTGTTGCTTCGTTGAATGATGCCCTGTTCAAGCATGTCTTTCACCTGCCGCCCAATCTCATTCTTCTGAAAGTAAGGATAGCGATAAGGCCGTACGTTGATGGGTCGCGTACCCGGCAGCAAGTGAACACGATGATCGAAAAGCCGTTTCGGTGGCATTCCCGCTGGCAGACTGAAAATAGGACGGAAACGTGTCAAAACTTCCAATACTTCGAACGGGAGATTCTCCGGAAATTCCTCTCCCGCCGACTGCCCTGACTGATCGGCCTCCAGGTCCAACAATAATAACTCGAACATGTCTAGCACCTCGTGTGACGGCACTAATGAGGACAAGACGTTCAGAGTAACGCGACGCGGCGGCGGCACAATACCCTTCAGCACTACCCGTCGATCTCCTTGTGAGAAAGTCAGCCTCTTGTCTGCGAAATCCGCCGTGATCGGCCCCAAGGACTCGAGCCAGTCCATCCCCAAAATTACATCCGGTCCATGTACAGGAAGAATGTGCAAATCCACCAGAAATTCTGTCCCCTGTATCACCAATCTTGTTTGTTTCGAAATGTGCGAGCAAAGCAGCGCGTCGCCATTTCCCACGATCACTCTAAACGGCCGGATGGGTGAAAGAGGTAGGTGTAAGCCCTCCGCAATTCGCGGGTGAAGGAAGTCCCGATCGCTCCCTGTATCAATCAAAACGCATACTTCCCGTTCTCGAATTGTTCCAATCACCTTCAAGGGTCGCGAACGTCTACCCTCATGCATAGTGTGGACATGTGCTACCTCCGTGTCTGCGTCTTCCTCCGTAGTAAGTGTTTCAAAGTCGCCAGCTTCCCCTTCGTCTGCCTTATCGGCATAGCAGAGGAGGCGTTGCTTGCACACGTGGCCAATTACCCACTTCTCTGGGCAAAAATAGCATAGGCCTAGCCTCGCACGCTCTGCCTTCTCAGCCTGGGACACGCATATCAGAGGCTGACGGGAGGGGGTTGGAGCACTGCCGCGGTTAGCCTGTGGAGGCTGGTTGGCAACAATGGGCGGCGGTGGTTGACCCGCATTCGGGCCTGCCTGACTACGGCCATGTAACGCCCGTACTTTTTAAGTACTAATTAAAATATGTCGTGAAGTAACGACGTCTCTTTTAGTTAAATAATAGAGTTTTCTTGGAGACGTGTTTGAAGGACTCGTTGAAAGAATGACGATGAAGTTGCTATTTTTGGCAAGAAGGATGAAATACGTGGAGATGGATATATTTTTTTTTTATGGAAGACCACACACGTAAATCGAGGAACGGTCGAAGAAATTATATTTGGAACAACACCAAATATAAGTTGTGACGTTAGACGTTCTTTAATTTTGTGAAGAACAAGATAACGAAAGTTAATAAAGTTTTGTGAATTTTAATTATCGAAGGAAAATATGAAAATATAAAGTATGAATTTATATTGGGCTTTGCAAATTTAATTAGAGTCCAATTGTCTATCTACAAAATGGTTTGGACCCTAATTATTTAAAGAAATCCAACCCATTGATAAAGAATTTTACAAACTTGGGCTTTCAACTAAATGAGCTCAAACCAATCTAATTAAAGTGGGAGTCCATTCTTTTCCAAAAAAGGGAGCAAGCCCAAGAACCCTTCTCCTTCTTTTTTCTCCATGACCGACGGTTTTTCACCCCCCCATGACCGAACGGTTTTCTCCACCTCTCCACTCCCCTCATCAACACCTACACCCTCCTCAAACCCCTCTAGCACCACACACCACTTTCATTTGGCAAAAAAAAAGAGAAGAAGAGAGAAGAAGGAGAGGCGCTGAGAGGAAGCCGACGGGAAGAAGGAGGAAGCTTTGAAGCCACCATTCGTTGTTTTTCTTCCACCATTTTCAACCATTTTGGAGGTATAATTCTTTTCTATCTCAAAGCATGTATTGTAGTAGCTTTGCATACATGTTATACCTTCTTGTTCCATAGTTTTCTTCCATAACCAAACCATGTAACAATCCGTAAGAATCGACCAAACGATCGCCGCGCGTAACCGAAACTAAGAAAGAACGTGACTTTATAAACATAACGTGTTTTGCGTAACGATTCGGAGTGGTTTCGGTGGAGAAAGAACCACCGCCGGCGACGGGCAACGGCGGGCAGCCGTGCTCGACGATCCGGGGCAGGCGACGGTTCCCGGTGGCGATGGCGGCAGCTCCTCGTCCCCGTGGCAGCAGCGGCAGCGTCGTGGCGACCCAGCAGCGGCGTCGCGGCAGCAGCGGTGTCACGGCGAGGCAGCAGCGGCGGTAACTCCACGACGGACAGCAGCTTCCCAACGGCGACCCTGCGACGGCGGCGCGAGTGGAGACTCCTCGACGATGGTGCAGTGGCGACGACCCCGTCGATGGCGTCGAGCCGGAGAGAGGGCGACGGGGGCGGGGCTTCGTGGACGGCAGACGGCGGTGAGGGGAGGAGACGGGGAGAGAGAAAGGAGGGAGGAGAGAGAGAGAGGAAGGTGATAGAGAGAGTTTTGGGCCATGTAATTTTTAGTTAATTGGGCCTTGGTTTAGTTTGGTTGTTGTTGGGCCTTTTTATAATTAATTGGAACTCTAATTTAAATGATGGGCTTCCTAATCAATTTTTTTGAGGAATAAGGTGGGCTGAGCTTAATCTTTTGGGCCGTAAATTAAAATCTAATCGGGGAAAATTATTTAATTAATTTCCGGAAGACTTCTTGAAGAATGAATAATTTACCTAGGTTTGAGATAATACTTTTCTCCAGTAAATAATTACGGAAAATTTAAGTAAGCGCTTAAATAATTTTTTTTAAAAATTATTTTCGATGCTAAGGAAAAATACGAGGAGTCAACGAAGGAAGAGCGAGCGTAAGCGGCCGACCGGCGTCGCACGCGACGGCTTGGGCGGCCGCCGAATAATCGAACATGCACAAAAATCGAGAAAGAGAATTTAAAGGATATTAATTAGAGTGCATGCATTCTAATTATCGTCGTTACCGATTTTTGATATGAATTTTATGTGTTTTCCGAAAAGGTGGTTCGCACGCACGCTAAAAGTCAGAACGAGGAATTTTACGGAAATCATAAGCTTTTGAGGTGGGCTTTTCTACCCTACTATTTTGTGGGTTATCTTTAATACGGACGTTGTTCCGGAAATGTTTATGGAGATGAACTGTTTGTCTTGCCAACTGTTTTGTTTTGAAACCTATCTGAAGTGGTTTACCACATATGTTTAATCGAATTCGGGTCTGTTGGGCTGCGAACCCTCAGGCTAGTGTACACGAGATCGGGAGCCATCTGAGAGCAAGTTGGCCGGTCTAGTTGACCTGGGGTGTGGCCACGCCCCTTGTCACCCGTTGGATCAGATAGTGTATGATGGTGGGAATAAGGGTGGCAATATCTGAAAATGACTGCGCAGTCGAATTTATGAAATATGTTTTAGTGTACTTGGGTTATTTTCTTTACACTTAAAACCCCAAGGTTACACTGTTATGGCATGACAAACTATGATTTTGGCGTGTGTCCACTGAGTGCAATAAGTACTCAGCCCTGCATGTTGTTTTCTTAATGTGCAGGTTGAGCGACGATGGGGATGACGGATGTTGAGCAATTAAAGTCAAAATTGTGTTTTTACTTTGCCTTTTGGATGGTGTCGTGTCGTCATACCCGGCATTATCTATCTCTTGGTCTTTTCCGCTGCTTTGTAATCTGATACAATGTTTTCATTTAAACTCTGTTTACTTTAACTTTAGAAATGTCGCTACAGTACATTGTTTTGAAGTGAACTTCCTCTAATTAAACGTTTTCGGGTCAAGTATTCTTGTTCTCCCCTTTCTTCCCCGCTTCTTTAACCCTCCCCTAGTCGCGATCAACCGTGTTTTCTATCCTTAGAAAATGCGGGCGTGACAGGCCATCCCGAGTCTGCCAAGGTCGACGAGCATTTTGTTGTGGGGGCTGGCGGTCGCCCAAAGAATCGGCCAGCTCCAAGCTCAAGGCCATTGCCGCAGCCAGAGACGGCGGCCGATGGAGGCGCACCCGTTCCTGCATATCAGGCCTCAGACCTGCCACGAACAGCGTGAACAACTTTTTCTCCGGAATGCCCCGAACCCGGTTGAGGTACTTTTCAAAAGTATCATGATACTCGAGCACCGACCCCGTTTGTGTCAATTTCGCCAGTAAGCCAAAATAGTCTTGAAAACTCTGCCTGTCAAAGCGATGGCGTACGTCCTCCAAAAACTCCTGCCACGTGACGAACTCGTTGTTCGCGCAATAATTAAAGACCCACTCTGATGCCGGGGGATCAAACAACATCACCGCATAGTGTAATCGCTGTGCATCCGGCATCAACAGATGATTAAAGTAATACTGGACTCTCGACACCCAATTCGTCGCGTCAGAGCCATCGAATCGAGGGGCAGCCATCTTCACTCTGTCTGATGTATCAAAGGCTGAATCCCGTGAGTGAAAGCGTTGGGGAGGATCCCAACACGAAGGCGGGCGATCAAAGGCTTGGGAGAACCCGGTACCCCTGTTACGGGCAGAGCCTGACCCCGATTGGTCCCAGGCGTCGGCCCCACTGCCGAACCCCTCCTGACGATCTCCGTTTTGGTGGCGAGGCCTGTACCCCCTGTCCCACGCCTTTCGTCCCCGAATATTCCCATCGCCGTACTCCTCCCAATCATCCAGTCGCGACGGAGGTTCCGTCTCGCGGGAAAGGAGTGGTTCTAAATTCTCGAACCTACGATCTGTCTCGTCTCTCCATACATCCAATTTATCGAATCGATCCAACAATCGATCTAGTTTATTGTTGACGGTGTCGCCTTGCTGCACCTCATCCCCTGGTCCGGTCTCCGTCTCCAGATCCTCAAACGGGGGCTGAGAAAACCCCCCCCCGTATCACGGCGAAACGGCGGCTGTCCACGCCGGGACTGACCCCATCCCGCCCTTCCGTAGTTGTTGTATCGTCGCATGAGTTCAACTGAAAGCACCAGTTGTTAAGACCCTTTCCCTCCAACAGCCCCGATTCTCCCTTCGGCGGCGATCAAACGTACCGGCGCCCAAGTTAGGGTCGGCGGTTTAACTCGAACGGATTGTGTGCGGGATTCTTCCCCGTCAGGCAATCGAGTTCGAAGCTTGTTTATCAAGTTATCAACAAATCGTTGGGCAATCAATAATTTTATTCATGAAAGGTTATGAACAAAATAGCCCTATTTATAATCTATGGACCCTAGGTTTGGTTCGACCTAATCCTACATCGGGAAAGAACCAACAAGAAAACCCGACGGAGCTTATAATTACGCTCGAATTAAATGCAAAAATAATAAATAATAATATCCAAAAATAAAATACTAACTACGACTCCTACTCCTATTCGAATAAAGAAAACATGGAAATTGCTACTGGGCGACGAAGTCGCCGAATCTGTTCGGAGGCTTCGCATTCCTTGTCGGCCTCGACCTCGCGATGGAAGCCTCGACACGCACTTCCTTTGTCCCTCCGTCCTCCGCGCTCTCTCTGTTTCGTTCTACCTCCCGTACTGCTTGGGGTTCGACGGCCGGCTCTAGCGTCACTTGGTCTTCGGTCGGGATCGTATCATCGCGCCATAGGGCGCCCCACTGCAGGTGAGGAGGTAGGATGATAAAACTGCTGACGTGGCGCGCCTTAGGGCGCCCCATTGCTAATGGCCTAAGACTGTATGTTAATTGTCAGATCTAAAATTTTGATGGCCGAGATCATAACATATAAGTACGAAAATCTATATTTGAATGGTAGGTATCTGAATTTATAGCACCTCTTCCAATACTGCCCCTTCCTCATCGAAACTTTGGATGGACATACTCAATAATCAACAGGACTAAGATTTCATTTAAGGCATATTAAAAGATTAAACTATTTGCAATACAGAACAAAATAATGATGAAAAAACCAGTCTCCATAATGGAGGAATGTTCTCCTCACAAAGATCTGCATTACGAGTATGAACTCAGTAACTAAGCCTTTAATTGTATCATAAACTTTAATGAGCACCAAGAGGAGCATAGCACAAAGTATGAAATACGAGAAGAAGATCAGGTATAACAAGGGAACTAGAGAAAAGAAGTTGTAGAAACTGTTCAATAAAAACCTCTTATTCATAGCTGTAGATCAAACTAGCTTTCCTAATTTGATTAGGTTTCTCAATAGATCCATACATTGGAGAGTGATTCCCTATTCCAACAGGTTTTGACTAAAACTATCTAATTCTATTCTGCCAACTATGAACATACAAGTACAGAAGACTTATTCTCAGCCACGAATGTCATGAATGGTAGAGTGCAGCACATCATCTCCAACAAGTAATCGTAATTTTTTCATGAAAGCATGTTTCCCCAACTTCCCTTTCTGCAAAAAGATATGTTTGATACTTAAAATGCATAAGTGCAAATTAAAACCTAACTAAACATTCTGCATCAGATTGAGGGAACAAAATTATCACCTTGCACGACTCCCACGAAGTTTGCAACTCGCAAAACTGCGGGAAAGGAAGCAAACCTCTCAGCTTGGTGAATAGCTTTGCAATAAATGTCGACGGATGAGGAACCCTATTCTTAGGGATACTATTTACAGAACCTGAAATATCAATTAACGCTTAGTTTCAAAGACACACCAGGATTTAATCAAAGTTCACATCTATAGAAAGCTATCTATTACCATTTATATTTACAGGCCGGTAGCTGACCACGCATTCTGGTAGAATATGAGTGTTCATATTCCCCTGCCACACAGTATACCACCTAGGATTGTTCAAATCATCAACACCAGTATCGTACTCCACACTTGAAGGATACGACTGTAGCGATCCTGCTTCAACCTTCTCGCATCTTCCCAATATCACTCTACACAATATGACATGCTTCTCACCATTCTCATCCACCTCAGCCAACATTGCACTGTCCATCCCAACCAAAATATTACTAGAAAATACGCAACTCCGGAAACATATACCAAATACAAACATACACAAACAAACAAATAGTTATACATACATTCCATCTCAATAATCTACCAATACATTAACATTATAAGAATCAACCTGCACACACAGCAATACAAAGATAATAGAATGAGTATGCATCGAATTATACCTATGTTGGGGCAATCGTATAGGTGACAAGTGAATTCCAACGCCATGACTGGCTGATCGAGATAACTTGCTAGGGATTCCAAACCCATGCATCAAGACGCTCTCCACGCCCCGGGAGGACATCCCACACCACGCGAAAACCACATTAATCCCACCTCTAGCTCGTTTCATGATCTCCATTTGCTTGGAAAAAACCTCAGAACGCGCTTTATCCAAAGGTCCCGTCCGCACACATTGATGAATGGCGGTAACCATAGCACCCGGCTCCACATTCTCCAGCCCGGATAAGAACAGATTCCTCACTATCTCATACCGTTTCTCCCCAGCTGCCAAATTCCTCGCCTTCGGCCACCGCGATGATTGCAACTCACTCTCATCTATTTTCACCCTTTTCGCAGCGGCGCCACAAAAACTCTCCTCCACATCGTCGATTCTCCCCCTCTTACCAAAATTCACACCTTCCTTCAACCCCGCACCCTCGCGATCCCCCGAATTCTCAACAATTCTGACATCAATTTCAATCCTCGCGCAGCTCTCATCGCCATCGCCCAATTCCACCTCACGATCATTTTCGCAGCTGTTGACGAACGTTTTAGGGAAAAAGCACTTACCACCAGTATCAATCCAAGCGATGGAACGCTGATTACCGGACTCCAAATCAATCTCGAGCATGCGGTACAAGTCAAACAAACAGCTGTACCCGAGCAATTGAGCCTCAACCACCGGCCGACCCTCCGCAAACCCTAATTTCAGCAATTCCGACACTTCCTCGGAATAATCAACCCACGATCCGTTCTGGTAGAACATCAAGCGCTCCGGGCAAGAGCTCCGCTTGAAATTCGAATAATTCTGGATCAACGGCTCACTATGAACAACGGCCTTCGCGCTGCTTCTCACCTCCGAGAACCTCTTCGCCATTATCGAGGTGGAATTCAACGAATTCATGGCTGAAAACTGAAGGTACAAATAGAGAAGCTCTCCGTACAATATCTGCTGCAACGAACTTCCTGAGGTAAAATGAAGAATTTTTGCCGCCTTTTTAACCCGCGACGGTTCAGGTCGGTTATCTGTAAGGACAAAATTACCCCTGTGGATCTGGTTGAAAAGACAACAAAGGGCACTTACAAAGTTAAAATTGTGGTATGCCGTGGTGATTAAGAAAAATAATTTTATCATAACTTCATTTCTTGTACCAATTGCTTTTGGCACAAGCATTCGATTAGCACACTTAAATATTCCTCATAATATATTCATATATATTAAATCGTTCAAAATGTATCATATTCAATTTTTAATTCAGTATTACTATTATTAATTAGTTAGATGGCAGGACAAGAACTCTTCTTCCTATGTAGTACTTGTCTTGTTCTGGAATCATATATAGAATCAATGTCATATACTACTACAAAAAGGACCTTGTTTAAGGATCTTGAGAGATGCTCTTATTTGTATCTCATTTAGCATAAAATCATGTTGTTGTTGTTGATATTCATATATCCATAGGATTGATTGAATTGTTCATTGCAGCATGTAAGAAAAGAAACCTCCAGTATTAACTTGTTGACACTCAACTAATATTGATATTTCTTGATGATATCCAAGTTTAAGCCTGGAGATACTATCTATCGATGTTTTAGACCTTTACTCGTTTGGCCATTTATTAAGGACAATATACAGTTTGAAGTATGTTGGAATCATTTGTTACATTTCTCAAAAAACCCAAACTGTTGTTTAAATGTGGGTCTTTCAATGCTTGCATTAGTTATTAACATTGTTTGTCCTCGGCATAATGCAAGGCTACATGTCCTACAGCATTTAGCCGCGGTCGAGCAATCCTGACAAGCGGCCTCATTTTAATGACATTCCATTTCCATGCAAGTCTCTAGCGCGAGACCCAGAATAATTCTTTTCCCTTGCAAGATGCGTTCCGAAGCGCGAACAAAATTCTTTTCCCTTGAAAGAACAAAATTCTTCCTTTTTTTCTTCTTTCTCTTTCCCCCTCGGGATTCTGGAGGGAGGGGAAAGGCTTGGGCCTCAGGCCAACATTACACCACAGGATATTGACTGCCTTTGCTACACCAAGGGCCCCTCTTCAAGTATGAATTCACTTTTCTTTTGTATGTTATGCAGTCTCAGCTCGAATAGCTCTTAGTTATTTCGACTCCAAATAAATTCAGCTCTATTACCAATTTATAAAGCTTAGGATCACATTATTTCCATTTTGATTTAGTTTGATTGGTGTTACTCTGGTTGAACTGATATTAAATGAGACCAAGTATCTGCTGAAGTTTGAGGGTAAATGTTCTTTACTTTTTGTGGACTATAAGAAGACCATAGAGACCTCTTTGGAATAAATATACATTAGGCAAACAACATTGATCGCTTCGAGTAGAGGGTTTTTCCTTGATTGCTATCTTTTGTGAGTTCTTTGAAATGCCTATAGATCCTTTTTGGATGTTACAAATTGGTGATTTTTGTCCTTTTCTTTCTGGCCTCTTGAAATTGTATCAACTATGGAACGCAACACTGAAATGACTGTTTTTATTGGTGGTTGTATTATTGATATGTAACATTGGGGTTCCGAGGCTTAATATGACGTGTTTCTTTGTAGGTATCAGCTATAGTCATTCGCATCTTATCACAACTTTGGAAGAATGAACGGTTACAGGAGATGATGGTTGTTATGTGTAGTGAAAGGGGAGGGAAGTTGTTTGCAACTTGTAGTGTGTGAATGTGATGGCATAAGAGAATAAGAGAAGAGGTGGAGTTGTGACTGCATGCGAAGTGAAGTTCAACTCAAAAATGTGGATAGTCAGCTCGGAAGGAGTCCGGCAACTCGGAAGGAGTCCGGCAGCTCGGAAGGAGTCCGGCAGCTCGGAAGGAGTCCGGCAGCTCGGAAGGAGTCCGGCAGCTCGGAAGGAGTCCGGTTATCCACGTCAGCTCGGAAGGAGTCCGTTTGAAGTAAGGATCAGGAGTAACAGCACGAGTTTGTTACTAGAGAATCCAACCTCTCTATGATTCTGTTGTAACCATTCACATATAAAAGCAGTCGACGCACACACACATACAAGTTAGTTAGCTCAATCATTTTTCTCATTCTTGTTGTATTCATCAAGAGCTTCTTGCGGTTTTGCTCATTGAATAATCAAGAGATAGTAGATAGATTGAGAGATTGTAATCTTGAGAGTGGAGTGAATAAAGATCCATTTTGTTGTCCGTGGACGTAGATCATCTTTGATCGAACCACGTAAATCCTTGGTGTGTTTTAGTTCATCGCGTTATTGTTGTGTTTGTCGAGCTTCAAACCGTAACAACTGGCGCCGTCTGTGGGAAGCGGAGCGATGGCGACGACGAAATTGGAAACCGAGAAATTCACCGGGCGCAACGACTTCGGGTTATGGCGCATCAAGATGAAGGCCGTCCTTGTGCAGCAGGGTCTGGCGGAGGCGCTGAAGCCTATCGATAAAGATGCTGCAGTGGTGGAAGAGGATCCGAAAGCTGCGATCAAAAGGCAGGAGATGCTTGATCGCGCGCATAGCGCAATTATTCTCTGCTTGGGGGATAAGGTTTTGCGCGAGGTGGCCAAGGAGAAGACTGCCGCTGATGTGTGGTCTAAATTGGAGAACTTGTACATGACGAAATCTTTGGCAAATCGGCTGTTCATGAAGCAGAAACTATACTCCTATCGATTTCTTGAAGAAAGGGGCGTAGAGGAGCAGCTGGAGGAATTCAACAAGGCCATTGATGACCTTGAAAATATTGATGTGAGTTTAGTTGATGAAGATAAAGCTATTCTCCTTCTTAATGCTTTGCCAAAGTCTTTTGATCATTTGAAGGATGCGATGTTGTATGGCCGGGAGAAAACCATCACTCTTGATGAAGTGCAATCGGTTTTGAGAGCCAAACAATTGCAGAAATCCACCATCAAATCCACCACTGATCATTCAGCAGAAGCCTTGAATGTCAGATTCAAAGGCAAGAAGCCCATGCAGAAAACCAAGAATGCAAAGGCTAAGTATCAGGGGAGTAAAGATCCTCAGAAAAGGGAAACTAGGGAATGTTTCTACTGCAAAAAGCCGGGACACTTAAAGAAAAATTGTCATTCCTGGAAGAAGAAGGTTGCTGAGGAGCAGAATGGTGCAAACGAGGCAGATATTGCTGAAGATCTGGAAATGCCTCAGATAATGAATGTAGTTGAGCAAGACATTGGCAACTCTTGGATTATGGACTCGGGATGCAGTTTTCATATGAGTCCTCACAAGTCGTGGTTCTTGAATCTAACCAAGAGTGATGGCACCGTTCTACTAGGCAACAACCAAATCTGCCAAGTGAAGGGAATAGGAGACATCAAGATCCGAAATGAAGATGGCTCCTCTCTGATTCTTACTCAGGTAAGGTATATACCTGAGGTTAAAAGAAATCTGGTGTCCCTTGGTGTTCTTGAAGCAAAGGGGTGTGTGTTCATGTCAAAAGCTGGGGAGATGATAGTGTCCAAAGGAGGCAAGGAATTGTTGAAGGCAACAAGAATCAACACCCTCTATTATTTGCTTGGTGAGACTGAAGTCAGTTCACAGGTAAATGCTGCTACTAGCTGTGACTTGGATTTATGGCATAGGAGGCTCGGGCATGTCTCAGAGAAGGGCCTGAAAGAGCTCATCAAAAGGGGATTGATAAGATCTGGAACTCAGCAGAATCTGACAAGCTGTGAGGATTGTGCATTAGGAAAGAGCAAGAAGCTTCCATATCAGAAAGGTATTCATACTTCTTCCTCTCCACTTGATTATGCACATTCAGATTTGTGGGGGCCTTCACCTACTGTTTCTGAGGGAGGAGGGAGGTATTTTATGTTAATTATAGATGACTATTCAAGAAGAGTTTGGATATACATCTTGAAAGAAAAATCTCAAGCTTTTCTAAAATTCAAAGTTTGGTGCTCTGAAGTTGAATTGGAAAAGGGCAGATCCCTCAAGTGTTTGAGAACTGATAATGGATTAGAGTTTCTTTCGAATGAGTTTCAGAGTTATTGTGCTCAAAAGGGCATTAGAAGACACAGAACAGTGCCTAACAATCCCCAACAAAATGGCACTGCTGAGAGGATGAATAGAACATTATTGGAGAGAGTTAGGTGCATGATTCTTGGCTCGGGTGTTCCTAAGAGATTCTGGGGAGAGGCAGTGACAACAGCAGCAGTCTTGATCAACAAATGCCCCAGCTCAGCTATTGATTTTGATACCCCGGATTACAGATGGTATGGCAGGGACAGCAGCTACTGCCAGCTTAGGAGTTTTGGGTGTGCTGCATATGCACACATAAAGCAAAGCAAGCTTGAAGCTAGGGCCTTAAGGTGCATTATGTTGGGGTATCAGCCTGGTGTGAAGGGCTATAGGCTATGGTCCATTGAGCCCGGGAATCACAAATTGGTGATAAGTAGAGATGTCAAGTTTGATGAAGGCAAGATGCCATTCTCTGAGATTAAGCAACCTGCAGCAGGTATCTCTGATTATGGTGGTACTTCGACTGAGGTGGAGCTGGGCAGAATGCATGGTAATGATGATGATCAGTCACAAGAAGGAGCAGAGGAGCCAGCTCCAGTAGCTGCTGAGGGTCCTATTCCAGAAAATAATGAAGAGCCAGCTCCAGTAGCTCAAAATCTTGATAACTATTTGCTTGCAAGAGATAGGCCAAGGAGAGTACAGAAGCTACCTACAAGATACAGCCAAGCTGATATGATATACTATGCTTTGTGTGTTGCTGAAGAGATAGAGTATTCAAAGCCACTGGCAGGCTGTGAAATGGCTGATGAGATATGCTAAACAATCTCAGGGCATTGGCATTGTGTATGGAGGAGTGGATGATGTGGGATCCGAGCCCTTGGTGGGATTTTGTGACTCAGATTATGCTGCTAATCTGGATAATAGAAAATCACAATCCGGTTATATCTTCACTCTATTTGGTTCAGCCATCTCTTGGAAGTCTGGATTGCAGTCAGTGGTGGCCCTCTCCACCACAGAGGCCGAGTACATTTCACTCACAGAAGCAGTTAAGGAGTGTAAATGGCTAAAGGGGATCCTTGAGGATTTCGGTGTGAAGCAGAAGGCTGTGGAGATCAACTGTGACAGCAGTGGTGCTTTGTGCCTTGCAAAGCATCAAGTATTCCATGAAAGAAGCAAGCACATTGACGTGCGTATGCATTTTGTCAGAGACGAAGTTGACAAGGGAGAAGTTAAAGTGGTGAAGATCAGCACAGACCACAACCCAGCCGACATGCTCACAAAACCATTACCAACTGCCAAGTTCAACTATTGTCAGGAGTTGGTAAATATGGTTGAGAAATGAATGCAAGGAAAGGTTGACAACAAAGTGTTTCTATGCTTCACATTCAAGGTGGAGATTTGTAGTGTGTGAATGTGATGGCATAAGAGAATAAGAGAAGAGGTGGAGTTGTGACTGCATGCGAAGTGAAGTTCAACTCAAAAATGTGGATAGTCAGCTCGGAAGGAGTCCGGCAACTCGGAAGGAGTCCGGCAGCTCGGAAGGAGTCCGGCAGCTCGGAAGGAGTCCGGCAGCTCGGAAGGAGTCCGGCAGCTCGGAAGGAGTCCGGTTATCCACGTCAGCTCGGAAGGAGTCCGTTTGAAGTAAGGATCAGGAGTAACAGCACGAGTTTGTTACTAGAGAATCCAACCTCTCTATGATTCTGTTGTAACCATTCACATATAAAAGCAGTCGACGCACACACACATACAAGTTAGTTAGCTCAATCATTTTTCTCATTCTTGTTGTATTCATCAAGAGCTTCTTGCGGTTTTGCTCATTGAATAATCAAGAGATAGTAGATAGATTGAGAGATTGTAATCTTGAGAGTGGAGTGAATAAAGATCCATTTTGTTGTCCGTGGACGTAGATCATCTTTGATCGAACCACGTAAATCCTTGGTGTGTTTTAGTTCATCGCGTTATTGTTGTGTTTGTCGAGCTTCAAACCGTAACACAACTGATGACCGATACTGCATTGACAACGGGGCTATGATTGCCTACACGGGGCTCCTTGCGTACGCTCGAGGCCAGACAACTCCGTTAGACGAATCTACGTTCACCCAGCGATTCAGAACGGATGAAGTATTGGCAGTTTGAAGAGGGAAGGAAGATTTCAAATCAAATGGCAATTGACAAAAGATTCAAACACACCATTCCATCCACAAATCAAAAAGAAATGAATCAATTAAACTCAATTGGTTACCTCACTTTCGTAGCAAACCTAACTATTACTGGGTTGCTGAGTACTAGTGTTTACAATATTCTCTAAATATAAAAAATTTTGCATCAAGAAGCAACGTTTTCAACATCAATTCAACTCTAGATGTTATTAACACCCCCTATTCAATCCGCAAACAACCAAATAAAAAATGCTACAAGTATCTCATCGAGTACGATAATAGTATATAGTAATCTATTTTACAACCATTTAAATAAAGGAATTTTTTTTTATCTCATTGGACTAGTGACTTATATTTAAGCCTCTTTTCAGGTGTTATACTCAAAGTTTACTCTTTTAATGTATCTATATTATTTGACTTATTATATTGGTTTAACAGTTTTACTAATGTTCAGATTTTCATCATTAGGAGTTGACTTTGCTAGGCTTTGAGCATCTTTCGTCCATCGAATGTAATATTGTCCCCTTTTTTTTTTAAAGAGGATCGTCGATGGTTCCCCATCTACCTCATGATGAGTTCGAGAAATGGCAAGTAAACTAGCCCCCCGGATGGGTACAGGCCCGTAAACTGCCAAGCCAACAAGGAAACTAGCCACCCCCGGATGGGTACAGGCCCGTAAACTGCCAAGCTAACAAGGAAACTAGCCACTCCCAGATGGTACAGGCCCATAACCTTGAAAAAAAAGGAAAAAAATGGAATATTGTCCATTTTAATTCAACTCTGAAAGATAAAGTAAATCAAAAAAAATTTGTTTTGCTGTACTAAATTTTCCCCAACCTCCAAAAAATTTAATAGGGCTTGTTTTGGTTGGGCACTCTAATCTAGAGAATATATATAAATAGGGTGAAGGTCTTAAATGCATTTTGAGATAAAATTATCTTTTACAAGCAACCACATAAAAAGAATATTTTATAGGAAAAAGAATACATTGAGAAGTCCAATAAAACTCAATGGGTAAAAAAAAGGTCAAATTGAAAAAATATACTGTAAATATTTTATTTTCTCGGTCGTAAGTTAACTGAAGTACTAGTTCTTTTGGATACATGTATTAAAAAAATATTGTGAATTAAATTGAAATATAATAAAGATGGAAATAATAAGATAAGAGGAAAGAAGACATAATAAAATAGGTGAATAGAGTTATTTTTGCCAAAGAAATACATAAGTCTAGAAATAGAATACGAATCAATGAATTGAGACGTAGGGAAATTCTATTTTCTTCTTTTCTCTACATCTCTCTCTTTTCCAAATTCCACTTAATTATCCATCGTTGTCTCTTAGCCAATTGGATTAATTTGGTGTGTAGGTAGTGCTCTTTTCTTTGTTATATTTCACGATAAAAATCACCATATCTTTTGAAAATTCAACAGGATGATTTGTTATTTTTACAATATGAAATAAGTTTTTAAATTCTATACCGGATAAAAAAGGCTTAATAAATTGGCTGTTGGGAGAACAAAATTGATAGTACACAGTTGTATTCTTAATAGCACAATTAACTATATATTTTTCGCTTAGGACCACAATAATAACCACATTAATGAATTTATAATACAGTTGAGAGTACACAGTTGTCTGAAGTGATATTAATACTAACACATTTTAGCTATATTTATTCACAATTTCTTAATGTACAACATATTCTTTTATAGATCTATTTACCTATGCAGTTAATATTATTAATGAAATTACACTTTTTTGTACATCAATCCATTCCTCAAATTGGAATCATGACCCTACTCCTAAATAACTTTAAGACTTTTCATACAAAAACAAGACTTGATAACTCAACTTTTAGTCCCCTTCATAAAAAAACTTTTTTGAGGTAATAAAGATGCCACAAAAATAAAGTCGATTTATATCGAAAAGATTAATCAGTCTTACTCAAATGTTGTGTTATGTCAATCGCAAGAAAATTAATTACTTATGAATAACAGTAAATTAACACACACACAAAAAAGAACAGTAAGTAGTAGTAGTAGTACATTTTTAATGCAGGACGCTAATTTGTAAGTATTTCTAAATATAGTACCACCTCTTCAAAAAAAATACTATCTTTATTCCCAGTGTCCCAACTAAAATTAGGTAATACAAATGAAAACGTCATAAATAAAGAAGTAGAAAAATTGAAATAATTTATCCTTAACTTAATGACATTTCTTTAACATCCTAAATTGTATTCTATTTTTAAAAAAAAATTCAATGCAAATTGTGAACAATGGATGGCAATATAACAAAGCAAGAATCGAAGAGGAAACAGAGGAGTTTACGTGGTTCGGCTTTCGCCTACGTCCACGGGCAGAACGACGATGATCTTTATTGATTTGAGCTGAGAATGATGAAGCTTACAAACACACACGAGAGCAAACTAAACAACAGAGATTCACTCAACTCTTTGATGACAATTAGATGATGAAAACCTCGATTCTCACTGATTGTTTACACTTGGTTGAAGAAGACTACTCTCATTCGTCATTAACTATATCTCTGATCATGTGTTATATACACACTAGGAGCTCCGCAACAAACCAACTTCTCCTCTGGAATCAGTTATCAACGGCTAGTTCAGCTCAACACCGAGCTGATCACAAAACTGCTCCTAACGGCCTTTTCCATGCAACGGCCTTCTTGCTTTCTTGCTTCATTGTGTTTGTTCATCCAATATAACTAACAAATCCTCCACCTTGGATGATCAAACCAAACCTTAGTCATCCAATGTTCTGCCATCCCTTACAACATCCTCAAACCATCCGAGTAAGACCTACCAAATCCAAGCAATATCTGAACTTGGAAACTGGCAGTGCCTTTGTAAGTGCATCAGCGGCATTGTGATCAGTACTCACTTTCTCAACCCTGATCTTTCCTTTCTCCACCTCATCTCGTATGAAATGAAGTCTCACATCCATGTGCTTGCTTCGCTCATGGAATGTTTGATGCTTCGCAAGGCAGATTGCACTACTACTATCACACTTGATGGCTATACTCTCCTGCCTCAAACCAAAGTCTTCAACGATCCCCTTCAGCCAAATACTCTCCTTCACAGCTTCTGCAAGAGCCATATACTCAGCCTCAGTAGTCGACAAGGCTACCACATGCTGCAATCCTGATTTCCAACTCACTGCTCCACCAAACAAAGTAAACACATAACCAAACTGTGATCTCCTATTGTCAGTGTTTGCAGCGTAGTCCGAGTCACAAAATCCCACCAATGCATCTTCATTGACTTCTTTTCTAGCATTAAATAAGATCCCAAGGTCACCATGTCCTTTCAGATACCTCAATATGCCCTTCAAAGCCAACCAATGCTGTTTACCTGGGCAGGCCATGTACCTACTTGCCATACTCATTGCATGAGCAATATCCGGTCTGGTGCAAACCATGGTGTACATGATACTCCCCACAATGTTTGCATATGGGATCCGACTCATTTCCTTTTTCTCAGCTTCATCCTTTGGACTCTCCTCCTTGGGCAACTTGCTGTGAGAGTGGAATAGAAACACTCTTGCTATTCTCTGTCTGGAACTTCTTCACAACTTTGCTGATATAATTCTCTTGGGATAACCACAGGACTCTCTTATTTCTGTCCCTTGTTATATCCATGCCCAATATTCTCTGAGCCCTCCCAAGATCCTTCACTTCAAAGCCATTAGACAGCAGCTTCTTCACTCTTTCCAGCTCTCTCTTGTCTGGCCCAGAAATGAGGATATCATCTACGTACAATAGCAAGTATGTCATGGATCCTTCACCCTTCCTTCTGAAATACACACAGCTATCATACTCAGATTTCTGGAATCCTATCTTCCCCATATATTCATCAGATTTCAGATGCCACTGTCTACTAGCTTGTTTCAATCCATACAAGCTCTTCTTCAGTAAACACACTTTATTCTCACTTCCATGCACCACAAAACCCTCTGGTTGGGTCATGTATATAGTCTCCTTTAGATCTCCATGCAAGAATGCCGTTTTAACATCGAGCTGCTCCAATTCCCAATCATTCTGAGCAGCCACTGCAAGCAATATCCGGATTGAGGCATGCTTCACCACGGGTGAGAAAACTTCATTGTAATCAACACCTTCTTCCTCTGGCTACAAGCCTAGCCTTGAATCTAATTTTATTCCCAGCCTCCACCTTCTTCTTATACACCCACTTGCAGCTAACCGACCTTTGTGTGGTTGGTTTATCCACCAAGATCCAAGTTCTATTCTTCATAAGTGACTCTATCTCCTCCACCATGGCTCTCATCCACTGCTTGCTCTCATTGGACTCTATGGCTTCTCTGAAATTTGATGGCTCTGAGTACTCAATGTTCTCTGCAATGCACAATGCATATAGGACATACTCAGCATCACTATATCTGGTAGATGGCCTCACAACTCTTCTGGCTCTATCTCTTGCCAGCATATAGCTTCTCTGATTACTCTCTGGACTCTCTCCATCATTAGCAATCTCTGTGTCCACCTCATTCTCTGCATTGCCAGGTGATATATCAGCTTCAACAACTTCACCACTGACTCTATTCTCCACCTCCAACTGAACTAATTTCTCTGGCTCAACTGCTCTTTCTGGTTCAGCTTCTTTCTCCTTGGCCTTTGCTTCAAGGAAAGGCATTCTATTCTCCTCAAACTGGACATCACGGCTAATCACAATCTTTTGCTTATTTGGCTCTATGCACCATAGCCTATAGCCTTTCACTCCCTTTGGATAGCCAACCATAACACATCTCAGAGCCCTTGCTTCTAGTTTGCTCTGCCTAATGTGAGCATAGGCCATACAACCGAAAACCCTCAAGTTTGAGTAATCTGCACTTCTTCCATACCATTTACTATCTGGGGTCTCAAAATCTATGGCAGATGAAGGACTTCGATTGATCAAAACTGCTGTCATTGCCACTGCTTCTCCCCAGAACTTCTTTGGCAAGCCTGAGCTGAAGAGCATACATCTCACCCTTTCTAAAATCGTCCTATTCATCCTCTCAGCCACACCATTCTGCTGCGGGTTACAAGGCACCGTTCTATGCCTCCTTATTCCCTTCTCTCTGCAAAATAAGTCAAACTCTTGGCTCAAGAACTCAAGGCCATTGTATGTTCTTAAGTATTTTACTGAACCACATTTCTCAACCTCAACCTCCTTGCACCAATCCTTAAATCTAGAAAAACTCTCTGACTTCTCTTTCATAATGAATACCCATAATTTCCTTGAGTAATCATCAATCACAGATAGGAAATACTTACCCCCTCCAATAGTCAATGGTGTTGCTGGACCCCAGAGGTCACTATGGACATAATCAAGTGGTGCTGATGAGTTGTGAACTCCTTTTGGATACACTAGCTTCTTGCTCTTGTCCAGAATACATTCCTCACATACACCCAAACTTTCCGACTCTTCTTCAGCTTGAATCAGCCTTTTCTTGATCAATTCTTTCATCCCTCTTTCTCCAAGATGCCCCAGCCTGAGATGCCATTTTCTGAGACCAATTTTCCGTACAACGTTCACATCTCCAGACATAACTTCAGCCACAAGATAATAGAGACTAGTGCTTTTCCTTTCTGCCATCATGACCACTTCTTGATCCTTCAGGATCTTCATCACTCCACCAGCAAAAATGAAAGAACATCCCTTAGCCTCCAACACTCCAAGAGAGACCAGATTTCTCTTTATTTCCGGAATATATCTAACTCCAGTGAGCAATCTCCTCTTTCCATCATGCATTTGAAACACTATGCTTCCAATTCCCTCAATACTGCAGATTTGATTATTCCCAAGCAGAACCGAGCCCTTACTTTCAGACAAATCAGTGAACCAGTGCCTAACATGACACATGTGCAAGCTGCACCCGGAATCCATGATCCATGGACCCTCCTCTCCCTCTTCTGATACGTTCAAGGCCTGAGGGATCTCCATTTCTTCCACACAGTCTGTGGTACCTGCTTCCTCAGCTTGCTTTCTCTTCCAAGAGAAGCAGTTCTTCTTCAAATGGCCGGGCTTCTTACAATAATGGCAAGATCTTGTTTCCTTCTAAGTTTCTTGACCACCCTTTTGATGTTGAGGCTGCTTAAAACCATTGTGCTTCTTCTTGAACTGTTTCTTCCCTTTGAAACTCTTGACATTCAAGCTTTCTGCCACATCATATGTTGCCTTGATCACCTGCCTCTGCAGCTCCTTGCATTTCAAAGCAGACTGCACTTCCTCAAGGGATATGGTGGCCTTCCTTCCATAGAGCATTGCATCCTTGAGTTGATCATAGGACTTAGGCAAGGCGTTTAACAAGATGATCGCCTTGTCTTCATCCTCAATCTTGATGTCTATATTCTCAAGATCATCTATGGTCTTGCTAAAAGACGCAAGCTGCTCTTCAATGCCCTTTTCCTCAACCACCTTGAAGGAATATAATCTCTGCTTCATGTAGAGACGATTTGCCAAAGATCTGGTCATGTACAGAGATTCCAACTTCTTCCAAACCCCAGCCGCGGTTGTCTCTTTCGCAACCTCTCTTAGAACCTTATCCCCAAGATTCAAGATTATCGCACTGTGAGCCTTCTCACAGATTTCATCTCTCTTTGCTATCTCCTTCTGATCAGTGAGCTCTTCCAGCTTATCATGATCCTTCAAAGCCTCCGCAAGACCTTGTTGAACGAGCATCGCCCTCATCTTCAATCTCCATAGTCCGAAATCATTTTTTCCTGAAAACTTCTCGGCCTCATATCTTGAAATCGCCATCCTCTCAGATTCCCACAGACGGCGCCACGTTGTGAACAATGGATGGCAATATAACAAAGCAAGAATCGAAGAGGAAACAGAGGAGTTTACGTGGTTCGGCTTTCGCCTACGTCCACGGCAGAACGACGATGATCTTTATTGATTTGAGCTGAGAATGATGAAGCTTACAAACACACACGAGAGCAAACTAAACAACAGAGATTCACTCAACTCTTTGATGACAATTAGATGATGAAAACCCTCGATTCTCACTGATTGTTTACACTTGGTTGAAGAAGACTACTCTCATTCGTCATTAACTATATCTCTGATCATGTGTTATATACACACTAGGAGCTCTGCAACAAACCAACTTCTCCTCTGGAATCAGTTATCAACGGCTAGTTCAGCTCAACACCGAGCTGATCACAAAACTGCTCCTAACGGCCTTTTCCATGCAACGGCCTTCTTGCTTTCTTGCTTCATTGTGTTTGTTCATCCAATATAACTAACACAAATAATTTTATTTTTTATGTTATTATATTTTTTATGTTATTAAAAGTATTAGTTTGTGTAATGGATATACTCCTAGATAGGAATGCCAACCATGCCAACTAATTGGTTTCAGATCAATCTATTCAATTCCACTACTCACAATTTTGAGCAGTCAAATTCTTTTTAATTATTTTCTTTTAACCAAAAAACAACTTTACTTTTCTAAATTAAAGTTTAAGCCCCTTCTATAACAGAAAGGAACTTATTCCCAATGAAAGTCACAAAATCCAATTTCATGCCATTACAAAGAAAAAAAATGAAACACGAGTCCACTCAATCTACCTAGTCATGAAATCAAGTCAATTTCAAGAATGACATTTTGCTCAATTTTACGTGTACCCAAGTGACAAAGCATGATGCAAAAATTTGATAAAATTGATTCAAATTTTTATCATTATAAGTCGGTCCCTTTTTTTATGAGGCCTTTAATAAGGAAAACTTTACTCCAAAAAACCAAATAAAGAAAGATATGCACAAATAAGAAATTGACTTACAAAAACAAAGAAAACCGAAGTCAACGGCGGCTCCATTTCAATTTTATTCGCAATAATATAATACAAATTCTATTTGAATAGCTAAAACATTATTATTAGTGCATCACATTTGATGGTTCGTACCGTACCATTTTCAAAATATTATTGGTATTATATAGTTGGAGAATTATAGCCACAGAAATAAAATAAAAAGCATGCACCGTCTATGGTGGATGAAATTATTAATACAAGGAAAATTAAAGTAGAAGAAATCACTCCTTGGAAATCATCATTAAAGACCAAACCTATGTCCTAAATGCCACATAAGTGCGTTTTTCAAGATTTCTAGGACAATAATTTTATATTAAAGCCCAAAATTAGGGGTTAGTATATTCATCTGGGCTAGATTCTTCCCCAACTTTGGGGATAAGGTAGTTTTTTAATTATAGTACTCCCTCTTTTCTAAAAATTTGTCACATTTTATTTTCTGCATTCATTTTGGAAAAATGATACTAATAAATAGTTAAAGTAGAGAGGGTAAAATAATAGAGAGAATAATGTAGAGAAGACTCTCATCTACGTTATTCTGTCTCTTACTTTACTATCTTTCTACTTTAGCTATTTATTATCAATTTTCTAATACTAAGTGCAGAAAATGAAATGTGACAAATTTTTAGGGATGGAGGGAGTAGTGAAAAATTCAAAATATGTAGATTATTAATATGAATATAATAGCTTAATTAATTTAAAGCAAATTCTGATTTTGCACAATTACTTTGAGAATCTGATAAAATTAAATATTTATTCTATGGATAGATATGGATTATGGAATCTTGTGTAAGAAACCATAATTAATTTGGTCAAGATTCAGTATTAAATTTTAATTAACTTCTGAATTTGCATAATAATTTGGTTTGAATGATAATACACGAGTAATGAGCTAATCCAATTTAACCAAATGTTAGTAAATCTTAATTTACCTTCCGGTCCAATTTCATATAGTATAAGAGTATAATTACTACATTTTCCTATTTTATTATCCTCTGTTCATTTATTCAATGATAACTCAAAATTATGAATCTTTGACTTATTGGATATATTGGATGAATGAAAAATGTCCTTATCAATTTGCAATTCATCGTCCAACTAATACGATTGCAATGAAAAATTTATTCCATTTCTGGTTTGACAGCTGCTGACACTTATCAAAATAACTGAGGAAATAAACATTTATAAGTGAATACTACTATCAATGGAAGTTGCCTTTATGATTTTTTGGTTTGGCCATTAATTATAATATCTAACCAACAGATGTGTGACATGAGACAAATATATATAAAAGTTAAACATAATTAAATCTTGGAATTGAGGAGTCAACAGATGAATTTCATTAATTGAGGGTTTGAAAAGAAAAAAGTATTGGAAACATAACAAAAATATATACTACTACTATCATCTAAAAACGGCCCTATTGCTCCGATTCAATTAATATGACCCCTTATCTCTACATTAATCTTTTTCTTTATAATTTTTTTACATTATTCTCATTTAATTAATTTTATTAATATATACAGAATGATGTAAACTATGAATTAGTTAAATTCCTTTTGTAATTGAAGCTCAATTTTATTTTAATACCAAATTAATTTATCATCTCGGCACATCCAAACAATGAAGACTATATGCATACACATACTTTGTAAAGAGAGGTTAGTATCCAAACTTCACTGCTGTAATATTCCAAAGTCAAAGAAATAAAAAAACCAAAAATTAATACTATAATTTATATTTTATGTATATACTTAATTAGCCTCTCATTTTCAACCCCTTCCCTCTCTATAAATACCACTCCACACTCCCCCTCTACTCTTATACCAAATCACAAACTCAACCTCTCCCAAAAAAAACACACACACACACACACAAAAAACAAGAACTTTTCACACACAAACACACACCAATGGGGAAGGAGTTCTCCTCAGTTCCGATGTACACCGAATCCGCCGAGGTGACCAAGAGCTTCGACGACGACGGCCGCATCAAGCGCACGGGCACATTGCTAACGGCCAGCTCGCACATCATAACGGCCGTGATCGGGTCCGGGGTGCTCTCGCTCGCGTGGGCCATCGCGCAGCTCGGATGGGTCGTGGGGCCCGCCGTGCTGATGGCCTTCTCCTTCATCACCTACTACACCTCCACCCTCCTCGCCGACTCCTACCGCTGCCCGGGCCCCGTCCAAGGGACCCGCAACTACACGTACATGGACGTCGTACGCTCCCATTTAGGTAAAATCCAGATTTTTTTCGAGTTTTTCTATTGTCTCAACTTTTGCTTTGTATCATGAACTCCTTGCATTGGATTAAAAATACTACTAGTATATTGTATCGTTTTATTATTTTTTGTAAAATTGATGTAAGTAACAATTTACTAGTAAAATTATTTTTTCTATTCAGTTTAAAGTGGATGTATGATTTTAATGTGTTTGACTACTTATTTGAAGTGAGTAAAATTACTTGTTTGTTTAATTTGGAGTGCGTATATGCTTTTAATGTGTTTGACTTCTTTCTTTAAAAGTGTGGGAAAAAGGTAAATCTGCATTACATAACTACTACTCACTCATCTCTTAATAGGAGTCACATTTGATATAACTACGAGTTTTAAAAAATATAAAAAATAATGGATTGAAAAAGTTAGTAGAATATGCTGTCTGTTTTTATATATTGATTTTATAATAGAATGTGAGTGAAATGAGTTAGTGGAACTTGAGCTTACTTACCGTTTATGGTAACAGTGAAATGTGACTCTTAGTTGGGACGGACCAAAATAGCAAAATTTGATTGGTGTCGGAAGTAATAATTATTGCTGCTCAAAAATGGAAGAGACAAATAACATTTATTATCATGTCATAACCACAAATCCTTTCATTAATTATATTTTCCATTTCCCCACTTACAGTGATTTCGAAAATCTAGCATTTATAGTATATCTTTATTCTTAAAAAATCATTATAATTGCATTATTAAATTATTTTTTTTGCAGTGATTTATGTGAGGAATTACTTTTATTTTATCCCTAATTAATTCATTTTTTCTTATGTGATTTTTTAAATTAGGTGGTGTAAAAGTTCAGCTGTGTAGATTGGCGCAATACGGCAATCTTGTTGGAGTCACCATTGGATACACAATAACTGCCTCTATTAGTATGGAGTAAGTACCAATACAAATATTACATTTAAACGACAATAAATATAAGTTCGCACTCGGAGTATAATTTTTGAGATTTTTTTAAATTGAGTTTAATTTTTGCTTTAATTTGAAAAGAAACTTTGCTAAGAAAGTTGTTAAATGTCTGACTCCGCCACTGGTCTCATGCAAAATTGTACTAGTAACTTTTTTAGTGTTTGAATTTGCTTATTTTGAATTTATAGGGCCATAAAGAAGTCCAACTGTTATCACAAACACGGACACGACGCGCACTGCTCAGAACCGGCCTACCCGTTCATGATAATATTTGCGGCAATTCAGATAGTTTTGTGCCAAATACCGAATTTTCACGAGCTATCGTGGCTCTCTATTGTGGCCGCCATTATGTCCTTTGCGTACTCTTCCATCGGCTTCGGCCTCTCTGTAGCCAAAGTTGCAGGTAATTTATACGAGAGCACGGGCGATTAGGGTGTATAATTTATTAATTTCTTAATATTTATTTAGTACAAAAAAATACGACGTTTTATATATGGATAGTCCGGAAATATTATACTGTACTGATTTGCGTGATTCTGCACGAGACGTTTTGGTTTTTAGGTGGTGGCAACAACGTGAGGACGACTCTGACAGGGACGACGGTCGGGGTGGACTTATCGGGATCAGATAAGGTGTGGAGAACCTTTCAAGCCATTGGAAATATAGCCTTTGCTTATGCCTACTCCACTGTGCTCATCGAAATCCAGGCAAGTTAATTATCTTTTTATTTGATTTAAAAGTATTTTTTTGTTTTAATTTTATGTAAATTAGCCTTAATTTATTGTGTAGAGGTTTCGTGGTAGTGCATTCTAGCCAAAAATAGGGTAAATTCACCAATAAAAGGTTGGTGATTGTGAATTTTTGGTAACATGTGACCAATTTAGGACTAAGAAATTTTTTGATTGTGATTTATAGGCAAAATATGGTCAATTTATGATTAAAGAACTTCGTAATTGTAAATAGTAATAATACTAAAATTATAAGAGTGATATATTCTTATCTTACAAATAACAAAAATTATAAGGATGATCTAATTTTCACCCCTTTTAAGGAAGAAGAAGATGTCAAACGTCGTTGTTTGGGATTTATATACTTTTAAAAACACGTATATTATGAAACTATAATTTTTCTCTTTGTTAAAGTAAAAAATTATTTTCCTTTTCTTTTATATATATGTTCACTTCAGACTGTAAATCTTTCTAGTTACAAATTCGTCCCAAAAATTATATTTTGAATCTGCCGCTATAAATATAAAAGACAATGGTAAAGAAAATGCTAACTAATGTCCCAACTTGATAACAACCGACAATAGGTAAGTGGTTACATATCATGAATCATAAAATGACAAAAACATTGAGCCCCCATATATATGGCCAACTAATGTGCCTGATTTTGTGATTCATGTGATTCCTTAACATGATATCATCCAATCTACAAAATATACAATGATCAGATTTTTATCACCCAATTTCATGTGTCACACATTTATATTATATTCCCTCGATTATACATATATATGAAGGCCATGATCAGTCACCTTTCCTCTTCTAATATTTTGTTTAAGAAAATTAGGAAAGATAGATAGTTGAAGTAAATAAAAGAATAGTAGCCATCCTTACAAAAATTTGGAAATGGTATTATTTTTGTGTGTTATCTATCTTTAGTGGGTGTTTACATTAACTGATAGGATGGATTGATAAAAATAATCTAAGGTAATTCATCGTTTACTTCTGAGATTTGATAAAATTTGACCTTGTTTTTTGTTAGTCTAATTTATCAATTAAAGTAAATGCCTTGTAATGGTAATTGAGTGTGATATAAGTGAAATACGTGTTTGAAATATGAGGTTCACTTTTATAATGATTTTTAATGATATATGAGTGAAATTAATTAATGGAATGTGGTCACACTTACCAAAATAGAATGAGGCAACATTTTATTGTACACATTGTAAATTAAGTAAATTGGAAAATATTATCATGGACAGATAGAGTATTTTTTTCCCAATGTAGGTATATTTGCCACTTCAAAATAGTTATATCTCATACGTCTCATCTTTGCCTTGCTATGGTGGATGTCACTGTTAATATTAAAACGGACCATATTTCCTTATTTCTAGCCTATGAAATATCTCCATCATGGATTAAATCAATCATATAACCCTTTTTCAAATATATTTATGTATTTACAGTAATGATTATATATATAGTTATTTCCATTTGTGGCATCCATTTCTTACAATAATTATCACACCTTTTTACTTTTATATTCTCCTAGATTTGTCATACTATTATTACGTTTTACTTTGCATATTTATCTATTTACTTAATAAATATTTCGAAAATGTTAATACTTTATTTTATAAAATAATTTTGGATCTTTCTATACGTGCCTTGTCCAATCGAACTATAAATAATTGAAATAACTCAAGAAGGGGCCATGTCATCTAATCATGTCACTAGTACTATAGAATTGAGTTAACCCCAATATTATTTCAGATTTGACATGTTTAACTAGCTAGAAAAAAAACAACCAATTTAAATTGCTTAGAATGCATTATATTTTAAATTATTCTCTAGTACGTAGTTAATTTAATGATTGTTGTTTCGAACTTCTCATTTTGCTGGAAGATGCAGTTCATTTGTGTTTGCGATCAGCTGGTTTTGCATGTCCGTTGCTTTCCATTGTCATTTCTATTGGTGGCGTTCGGTTGCCATGATTAATATCATGAGACTATCCATCTAGGATTATGATTATTTTAGTTGGAGGGGGGAGGCTATGACTAATTATCATGAGACTATCCATCTAGGATTAAGTTGAGGGGTTCAATCTTATGATTCAAACATGATACATATTTAATCATGAGATTTAATCTTACCAACCGAACACCCCCATTGTGTACTGTTATACCGACGACCACAATTTTTTTTTTGGCCTGAACGTTGTACCGTGTAAAAATCAAACAGGACACATTGAAGTCAAAGCCATCAGAGAACAAAGTAATGAAGAAGGCTTCATTTATAGGAGTGACAACCACAACAATATTCTACATGCTATGTGGCTGTGTGGGTTATGCTGCTTTTGGAAATGATGCTCCTGGGAATTTCCTCACTGGATTTGGATTTTATGAACCATTTTGGCTCATTGATTTTGCCAATATTGGCATTGCAGTTCACCTCATTGGTGCATACCAGGTAATTAAGCCTTTTTCATATTTAATTTAAAATTTCATGTTACATATATAGATAATGTAACATGGAATTCACAACTTTTAGCGTATTCTAGAAAATTTCCCCTAAAAATTAAATTTAAAACCTGCCCGACATAATCATACGTGGCGCTCGCTCACGTTTACACGTGCAGGTGTTCGCGCAGCCGATATTCGCCTTCGTGGAGAAGTCGTGCCAGAAGAGATGGCCGGAGAGCAAGTTCATAAACGCGGAGTACATGCCGTTCATGGGGTCCCACGGCTTCAACATGTTCCGGCTGGTGTGGCGGACGATCTACGTGGTGGTGACGGCCGTGCTGGCGATGATCTTCCCGTTCTTCAACGACATATTGGGCCTCATCGGGGCCGCCTCCTTCTACCCACTCACGGTGTACTTCCCCATCGAGATGCATATTGCGCAGCAAAAAATCCCCAAATACTCCTTCAATTGGATGTGGCTCAAGATCCTCAGCTGGAGCTGCCTCGTCGTGTCGCTGGTGGCGGCCGCGGGCTCCATCCAAGGGCTCGCCGTGGATGTAAAGACCTACAAGCCGTTCAAATGAGGGGGAAAAGGGTATGGAAAATTGTGGGATGAAATAAGAGTTTGTAGTGTTAGGGTGTGGAGTAATTATTGTTGCTTTTATTATTAGGAAGAATCATGAGATAAGGTGTATGATTGATTAAATGTTCATTAAGAGTAAGTCTTTTCTTTAAGTAATGTTGTAATTGTTCCTAATGGGCTTTTAACCAATTATGGTTTGGTAAATGTATGAACTTTCAATTTTTCTGATTTTCTTTTTGTTGCACGGTTGTCAATTTTTCACATTTCAACATGTGCTTTTTTTCATATACTTTCTAGCAATAAAGATAAATTTTTAACCAACAATTTCTTACTATCCTTTCCCTATTAAATTGACCCCCACCGAATCACACCACCTCAATAATTGAAGTATATACATAGAGAATAACTTTGGAGTGCCTTTTTGTGTTAATAAAGAAGTCCATGGATATACATAAACCAAGATTCCAAATTCTAATGAATATGCAAACAAGATAGGAATTGAAATGGGTGCATATGTGGGGTGACTATTTAGACATTACTATAACTTTTGTAACCAGAAAAATTAAAAATTGTTTTCATTTGGTTTAGTAGGGCCATCCATTAATTCCTTAACATCTTTGGAAAATTTGCAGCAGTTGAATTTGCAAGGGTCCGCCTCTATGAGGTGCTGCGCCACCTCGCTCATGGAGGGGCGGAGGGCCGGAGCTCCACCCGTGCAACGAAGGGCGATGGTCAACACTTTGACCATGTCGTCCTCGTACAATCCCGACACTCGCTTGTCCACGACCTCCCTACTCCCGTCCTCGGCCGTCTCCTCCGCCTTCGCCCTCACCCATGACACGATGTTCTTGCCCTCCCCAAATGCCGCCTCCACCGGCTTCTTCCCCGTCACTAGCTCCAGCAGCACTACTCCGAAGCTGTACACGTCGCATTTCGTAGTAGCCCTCGAAGAGTACGCGTACTCTGTCATACCACGTCGTATAATATTAGTGACAGAGCTAGATATTTCACGTTGGGATCTAAGCATACACTTCACACTTCCTAGAGCAAGATTTCTTTTTGTAATAATCTCAAAATTTATGTATTTCTGCTGTATTAATCTTAAAACAAAGAGGAGTAACAAAGTTGGAAAAAATTGAATTTATCATAAAATTGTGATGTTTGTGTAAAATTACTAAAATAACCCTAGAAAATTATAAAATTAACCCCCACCCAGCCATGAAGCTCAACTAGTTCATTATTGTATATATATGTGGTTCAGCTGAAAAAACTATTGTGTGAACTATAATTTCAGAATAGATGAACATTCAGTTCAATGCAGAGTTCTCATAGTTCTCGTACATACTCGGACCACGTACCTGGCGCTAAGTAGCCATAAGTCCCTGCAATAACATTTGTGGTAGAATCATGGGACCCTCTTGCTTGAAGGATCTTGGCAATCCCAAAATCCGCAAGTTTAGCCTCGTAGTTAATATCCAAGAGTATATTAGTCGACTTGATGTCTCTATGCACGATCGGAGGCATCAGATGGTGGTGGAGATAGGCCAGTCCCTGGGCTACCCCCACCGCGATCTGGTGTCGGATTGGCCAATCCAACACCACTTTCCCCCGATGCAACGCCTCCCAAAGATTGCCATTTGGCATGTATTCATACACCAACAAACTACAATCAAGGGTCGACAAATAGCTATAGAGCTTCATTATGTTCTTGTGCCTAATGCTTCCGAGCGTCTCCACCTCCGTCACGAGCTCCTTCTCCATCACCAGCTGCTCCTCTGAGGCCGTGGATTTCCGGCCCCACAGCTTCTTCGCCGCGACTACTTCCCCACTGCTGAGCTCAATCTTGTACACCGTGCCTGAACCCCCGTATCCGACTATGTTTTTCTCGACCATCGCGTCCATGATCTCGCGCTGGTCGAAGCTCAGCCGATGGAAGCTCTTCATGTCGTAGGAGAAGAACGAATTCGACATGGTGTCGTAGGTCTCCACAACCTTTTTCTCCTTGGTGTACCATTTTTTTGCAAGAAATGCAATCCCAATGATCAAGATTGCTAGCAAAATGGATGTTAATGTCCAAATACACGCTGCCCTTTTCTTGAAATAGGGTTTCTCTGAGCAAATTGAGAGATTTTGAGATAGTGATGATGATGGATGGAAGTTTGAAGGTAGGCAAAGGTTAGGGTTTCCAAGAAAGCTCTCCAACATACCTCCCTTTGTGAAGGGGGTTGGGATCACACCAGAGAGTAAATTATTTGAGAAATTCAAAGATGTTGGAAGCAATTTGCTCAAACTTTCAGGGATTTCACCAGTCAAGAAATTGTTGGAGAGATCAAGAGCATTCAATGACTTCAAAGAGGATAACGATTCCGGTATCGAAGAATTCAGCTTGTTGTTCTGCAGCATCAAGATGTTGAGGTTTCTCAATCCCCCAATTTCATGAGGAATTTCACCAGAGAGAAGGTTGTTGCTGAGATCAATCTTGACAAGATTTGTAGCAAGAGAGATCTCTCTAGGGATAGAGCCAGACAACCTATTCCCTACCAAGAAAAGCTGTGACAAATTTCTTGCATTTCCAATAGTTTGCGAAATCGATCCAATGAAATTATTAAACCCTAAATCAATGATCGATGCAAGAGGCAGTGAGAAAACCCCTGTTGGTATCTCACCTTCAAGACTGTTATCACTAACTCGAAATCTCACAATCGACTTACACTCAGCATAGCTCTTCGGAATCTCTCCGGAGAAATTGTTCTGCAGCATGAGGAGGTAGTGGAGTCTCCCGCCGCTGCAGAGTCCCTCCGGCAGCCTTCCAGAGAGCCGATTCTCGGCGAGGTCCATCGCCACGATCACCGAGGATCTCCCGAGACCGCTTGGGACTTCCCCAGTGAGGAGGTTCTCGTAGAGCGACAGCGTGTTTAACGTCGTGGAGTTCGCGATCTCAGGCGGGATTTCTCCGGTGAGGGCGTTGGTGTAGAGCTGAAACACCCTCAGCTTCGGGAGGCGGCAGAGGGAGGCCGGGATCTCGCCGGTCAGCTTGTTGACCGACATGTCTAGGTCAACTAAATTGGTCAAGTTTCCGATCTCGTGAGGGATTTGGCCCTCGAGCTCGTTGTAGTAGAGCTCGAGGTGCTCCAGATTCTCTAGCCGGCCGAGTTCTCTAGGAACTCGGCCGGATAGATAGTTCCCACTTAGCTCGAGATCAACGAGCGAAGTGAGGTTCCCGACTAGGGTCGGGATCTCGCCCACCAACATGCACGTGGAAAGGATCAAGGATTTGAGGCTCGTGAGCTTGGTTAGGGTTTCCGGGAGTTGCCATGAGTTGAAAGTAGGGTTTTCATTGAAATTTAGGGTTTCGAGATTGGTGAGGTTTGTGACTGAGAGAGGGAAGTCGCCGGAGAAGAGGTTGTAGGAGAGATCAAGAACCTTGAGAGAGCTCAACGGCGTGAAGTCGGGGAGGTTTCCGGTGAGGAAGAGCGAGGTCGCGTTGAACTCCTCGAGGGACGTGCAATTCGTTATCGGGGAGAGGGAGAGGTTGAAGTTGTTGTGGCCGAGGCGGAGGAGGCGGAGTTTGGGGAGATAGGAGCATAGCTGGGAGGGGAATTCGCCGGATAATGACCAGCCGGAGATGTCGATTCCTACTATGTTTTGGCCGGAGGAGTCGCAGGTGATGCCGGAGTAGCTGCAGAAGTTGTTTCCTTTGGTGGAGTAGTCCCAATCGGAGAGGGATCTGCCTTTGGTGTAGTTGTTCATGAGAGTGAAGAAATAGGTTTGGTTGTGATTAGGGATTGTTTGGGAAGAAGTGTAGGTTGAGATCATGAGGAAAAGGAAAAGAAGAAGAAGGTGGTGTTTGGAAGCCATGGGAGAGGATTTGGAGTGTTTTGGAAGAAGGGAAAGAGATATATAGGTGGAGATTGGTGAATGATGGTGACAAAAAGGGGAGGTTCTTTGGTGATAACATGAGCAAAGTGAGATGGTGATAAATGGATACCATTTCTTTTCTTTTGAAAAGTTTATACCTTATCCATGGACTATGGAATAAGATCATCATTGGGGGAGGTAGAGGACCTTTCTATCATAATATAGTTTTGTTTGTTATGGCGTTAAGAAATGTTGAAGCTAAAAAGATGAAAAGAAGCATAGTAAGTTTAGTAACAATACTGAAGCAGTTCATAATATAAACAACAAAAAGTAATGAACTATAGAGTTGCCTAAGATCGACTAAACGAGGCTCTGGAACCATCACTATTCTGGTATCAATAGTTTCAGAATGAACAACAAGAGAAGCACCAAGTAACCCATTTGAATGAACAAAGAGGGATTTACTAAAATAAAATGCAAAGGAATTACAAGAAATCTAAGTCATAGAGTTCACCAATCCAGTCTCAAAACTCAACAAACTACTAGGATCATGCTTTAGAAATAGTATAAATTTGTAATGAAGATAGATATGGTGTCTGGTAATTGAAAAAAATGAATATTTTACACCCCACTATTGCAGAAGTGGGGATTTGATTTATTCCCACTATTTTAACTATAAAATAAAAATATAACAGACAAATAAAATCTTATAAAGTAGAAAGAATCTTTTTACGTTAGGAGTAGTATATGATAAATCTGTTAACTCAACTAGTAATTAGCCAAAATTTAACTCTTGTGACTGAAAAGGGTAGAGAGATCAACGTGTAGGAGAAACTATACAAGAAACAAGTAGAAACGGGTCCGAAATGACACCACATATTCGATTTTTCGATAATCGAGTAAAGGGTGTTACAAAAGAGGAAATTCACCATCATTGTAATTGTTGATATTAAAAAATCTCCCTAATTTCTGCAAACATTTTTCTAAATTTTTAACCATCGTCTAACATAAAAATCTTTATCCATAGAAGCACCTACGATAATGAAAACCAATAATAAACCCTATATATACGAAGAAGAAGCACCTAAAATTTCCAGCGGCGGCAGCAGCCATGAGAACTCGACCAGTTACCTCCACATCGGTAGCAGAACTCGTATCCACATCTGCAAGTGATGTGCATACATCCCTCGCTTTTCTCCACGTACATCTTGCACTTGGGGCACTTCTGCCATCTCTTCTTCTTTGCGAGCTCCTTCACTATCTTATCCACTTTCCCTCCCTTCTTCGCGTACAGCTTCTTGAACTCTTTGCACGTGAAATCCGTGTGCCAGGGGACCCGACACTGCCCACAGAACCACCTCTTGCACTCGATGCATCTTATTTTCTCAATCACACCCCCTAAATCATTCAAGAGCAGAGCTGAGCAGTCCTGGAAAGGGCAGTACAGTGTCTCAGACTCGGGGATGAGTGACATGCAGAGCACCTCGTCCCACTGAACAAGGGCCTCATCGGAGATCATTTGCCTACAAGCAACAGAGTCAAGCTCAGCTCTGCAGCCTGGTGCAGGGCAAGCTATCTCTGTCCCTTTTTCTTGGATCTTTGCTTCAATGTGGCTGGCTGTGCATTCGTAGCAGAATGAGTGTTGACATGTGTCATTCGCGAACATTAGCCAGCTCGCTTTGTCTTCCAAGCATATCCCACAAAAGATTTGGCCCGAATCCTCAGCTATCTCAACCTTCGTTATTTCTGTATTGAACATAGGTTCAGGCTCTTGCATTGATGAAGATGGATAGTCCAACTCCGAAGCAAAAAGTGAGGCTATCAGTGTTTCATCGAACTGAAGCTCCGATGCTATCAGTGCTTCTTGGAACTGAAGCTCCGAGGCTATCAGTGTTTCTTGGAACTGAAGCTCCTCAGCGTAACCAGCATCATCAATTGTAAATGCGTCTTCATACACAACATCAGAAGCAGGGACTATGCCTCTCGTGCTTCCTCCAGAGTGTGCTGAGATAGGAAATATATAGCGGTCAACACCTCGTTAGAGAAACATTAATGCTTCAGCAAGTGGTAAAATACTAAAAACAAGTCTATCTACTTGCGAGCTAAGGTAAAACAACAACCACCTGTAATATACAGCAGGGGACCCTGCGTAGAGATAAAAGTAATGACTCTTTACATGCTTAACCACCTTCATAGGTTGCCTCAAACCGACCTACATAACCTATTGCTGTATGTATAGAATACCACACCGCGAAAAATGCATAAACACAAATATTTTCCAACAGGAACCACCTAAGATACAGAGGTTGACCAAAGCATCCCATACATAAATAAAGAAACACAAAACTAGAGCAAACTTGTGGTCAAGGGAATTTCCCTTGCAATAAGATCCTCACACCTAGTTTTTTTGAAGATACCAATAATTGGTTAGAGGAGGAACGTCTTAGCAACTGAGTTTGGCTTCGTCGATCCTCACACATTATCACAGGCTTAGATATTAACTAGTGAGCTACATGGAGCTAATCATGAATTGTTCCAAGCGTATTACAACTCATTGATAAAATATCATCCCAATCACACTCAAACTCAATCTACATGAAAAAAAAATCATTAATAAAATCAACATCACATCAATGATCAATCGAACAGTTATAACCACAATAAAAAGGAAAAATGAAGCAATATCAGACGCTTTATCGTTACGCAGTAAATTCCCCAAAATTGTGAGCTAAATCGTTCACGAATTCCTCTGGCGCAGCATAAAAGGTAATTAACGGTTTATTTAATCACTAATCACTGATCACCGTAAACACAATTAACGACTCCAATTTCTCCACAAAAAAGCATTTGCATGCGATTTTTTGCCTTCCATCAAATATGAAATTAAAAACAACAGCTAACAGTTTACCGTCATCCAGTGAGGATAATTTACCAGTATCCTCCAAATCGGCGGCGCGAAGGAAGGGTTTACTGATTTTCCGGTAGTAGAGAAACATACATGCAGGCAGAGTGATTGCGAGAAATGTGCCGGCGGAGTACATTGCGAAGGAGGCGATCAAGGCGACAGAATCCAATCGGACGACGGTGAAGAGGCGGTGGTATGCGGCGACGAAGGCTTCAAGAGCCGCCGGAATTTCGCCGGGAAATTTGAAGGCCGATTGTTTCAGAGCTCTCATTTTTCTAACGAAATTTTACTGCTAAATTGTTTGTGCTAAATAAAATACGTTTTGTATTTGATTTAAATTATTTAATCAATTTTCACAAATATAATAAAGTCAACATACATTGTGTGTGTTATATTTTGTTACTATAAATAAATCAAACTTTAGGAAAATCTTTATTAAATCAAGCCTCATTTTTTATTGTCTTATTAGATGTGAAAAGAAAATTTCTTGAAATGATCTACTAGTATAATTTGAAGTACTTTTCAACCACTTACACCAAAGTAGAATTATTTTTGCAAAAGTTGTTGGTACAATAATAGGGTAACTGATACATAATATTCTAAGTTTTTAGAAAAAATTGATTTTGTATATCAACTTTAAAATCTAATTTAATTTTATTTGATGTTAGATTTCAAGGAGATAATAAAACGATCAAGCACCTTCAAGAATTCCCACAGACGGCGCCAATTGTAGAAATGCTTGATCAATCAAAACGAAACAAATCGAAGCTTAATTGTGAGAAGTGAAAGAAAAAGGGTTTTTGAAGAGAATAATTTTGCGTGGATATTATTGAGCTGAATGAATGTTTAATCGACAACTACAAGATCTTCTCTTCTACTATTTATACTAACAGCTAACTAAAGAGTAATCAAGAAGATCACTTGAAACAGTTACAACTTCTACTAACTAAACAAGAACTCAACGGCTAGTAGCCGTTAGCCTCAACCGCTTTTCAAACTTCATAGCTTCTCGGTTGAGTGTTATGCATTCCACTGAACACACCATGAATCCTCATTGCTTTGTTAGCCAAACATGCAACAATATAAACTCGAACAATTTAATTCCATATCTCAATTTGCAGTTTAGATGCATCATCAAAACTTTATGTCAATATCGGAAATAAATTTGATTACAGTTGAAAGTTTAGGTGAAATTTAATTACATATCTCAATTTGCAATTTCGAGTTATCAGGTGACGTCTAGTTTAAGCGACAAAGTCGAGATACTAAATGATTTTGTTAAAAGGTGTTTATAGTTCAACTCTCTCCTAATTAAAGTGGGTTATAGTTTATTTTTATTTTATTTTATTTTAATTTGGTATATTCACTTCATAATATAACGTAACTTGTATAGATAAAAATCCCTAAATCTAATTTATACAGTAACCCAGAGGTGTGATCAATTGCTAACTCACCCCTTAATTGCTAACTACAACTAATTTAATACCATAAGATTTTAAAGGTTTAATGGTCTATAAATTGCCACATGTAAATTCATTTTTATATTTTAATAATAAAAATTCTAAAAAATTAGAGTTTTAGATCAAAATGTCAACACAGTAAATTAAACATATCAACACCATGCTTTGAATATATCAACACAGTTTCCTATTGACATTTTACATGTATTAAGTTGACATATTTTGTTAGTTATATTGACATAAAACTAAATATTATCAAATTTTGACATCTGAACATATACAAGTGAGATCTCGTTAGAATCCTTATAAAATTATCTTTAATTTGATATATTTTGTGTAAAAAAAATATAAATTGAGATAATTATAATTATTTAAATTTTTGAGATATTTTTTAAAAGTGAGTTATAACTAACTTTTTGTTAATGAACATTAATACCTCTAATTGATATTTTTTTGTGCATCGTATTGATATTCGTGGATGAATGATCTTGTGCCTTGATTTAATAATCCAATATCTATAATTTAATTATAGTTAGCAATTTAAGAAGGAGTTACCAATATAACAAGCTCCTTGTAACCCATTATTTAAATTATCTCATTTAGCTCATCAGGATAAAGATTGATAGTGTAGATCTATATATAAAAGCCCAATTTCTTACTTCACTATAGAATTTATTAAAGCCCAATTTGAATAATATAAAAGCCTGAAAAAGTAGCCCTTTTAACCAATATACAATGAAAAATGCTACTCCATGTTCTTATTAAATTCGAACAAAATGAGATTCGAAAATCCAAAGGCGTAGTTGATTAACTGATCCATTCAATCCTATTTACGATATTTCGACCCTGAAAGTGGTAGATGATATATTGATATGAAATATAAATTAAAATTTAACACCCAAAACATTTCATGATGGGGTTTAGAGTGGGCTACAAACAAATTTTTGTTATACTTACTAATGGGCCTCAAAATGTTTTTTTTTATCTATTTGTTCCTTAAAAATACATCCAATTCGTCATCTAAAAACGTCACAAAAAACAGAATGACCAATGGTTGGACCGTAGGTGCGATGATTTACTCTACGAGCGAGGTTCTATTTCAAGTCTTCCTTAACCTCGCAAGTCTATGAGAAAACCATACATGAGATTTTCACCTCACGTGGCTCCTCGTTCAATTCTTTCGAATGATTCCATCATTCGCGATAAATACCATTTCAAAGACCCACTCACAAGTTCCATAGCTTTCGGTCCCCTATTCCGATCATTATCTTCCCACGGATCGATCAATAAAAATGGATTTCAATGCTACATCATTTGAAAGTGAAGTATATACTTGTTTAGTGTAAAATTCAGTGAATTTCCCATATAGATTAATTAGTCATAACTTGTGCTGTCAGAAAACAATAGAGAGTTGAGTGAAATTCTCCTACATAGTGAGAGCTATGTAAGAATGCAAAACTACATATCTTATCCCTGTAAAATATTTTTGATGGATATTCTTTTTAAGTGATCACCATCACCCAATTGTACTAAATAAAAAAAAATCTTGCACCATCATTTCAAAATCCTTGATTCCATCTATTCCAGAAAAATACCGAGAATCCTTTACATAAACCCATGATCAATACAGACAAATGTTCTTCGTAGAGCTTCGTATGTCCTAGTCGTATATAACCTTTTAGGCCGAACTGCTCGTTTGTTTAACATAACCTCACTCTAAACTAGTCCTAAACTTCGCGAAGAAGCTAACACGACGTTGTCCTAAACCTCATCACCGTACATTTTTCTGCATTTCGATTCTATTTTCCAACACGTTTAACTATTAAGATAAGCAGCAGGATTGATTCCCGGATGCGAAAAAACACATCATTTTCCACAGGAATTTGCTGCCCATTAACTTGATGTAACCATGGAATCTCATGCAATTTGCTCCATGAGCTGGTTCAGTGATTTTCCTTTTCCATTTCCCTTTTTTTTCCTTATCTCCATTGAATTTTCGCTGTTGGTGGCTGCAAATCCACCAACTGCGCGTCGCCTAATCGAATACGAGCTTCCATACCCTTGTCTTCAGAAAGCATGGAGCTAAATTTTTGTGAAAATTCTACCTTTTCAGCATTCCTTTAGCTAGCTTTGGAATAAATTCTTATGCTTATTGCATTATCAGTATCTGAAAAAAGGGTATTTTGCCTCCTTCTGATTCTTTGTTACATACTATACACAAAAAACATTGACCATCCTTTTGTTTTAGGACATTACCAATTTCCAAAGTTTCCATATTCATGAACAAAAAAATATGTTTTTTACTTTTTTTATTTTTTTATTTTTGGCATTTGGCATTCGGAAAAAATCACCTAATGCATTTGGTCATACATCTCCTACGTACTAGTAGAGTTGTTAAAAGCACGTGCATGTGGCTCTCGTTCGGAATCACACCTAGGTGGTTGCGCAAGAAAAGTGACTTCAGTTTGAAACTATAGAGTTAAAATCATGTTTTGTTTATTTATCTTTCTGGTCAAATATGACACCTGTGAGTGTGGCCCGTATTTTTACCTCATCGCCCTAATGCGCCAGACGCTCTTGAATACGAGAAGGGATCATGAGGAGGCCAGACATCAACAGTTGATACTTGTTGCCTTTATTGACATACATTGCTTCACTAGGTGGTGGAATTTCCAATTATTCTTACACTGTATATTGATGTTTTGTTTAGTGAAACAATGCATATTGTGATGCTTAAATTCCTCAGGCACTCTGCTAAAGAATATAATAGTGGGTGCATATCAATTTATTTGGTGGACTCAAGAGAGACACCCTTCTTCTTTTTATTATACAGAATTTTGTCTATTTTTAAAAACTAAAATCAAAGGTTAAGAGCCATTTGGTGAACCCCACTTACCATTTTTATTACACCAAATTCCCTGTCTCTCTTACTTCACAAAAAAGGTGAAAAAATGTCCACTTTTGGGATGTTTCAATAGTAGTAGAGAGTGAGTATTTTCTAACTCTAAAGGTTTCAAGTTTTAACTTTGTTAATGACTTCTCTAAGGAGTCTAAGTCTGATTTGCACATTTATCGTTATTTAGTGCGATTTGCAGTTTATTGAGGTTTATATCCAGTGTGGTTTGAAGGCTATAAACATGGGTTTATCCGGTGCTTGGACACATAATGGTCCAAACACACATTAGTCATGCGCAAATTCTAAAAAAAAATTATTCAATGTGATTTGCAGACTATTGCACATGAACAAAGGTCATATGGTCTTATTGTGGCTATAATATGAGCCATTGACATTTAGTGATGACCCGTCAAACAACGGTACCTCCACGAAAAAGTGAATCATTTGCCAACCGTAGAAAAATCATTATCCATTACAATTTGTAGTCTATCGTTGTACTGCATAGCACATGAACAAAAGTCATATGGTCTCGTTGGAGCTATAATATTTGTCACTAACATTAATGTTGGCCCATCACATAACGATAAGCCCCTGAATAAAAGAAAATCACGCATCACCCTCTCACATGAAAAACGTTATCCAATACGATTCGACGTTGCTAGACACAAACAAAGGTTCATACAAGTCTTGGTCCGTCACACAACGATAACAACCCAGCAAACCAGCCCCGTTATCCAATGCGATTTGCAGGCTATTGTACACGAACAAAAATACCGTGACATGGCATCACTACACATACATATATACATGTGGTAGTTTTTCCGGGTGGAGATCTTTTTTGTGCAGGGAAAAAAGATCAAGCTGGAAACACGAGGCCAGGGATGTTTCGAGATGATAATAATTCCATCCAAAATAAATAAAAATAAGAATAAAAAAAATTATTACTGAAAATTTGCATGTTGTAATTTAGTTCTCAGAGTCTGAGAGTGGTGCGTGTGAATTAATAGAACAGAGCGATTATTATAAAGTGCATGTCGCCAGAGTGTGACAGAGAGGGCAGAGGGTGCCCCCACTTTTAGGCATTTTTTGTTGTTTTTGGTGTGTTTTTAAATGGATATATCTAATTTTATTTGATTGGGATTTTGGACTTACCAATTTCATTTGAGATTCTGTTTCCTCTCAACCAGTCTTGCCGGTTAATATTCACACACCCAATTTTTTCAATTTTTTTATTATTTAAATAAATCATACTATATCATAATCATAGTGGTCCCTTTCCCCCACCCCATAACTTGCTCATCCATATTAATTAATTTCATTTTTATTGCAAACCCCCTTTTTGTTTATTTTTGGAAGCATTTGATATCCATGGGCTTCTCCCCAATACTAGGAATTCAATTCATATAATCTAATTAGATGTTAAGACATCCTTGTTGATTGAGATTGGTTGTTCCGTCTTAGGTGGGTAATCATCATGTCCCTCATTTTCCATGCGATGATTATAGCATGCACGTCAGCCAAATCTGGTTAAATTCGGGTTTCGCACATTACTAAAAGATTATGCATATGTAAAATTATGTGCTTTTAGTCGATTCTGACTTTGAGATCACAATCATGTATTTATTTACTCTTAGTCCATTCAGACTTTACCATTTAGCAGATAACATTTAAATACATATTTTCTTAGTCAATCTCGTAGCTACTACCGATGTACTCCCTCCGTCCCGGACTACTTGCACTTATTTCATTTCTGGGCGTCCCAAGTTATTTGCACTCTTTCCATTTTTAGTAAAAATTATCACCTACAGCCGCAATTGTTGACTTTGCTATACACTTATTCCTTAATCTCCGTGCCGAAAAGGAAATGTGCGAGTAGTCCGGGACGGAGGGAGTAATTTCTTAGTCAATCTCGTAGCTACTACCGATGTACATATTTCTACGATGTCAGCTTAAAACCGATTTCTATCATAAAAGGGCATGATATTTAATTATGTATATGGATTCATCTACAAATTATATAGACATATATAAAAGAGAAGTTAATTAGATGAGAAAAACACAGCCAGAAATGAGATGGGACCTCATAGTGATTTATGGATGAAGTTGTGCCTCTCAAATTGGGCAAAGTAGCTAAGAGCATCGGTAACGCTAGGGGCCGGGCCGCAAATCGCGAGTCCCGGCCCGTCCCATGCGTTACACGGAGGCGAGTCACGGCCCAGGCCGCTCCCGGGGCCGCGTTCCCGGCCTGGTGAGCATCCCGCGGCCCGGCCCGGCCTAGGGTTACACGGTGCGGGACGGGCCGCAAACCCCCAAAATGTATTTTTTTTTTATTTTTTTGTCCATTTATACCCATTTCTTCAATATTCTTCCACCAATTTCTCCATTTCTATCCTCTAAATTATTTCAATATTTTTTCTAGGACGAGTAATTTTTATTTTTTAGGATTTAATATTTTTTTTTTAGGATTTGTAATTTTTTTTCTCTAGGATTGTATTTTTTTTCTAGGATTTGTAATTTTCTTTTTTCGACTGAACAATGTATTTTCCCGGTTTGAATTGTTCAACGTATTGCATTTACGAATAAAATAGGTTGAAGTTGTGAATAGTGTCATTTATTAGTTGCGGCCCGGGCCGCAACCTGCAGGGTTACAGCAGTTGGGGTCTGGGCCGCAACTGTAGAGGAATGATGACGTGGAGGGGACTTGGGGCCGGAAATGGGGACGGGGTTAATGATGCCCTAAGGTGTGTTTGGCTGTGAGAAACCGGCCATGGACAGCTCCGACTGCGGTACATCACATGGACTGTGAAGAAAAAACGTAACACCCCTCCCACTATGTGTGTTTTTTTGTTTGTAAATGGATAAATTAAATTTTCACAATAGTCAATTATCCACAACTCATTAATTATCTAATATCCACAATTCATTGCTCATTTATCCATAGCCCGCTTCTCCATTGCGAATCAACACATTTTACGTTGAAGACATTTCATAATCTACTTAACAACATTTCTTTAAAACTGAAATCAATTTACAAAAACTTAACAAATTTCTAAAAATAGTAATCTTACAACAAAGAAGAATAACATAGATATAGAAATGAAGTAGTCATTTGATTAAAGTAGCAACATGGAATAAATTCATAAATTTATAATTTTAATTGAAAATTACTTACTGAATACTCTTGAAAAACCCGAAGACCTCATCACATAGCTCGCTTGCCCTGTCAATAGCTCATTTATCCAATATCCATAACAAAAAGTAAAGGGAGAGAGACGAAAAGAAGGAACAAAAGACAAGGAAAGTCATTTTCGTCAGTAGCTACGACTCAACTCGCCTCTAAATTAAAAATTCTGGATAAGCCACATATTGATGCTATGTCACTTCAACACAACTAGCTATAGTGAGGGAATTGAATTTGGATTACTTGTCAATCCCATTCACCCTTTTCCACTTAGCATTAAAGATAATATATCTTTTTATTCTCCATGTTTTTCTTTCTTATCTTTAGTGAGAGAGGCGATTAAGCTACAGAAATCCCACCATACACCATAAATACCCAAAAGAGGAGAAAGATTACCTAAAAACTAATTCTTGGCTCAAAACAATGCCGTTTCCACCAATCATATTCATGCATTATTTAATTAATCTACTTAGCTATAATAGTGATAATTTTGAGCATTTCCTCACTAACAGACGTCAATTTTTTATTTCACCACAAACACCATGAAAATTTTTATTGTCAATTTTTTTTATTTTTTGTACGATGAAAAAAGTAATGAAAAGTGGAGATAGCCACCCCCAAAAAAACATATTGTAGCTAAGTGGCTTTTTCATAGCATTCTTCATTTTCCAACACGTATCATAAGCATATCGATTCTTGTTTATGTATATATAGACAATGAATGTTTGCATTCCCCCCATCAAGTTTTGCAAAAACCAAACATCCTACACCAACCCAAAAAATTTGTCCATTTTTTTATTTGCTTCAACTATAGTCCCCCTCCCAAACTTTAGCACTATATCATTTTGTAGTGAAGAAAATAAACAACAAAAAAAAGAAGAAAAAAAAGAAGAAGGTATGTGCAATCCCAAGCCCTCTTCCCCTTCCTCCTTCCTCTCTCCCTCCAATAAAAACCACTTCATAAACCCCATCAAGACCATGGATGCTGATTATTCCAATGCTGACGACGACCTTCTTCGATGGCCTAGCATGTCTGAGGTACATTCAAAATCAAAAAGAAAAAAGAAAAAAGAAAATTCATAACACATGTCACACACCATGATCATAAAATAATGTTTTTTGATGAAAATTAGGTACTTGAAGAAATGAAGGAGATAGGCAAAATCTCATGCCCCACAGCCATGACAGGGCTAATCCTCTACTCAAGGGCCATGATCTCAATGCTCTTCCTGGGCTACATCGGCGAGCTGGAGCTCGCCGGGGGCTCCCTGTCCATCGGAGTAGCCAACATCACCGGCTACTCCGTCATCTCTGGTCTAGCGATGGGTATGGAGCCCATCGCCAGCCAAGCGTGCGGTGCGAAGCAGATGAAGGTCCTGGGCCTGACTCTCCACCGCACCATCCTCCTCCTCCTTGCCGCCGCGGTCCCCATCACAGTGATGTGGCTCAACATGAGGACCATTCTACTTTGGTGCAACCAGGATGAGGAGATATCGTCCGTGGCTCACACATTCATCGTCTACGCAATCCCCGACCTCTTTTTCCTCGCGTTTCTCCACCCTCTCCGGATCTATCTCCGGTGCCAGGGTATCACATTGCCTGTCAGCTATTGTTCGTTTGCTTCTGTTTTCTTCCACGTCCCTCTGAACTACCTCCTGGTCGAGTATTTCTCGATGGGGGTGGCCGGAGTGGCGCTGGCGATGGCGCTCACCAATCTCAACCTCGTGGTTTTGCTCTGCGCCTATGTTTACTTTTCCGGCGTTTACGAGGATTCCTGGGTGGGCCCCAGCCGGGACTGCTTGCGCGGCTGGTCGGCGCTGGTGGGGCTGGCCGTGCCGACGTGTGTGTCTGTGTGTTTGGAGTGGTGGTGGTACGAGCTCATGATAATTCTATGTGGTTTGCTGCCGAATCCGAAGGCGACGATTGCTTCCATGGGGATTTTGATACAGACGACATCTTTGATTTATGTTTTTCCTTCTTCGTTGAGCCTCGGGGTTTCGATTCGAGTCGGGAACGAGCTCGGGGCCGGGCGGCCGGCGCGGGCCAGGCTCGCGGCGGCGGTGGCCCTTCTCTGCGCTGCGGCGATGGGGGTGGCGGCGATGGTTTTCGCGATTTTGATGAGGGGAAAATGGGGGAGGCTTTTCACGAACGACGCCGGAATTTTGGAGCTGACGGCGGCGGCATTGCCGATCGCCGGGATTTGCGAGCTTGGGAACTGCCCACAGACGACCGGCTGCGGCGTGCTGCGCGGCAGCGCGCGGCCGACGGTTGGGGCGAATATCAATTTGGGCTCGTTTTACCTGGTCGGGATGCCGGCGGCGTTCGTGATGGGGTTCTGGCTCCGCCGTGGTTTCCCGGGGCTGTGGCTCGGGCTGCTCGCGGCGCAGGCCTCGTGCGCCGTGCTGATGCTGGTCGTGCTCGGGCGCACAGACTGGAGGGCGCAGGTTGCGAGGGCGGAAGCCCTCGCTGCCTCCACCTCTGCCACCGCCGCCGCGCAAAATAACATTCTGCCGGTCTGCGCGGCAGAGCTGGCGGTGATTAGTGTTTGCGGAAATGATCATACCGCCGCCGCGGCGGTTGAAACGGATCCGCTCATCATAAATACACAAACATTGCATTGAATTAATTTAGGGTAGGTTCATTTTTTTTGGTTTTGGGTTTTATTAGAGGTACGTCATGATGAGGAGAGTGGGAAAAAAATCTTGGGTTTTTTTTTTTTTTTTTTTTTTTTTTGGAAAAAAATCTTGGGTTGGAGTTGGTTGTACTTAGTGGTGGATCCAGGTGGGGTCGGGTGAACCGACCCACTTGCCGGCTCGGAGAATTCCGGCCTTTCGAGCTGTCGCGCTGTCTCTACCTTCAGGTGTTGGGGACTACCTTGTTTATTGTGTCTGACCATACGGATTCTATTTACTGAATTCGTTGTTGATTGTATTTACTAGCGTTCTCAATTTGTACCGTTTCACATTGTAGAGATGTTTTATTTCCATATTCCTTCACTTTTATTTAACATATATTAAATGATCTTTGAAGACATGTGTACTTTCCTTTTTTAATTATCTTAAAGTTTTTTTGTAATAATTAATACTTTTTTTCTATTATTAGTAGAGTGTATATCATTTTAGACTGTCAGATTATAAGCGACTTGTTTTAACCAACTTTTTTTATATAGAGAAAGTTGCTCAAGTTTATTTGACTTTATTATTTTTCATAAAAAACACAATTTTCTTAATATGCGAGTTCGAAATAAAGATGTCAATATTATATAGGTTATGCATACGTGTGTGCGTGTGTTTTTGTGTATGTTGATGAAGTGTAAATAGTCTTATATTGCATGCTTGGTGGGATTTTAGTGTCAGAAAATTAGAGAAAAAATGTTAAGCTGTCGGTTATTTTAAGGGCTTGGAAAGAGGAATGATGTACCTGTCTAAAATGGAATGTTACAATATTTATTCCCCTTTCTCCCCAATAATTCCATCATTTATTACACTACCAACCCCAAACATATCATTTTTATTCAAACTACATAGGGTTCTTTTATTAGTTTAATGTTGTCGTATCATAACATTCAATTTCACCACTTTATTATATATAAATAAATGAACAAATGGGATATAATCATATAATGTTATGTATGGACTATATACATTAACATCGGATCCAGATGGGATCGGGGTCGATCAACCCCACTATCATTGGTATTCTTCAAGTTTGAGGTTCACTTTTGTTCTTCGTCTGTCGTCTACTGTTAGCAACTATTGATGAACCACATTTGTCTTCCAGCCTCATAAATATATGTATGGTTAATAATAATAATAATAATAATAATAATAATAATAATAATTTTTGAATGAAGTGATTGAATGGTGAGGCCCAAGCTCATTGACTCTCATGTAGTCTATGTAAATCGAACAAATATTTTTGTGGTACATTTTGTGGGACTCAGTTTTAGTATGATAAGAATAAGTACTGTACATATATAAAAAATATGAATATAGTACATAATATAAAAAGGTGACCTTTATCATGAAAATAATTGATGTCTTTTGCTCTTTTCCATTTTATGGTGGTTTAATTACAAATTTCTTCTATGACATTTTTGGCATAGAATATGTGCATCTTTTTTTGTACAAATCTGACTCATTTTTTAGAGAAGCTCACTTGAAAAGAAGTCACTACTTTTCTGACCAAAATAATAAAAAAGAAAAAAAACAGAAAAACAGAAAATGCAAAAAATAAAAGTAAATTGGTTGTTAATGATGTGGACATATTTCTTTTTCATTATTTATAATTCTTTTACTAATTGGAAGCTTTAACTTTAATATCTTTTTAATCCAATATTCTCAAATTAGAGAAATGTTTGCTCTTTCCTTGAGGATATTTCTAATTTAGGGAAAAGGTGAATAACCAAAAGCTGTGGGTTTATTCTTTATGTTTGATCATATATGTCGGTGTTTAATTTCTTTTTATTCAAGTTGATGAATGAAGATAATGTAATCTAATTAGATGATTTTCATGAATATATGTATGTGTCAATTGCATAAAAGTTCTTTTTAAGAGATTAAGTTATACATTTATTTACTCGGGAATTTATTATTTATGTTTTAGGATTTGATGCTTTTCTAAATTAAATTATTTTTCTTAACCAAATTAAACTTGTTTATACTTACATGCCGCTAGCAATAACTAATGCTAGCAGTTTGGTTTCAGTAGCATCAACATAGCAAAAAAAGCAAATATAATTTTCAACAATCTAACAAATTCGAAAGTAGAAAAAGGAACAAGATATATTTACAGGGGGCAAAGGTATGCATATAAATAAGTGTGGTCCATCGCCCCCCAATATTTTTCAAAAATAGTATACCTAGTTTGTTTAATACTCATAAATTAATTATAATTAAAAAAATAAAGTATTCTATATCATATTTAATCATATTTTATTCTAAAATTTATACTTCTTGCTCCTTGAACATATGTTACTTAACTTGGTCCCTCCCCTCAACAAATATTTCTAGCTTCGTCACTATATAGGTAATTCATATACTCTCTCTCTCTATCTGTGTTTGAAAAAATGTCTCTTTTTCCTATTTCTATATGTCCGCAATTTAAAATTTTATGTAATTTTTTTCCATTTTCGGTAAGTGGACCCCACACACCATTCAATCATCGCCCACGTTTCATTATAAAATTAACACTAACTCACTCCACCACTTTCCTTCATAAGTAGAATGTGATTTTAATACAACATGTACTATTACTACTCTCTCTACAAATATACATCCAGCACATTGTACGTATATATATAGACACAACACAACACAACACAACACAATAATGATGATGAAATGATTAATTTAGAAAAATGCATGGATACATAATTGAAAACGTGTTTACACAAAAATCAAACATCACAAATAAAACAGATAATGTACATGTGAAATAGGGAGTAGTACTAGTATATATATCTAGTTGAGATAATGATATATTCATATAAGTACACTAAGTGCAAGCAAAAGCAATGAAGAGTTGAGGAAGGTGCATGTATCTATAGACTTTATATATATATATGTACTTATATGAGTCCAAAATTCCCAACAGAGCATGCATGCAGTGAGAAGTGATGTAATTGGTAGAGTGTTTCTTCTTCTTTGAGAGAGAAAGAGAAAGAGAGAGGGGGGGCCTGTTTGCTACTGATGAAACAAAATCCAGCTATAATTACGCCTGTTTTATTTTCAGCTGACAAAAATTTCACCAGTGCCTCTGCACACCAGTTTCCGGCCCCCACACCCCTCTCTCTCTCTCTCTCTCTCTCTCTCTCTCTCTCTCTCTCTCTCTCTCATCCTCTTTCCAAATTAATATCTACATGTCTAATTAAGTTAAGTGTATGCTTCTTTAGGTTAAACATTGGTAATAATGTTGTAACTACTCCTATAATTGATGTAATTAAAAAAATGGATCAACATATTCAAATTAGTGGGGATTCACTTGATTCATCAAGGCTATAAATAGGTAAATTAAACGAGCAAAAATGTAATGCGCTTATTCATTCAAGTAATTATGATGCAAGAAAGAGAAGTTAATCAAACCCTAATAAAGTTCCCATCTCAAAAGTTAAATGTGTGCTACTTTGGTGGAACATTAGTAATAATGTTGTGGTTATAACTTTGGTTTGAAGTATTGTAGTATTAAGAGATTAAGCAAATAGTGGCCCGAATTTAAAGTTCGGATATACTAATAAATTTGGCACAAAGTCGGTCACTCGGTATGGAATATTGTCATAGTTATTTTCTTTATGAACATAAGACAATGTTTAATTCTTAGATGACAACTTCCATGTATGATTTTCAGACTATTATATCAAATTTAATTTTACTAAAATTTTATATTGTGATATAATTACGAACTAATCCAAAATTCATGATTTTTCTTGTTGATTTTAAAGTTACATGCTAGACCTACATGTGGTCAAACTTCATATTTTTTCAACAATTAGACATTCATCAATGAACCGATTTTTATTTATTACCTGATTTTTCTTAATTATAGTGTAGTGTATCGTCATGCAAACTCAAGATGTCTAACTCATATACTACAAAACTTTAACCTTTTTCAAGTTGGACAAAAGGGGGTAGGCAACATTAAGTACATGCTTCAATATCATGAAAAAGAAATACAAAAGTATATTATCCCCTTTAACTTAATTCCACTATTGTAAGGGTGATAGATAACTAAATTTAATAAAAGAAAAGGACAAAGGAAAAGATAGTGAATAGATTGGCATATTATTATATGGTACAAATCTTATAATGCATGAGACTATAACGTAGAAATGGTAGCAAGTATTCTTCTTCGATAGGTGGGAATCTCCCTACCTAGCTGAGGGATATATATATTTATAAAAAAAATATACTCCATCTATCAAATTTTTCACTTCATATAACAAAGCTCAATATCAAATAATTTCGTGCCATATGCCATGGAAATTATTATTATTATAATATTATATTTTTATGTATGTTACTGGAAGATGAACTGCCACGTGTCCTCACTCAACTATAGTTGCTTTTCTTAAATCGGCAAGCCTACTAATAATATGATCCTTATGTTAACCAATGAATAATAATAGAACAAACCCCCACCAAGAGTAGAACTAAATAATAATAAAGATAATAATGATTATTATTATTATTACTATTGTTAATTTAGTATTACAACAATAATTACTTTTCTTAAATTGGCAAGCCTATTAATAATATGATTATTATGTTAACCATTAATAGTAATAGAAACAACTATCCCACCAAGACTATTACAAAATAATGAAAATAATGGTAGTTATTACTATTATTCTAGAATTATAATAAAAAATAAATTAAAAAAATGGAACTATAGTGCACTAGAAAAGGTACTACAAAGAAAAGCAAGATACTAAATATCTTCCATTGGTGCATGAAAATGGTAGTGTATGACCCATTCACATTCAATTAATAGATAAAAAAAAGTGTGGGAATAGAATAATTTATTTATACACATACTATAATATTAGTCAAGCAATTCCATTGAGGGACTTTTAAGTCGGCAAATGACATGTCTAATTTCGGCTATTTGGGATCTCAAGCTTAGTTCCATACATTATGTTTACTAAAGAGGTGTACTTCCTCGTCCCATACGTTATTTAAGGCATTTTTTTAACTGACTTTAAAAAATACGTAATAATAAATAATTAAAGTAAAAAGAAGATAATGTAGATAAGACTCTTCTCGATATTATTATTTTTCTTACTTTACTCTTTTATCACCTTAACTATTTCTTATATTTTTTCAAAATGACTGTGAAAAGAAATGCCTCAAGTAGCATGAAACCGACCAAGTATAATATTCATAATTAAGTAAACCAAATAAAAATATTTGCCTAGTGACTAATTAAATACCTAAGATCATGTAATAGTAGTTATTCTAGAATACATCTCATTAACACATAAGATCATGTAGAGTAAATCGAGCCATATCACGTTTCTAGGTGTGCTCGAATTATTGACCTTTCTTCTCATTGGATGAGAGATGAACTAACGAATAATTGATGCTTAAATTTTGAAAAGTGGTAACGTTGAATTCAATTTCTAATGAGCTTAATTCTGTAACATTTAAGTTCATTAATATTGATTTACCTAACTTAATAATTTATATATTGAACTATCATTGATGATCCATAGTCCATACCAAATCCATCTCCATTAGGGGTGACAAATCGTGCGTGTCGGGTCGTTATCATGTCGACACGATAACGATACGAATACGATAACAGCAAACACGAAAACGACCTGCTAAGAAAACTCCAAACACGAACACGAACACGACCCGCTACCCTCAGACACGAACACGACACGAACACATTACCGACAAGAACCACTTCGGGTCAATACGACACGATAACAACACATATTGGAAAGTGATTAAATATTTAAATGATTTAAATGAGATATGACCATATGAGACTATGAGTCAATTTAATAAATATTGAAAATTGAAAATAATAAGAATTAATAATATTAAAATATTATTTGTTAACGGATAACACGAACACGTATTGTTAACGGATAACACGAACCCGACACGAACACGACACGAAATTTTCGTGTCCTTAATGGGTCGACCCGATAAGGACACGAACCCAATAAGCTCTGACTCAAACCCATTAATTTTGTGCCGGTTCGTGTCGTGCTATTGTGTCGTGTCAAAAATTGCCAGCCCTAATCTCCATTGTTCTGAATTTTAATTTTTTTCGGCGCACTAAATTTATTAAAACACAAACCCTCCTAATATAAATATTTACAAGATTGAATAAAGAATAATTGCTGATTTAATAGTAGAAAGTAAAGTTATCCTCCAAATTATTCAAAAAGACAATAGTATAGAATCTAAAATAATTGATATATTAAATATAAAAAAAGTGGTAACTTTGGCCAATCCATTTGGTGGAATAATAGTTCATAGATAGTCAACTTTGATCACTTCAAAATCATATAGTATTACTCAAAAACTGCAAAGAAGCATATATACTCATTTCCATTTTAATGTCTTATCAATATCATGTCACTTCTTGAGAGTGACAGGTAAAATGGCTTATCCTCTGAGAAGACAGAATTATTTAACTTAAATAAAATTAATATTGGGAAAGCAAAGGGCACTAACTCTTAACTAACAGATGTTGGGAAATGAAATTTTTTATCTATATTAATTAGATTTTATTACACCGAAAGTCACAATTATTTTCACTTTTCCAAACATTCAAACCATCAACATTAATTTGACATTTTAGCTCAAACTGATTTATACTACTATTAACTTAGAACACTATAAAAGTTTAATCTTTTGACAATGAGGAGGTAATATTAGTCAACCAGTTAATCCGACATTCTTTTTATTAGATAGAATGATGAATAAAAATATGTTATCCATGCAGATGGAAACTCCAATAATTTTTATGTTTTGACATGAATGAGAATATGATTGAAGGTCGGTTAGGCCATCCGCAATGGGCGGACGATGGCACGCCCGATGGCGCGCATCGTCCGCGCCATCGATCGTCCGCGCCCATTGCGGATACGGACGATAGGTCGCGGACGATCGTCGCGGCCGATACTAAGGGCGCGGAGGATGGCGCGCCCGATGCCTATCGTCCGCGCCATCGTCCGCCCCATTGTGGCGTACACGGACGATGGCTGCGGACGATAGGCATCGGGCGCGCCATCGTCCTCCCCATTGTGGCGTACACGGACGATAGGTCGCGGACGATGGCACGCGGTTTGGTTGTTTTATAAATAGAGTTCATTCGTTTTACATTTCATTTCACAATTTCACTTTCGAAACTTACATTTACATAATTACTACGAAATGGCTTCAAGTCCAAATAGTCCTATGTTTAGTGGAGATGCGCGTTGGCCGGGTACAGAACCCGGCCAATATCGTTCGTTCGACACCAACGCCCAATACGATCCCGATTTCAGTACGGACTCGTATGGGTTGTCGGACATGGAGCCGTCTCCAACCCGACCAGTCGCCCCCTCCCGACGTGACGCCGCAGCGGCCGATCCCGACCCCGCCGCGACCGCTTCCGCCCCAGCCAAAAAGAAGCGGAACCGGCAGCGGGCGCAGAAGTTGCCGCCTCCCGGTGATTGCGATGAGTACGCCCCCGGTCGTACAAACTACACCGACGAGGAAACTCTCATTTTGGCCCGGTGTTGGGTAGATATATCGGAAGATCCGATATTCGCGAACAACCAGAGGCAGTTCGCGTACTGGGAGCGCATCGCCGACCTCTACAATGCGGCCAAGCCGCCGAACGCGTACAAGCGCAAGCGTGAGCAACTCCGCAAGCACTGGGATCAAGTGAAGAAGCAAGTGAACTTGTACGCGGCGGAGTTCGAGAAGTGCGCGCGGGCACAGGGGAGCGGCGAGAGCTGGGAAGACGTGCGTGCTAAAGCGATATTGTCGTACCGGTCGATGTTCGGCGAGTTCAAGCACGAGGCCATCTGGACGCTTTTGAGGGACAAGCAGAAATTCCAAGGTGGAATTCTGCACACTAGTGCGCCAAAGAGGATGAAGACCACCGAAGTTGGTGGTTACACGAGCAGCGGCAGCGGCAATCAACCGGTTGACCTCAACCGGTTGTACGTGGACGACAGCGGTTCCGGCACACCGATGTCCTCCCGACGTCCTCCCGGCGTCAAGGCTGCGAAGGCCAAAGGGAAGGCGGCCGCGACCTCATCCTCGACCGCTGCAACCCCACCTCCGCTCCCGGAAATGCTCCCGCCCCAGGCAGCCGAAGTGTATTCGTCGTTGGCGACAGCGTCGATGGCGAGGACGTTGTTGGAGACGCACAAGGCCCTCAAGAAGTGTACCGACCCCGACGAAGCCGAATACCTCCGGGCATTGATAGATGAACTGCGTCGGAAGTTGGGAATTGCACCGACTTAGTTTTTTTTTTTGTAAGTTGAACGGTGTAACTTCTTTTTTTATTAATGTGTCCCCGTTTGTTATTTCGACCTTTTTATTTACTCGTTATTAATTGTTAGTTGAAAACATTTAAATCAATTAAACAAATAAATAAAATGATGATGTGGCGCGCCATAGGGCGCGCCTTAGGGCGCGCCTTAGGGCGCCCCACTGCAGGTGGGGAGGTAGGAGGATAAAACTGCTGACGTGGCGCGCCATAGGGCGCGCCTTAGGGCGCGCCTTAGGGCGCCCCATTGCTAATGCCCTTAGTGTTATCATGGAAACTCCAATAATTTTATGTTTTCACATGAATGAGAATATAATTGAAGGTTGCTTAGTGGAGTAAGAAGTAAACATTAGTACTATTAGAATAAGGTTACTATTAATTGAAACTCAATACATTATCATTATTTTTTATTCATATTATTTTAATGTTATAATATTCCCTCGTCTCCCATTAAATAGTCTATATTTCTCTATTTTGATCTGTCCCCCAAATTATTCTATTTTTAGTAATTTTTTCTTTCATGTATAAGTTGGCACTTGATCAATTTTGTATTAAAATATGTGCCTTTTGAAATTATCTATTTTAATGAGATCAAAGGAATATCATCACAAATGAAACAATTCAAATGGGATCAAAGGAATATCATCATAAATTAGAATAGGTTTTATTTATGGCCAGTCTCAATTTGTTGTGACCCTATATGTACAATAGGTATACTGATGAATTTCGAAAATGAAACTTGTGAGGTCCATCGGAGGAAAAGGAAGTAAATGCAAAGGTTGGAGTGGAGTTGTAAAATCATTGGATTGCCGTCAGATCAAAATGCCGAATTTAATGGAGTTTTTACCTTGTGGGCTGGCTAGGGCGGCCGCAGAAAAAAAAATGTTGATAGGGCTTTATTAAACAAATTCTTCCCTTTCTCCAGTTGAAGTCCTTCCTACTCCTTCAATCTCTAACAATTTAATATTCATCGACCAAAACTTGATAAGGAATAAAAATGATTTTAGACAATTTCGATATAATAACCAGGGACTTAAGCCTATCCCCCTCCAACTTGTGTCAGTCATTGGGTGGTTCGGCAGTGGGGTCGGTCGAGCCCCGACCCGGCTAATGCACCATTATATATATAGGTAAAAACTTTATAAAATAGAGATAAAAATTAATCCAACGGTGGAAAAAGAGTGGTGGTCTTATCATTCTTGACTATAAATGCACTAGGCATTTAGACTATGTCAATAATATTAAATACTGTTCAATGGTAGCATGCGTGCCTCAGTAATAGTCAGTCAATATATATACAAGCTTCAAAGTTCAAATTAGATAGGAATTGCACATCTTTTCTGACCAAAAAAATATTTTAAATAACTCAAAACTATTTTCATATATTCTAGATATTTTATACTACTATCAATAATGTTCATTCATTACATAGAGAAAATCGATTCACGGATCGAAAATGAATATCAGTAAAATAATTAAAGATGTGAATTTTGAAATACTGATGAAATCTTATAAATAATGGGATGATTTTGTGAGTATCATTTCTTTTCCTTCTTAAGCTAACGAAAAGAGTTATACGTCAAAAAAAAAACTTATTCATTTTGTATTCATAACTTATTATTCTCTAGTTGTTGTCAATTGATTTTAAATACTCAAACACTACCTAATGGTCCAGTTTATCGGTTTGGACTTTGGTCAATTAGTTCACGTTGTCGTCTTGGTTTTCTTTTTTCTTATTTTTTGTGATTATCAAATTCGATTGTTTTGTTTAAGAAAATTGTGATGTTGTTTAGTTCATGTACATGCCTTATTTTTATTGTTTGTTAGCTAGATTTTATATTTGGTTGCAAATGTGTTAGCTCTTTTGGTTTGATTTTTTAATTTTTTAATTTATTGTGATGTTGTTCGTCAATTTCTAACTTTGAGCCTTTTTATCCTTATTGAAAAAAGTAAGTAGATATTTGAAAGAGCACTTTTCATCCATTTCATTGAGAGATGTCATTCATTTCGTTGTAGATGATTTGCATCATTGAAAGATGTCATACTTCATTTTATTTATATTATTTTATATCATATTTTTTGGTAGCAAATTCAAAGATGCGAATCGTGTGGCATTCAGAAAAATGGCAGAGCCGTATGGTTTTAGTTCCAATGGCACAAAAAAGAGAAGAATAAAAGGGTCCACTGTTAAATAAAAACAATATTGTATAGTTGAGAAGAATTATTATCCAATGTATATATATCTTAAAGTTGGACTGCCTCTCATTTGTAGGGCACATTAAATTCTTTTTTGTCTCTATATTCAAGCTTTTAATTCAACATGCACTACCTAGCATCATTAATTAGGAATATCTGAATGAATAAAGTTATGCAATCACAATATCAATGGCCATAAAAGAGTACTTTTTGTAATTTTTTTAATAAAATATAGTAATAATAAATTAAGGGTCTTATTTAATGCTATAATATCTTTACATAAATACGTCTAACTATTCTAGAAGAAGGTGTTGATTTGACTCCAATAAAAGTAACCATCATTATAAGGTAAATTAAATATTTATTAAATCACTAATAAATAAAACCAGTTATATTTGAATATAGATATCAATTACCCTATATATTAGAAGGTAGGATATTTGTGAATCTTCATTAAAAAGTTATAATTAATTATATCCTATTGAACGTTTATTAGTAGAATTTAAAATCTAGGTAGACCCCAAAAGTTTTTTATGTTACTAAATGTGATTTGTGTTGGTACGTGTTTGATTTCCCCTTTGCCCAAAAAATTTAAGAAAATGAAAAAAAATGATCCATTTATTAGCAAGATGTCAGATTATGGAGATTGGAACAATGTGAAAGAAAGAGAGAAAAATAATTGGACAACTAACTAATTTGTAGGTAAAATTAAGTGGTTTGACAAAATTAATTTGTTGTTCAAGTGATTTGACTATCAACATTTAGACACTAATTACTTTAGTGGGATATGTCAACAAATCAGAAAACTAGAAACTGCACGAAGAGTCTCACTATTATAATCATGTGAACATAGAAGTTATCATCATATAATTATTCATAGTTATTTTATTACTATTATTTAGTATTAATAACGTTGAAATAATTAATTCTTAATTTATAAAATACAAATCAAATATAAACAATAATTATAAACTGTAACTGGATTAGTGAATCCTAATTGATGGCAGTAAAACTAAAATAAATTACTTGAAATATATCTTATTTAATATTTTTTGTTACATGATTAGGCATGTTATGTTAGCTTTCTTATAATTATTACTCCTATATCAGTTACTTTTTAATAGTATAGAATACTTTAGAATTCATTTTACATTTATAATTGTGGTATGCAATTAAATTTAATTTTTTAATAGTGTTAACATAATTAAATAATCATTATTTTCCATGAAAAATAAATCTAGTTAATATAAAAAGGCGAGTTTATCATTGCATTATGTCATGCATGATCTTGATATGTCTGAACTCTGTTCCCTTTGAGAGACTTTTAAGTCAAACTACCAATTTCACACTTCTCTCATACTAACTTTTATAATTGGCTTGTGACGAATATAAAAAATCTAATTGGACTTATATGCTAGAACGAAATCACACGTTTTTAGTAAATAAATAAGAATTTAAACTTATTGACGATCATTTAAAAAAACAAGCAAAATATATTGGAGAGATAGTATAGGATAGATATAGATTTATCCATAAGCAAAAAAGTAGCATGTCTCTACATTTTTAGTAGTTCCATTACAAAGGGATCTCTAGATAATTATTATAATTTGTTGATGAGTTTGACGACTATATATATTACGTATAAGGCCCAAAAACGCAATCGAATAATGTAGAAAATATCAAAGTAGGATTCATATGATCCAATGAAGAATGAAATCAATTTCATAGAATGATTCATCAAACGTACAAAGAAGAGAACTACTCTATTTATACAATAAGTTAAGAAAGGAAGCAAAATATCTTCTAACTAACTTTCTAACTAACTCATCAAAATATCTAGTGATGACAAGGTGGTGACGTAGCATGCATGAGAAGGAGGCGTCATGTCATCGACGTCGATGCTTCATCATCTTTCACATGCCCCTTCAAGATGGATTGTACACAGCGGCGTATCCAGTAAGGAACAAGGGCAGCGGCGTATCCAGTAAGGAACAAGGGCAGCGGCGTATCCAGTAAGGAACAAGGGGGTACAACTGTACCACCAAAATTCTATAACTAGTATATTGAAATCTTGTATAGGTATATGTAATCAAAATGGTGCAGCGGTTGGAATCTCCAATGTTATGGCTGAAAGCGTGGGTTCGATTCTCATCGCCCATATTTTTGCATGCTAGCTGTGTTATTAGTCCTCTTTCTTACTCTCTTACACGATTATATTTTAATTATTAATATCATTAGATTTAAATCAACTTTCTTTCAATTTACATATTTTAATCACTTGATTTTTGTTTTCTGCACACTTCTTTTATAGTACACTTTTCTTTCTCTTATGGTTTTGTTTTCTTCAACTTTTACTTTTTGTTGAAGAATATATATTTTAAAATCAAACTTTTCCTCAATGCTCGTTTATGATCATACATAAAATATGAAAAATATATTTGACGTAAAACATGAGAAATAAATTATATAGAAAATGGTAAGGATGCATTATGTCGTTTTTTTAAGTAATTGAAGTTTTTGCCTAAAATAAGTCAAAAGATGATTTTTAATTAAAAAAATACATTCTGCAAAATTTAAAATAAAATTTTCATTAATCCATTTTTTATATGTGATGAACTTTCTTAAGCAAAAAATTTAAAACAAAGATTTTGTTCAAAATCAAAATAAAGAGAAGAAAATTAATCTTTCGGATTTTGAAGTTCTATATTATGGTGATAATTTTTCGCACCCCAAACCAAAAATCCTGGATTCACCACTGATTGTACAAGCTTTCGAAATTCATCTTGCTCAATATAGAATGAAACGCCAACGTTCCTAAGGGTTTAGTGAAGATGTCGGCTAGTTGGAGATTATTCCTAATGTGTAGTGGCTTTATCACACCTTCCAAAAATTTCTCTCTTACTGTATGGCAATCGATCTCGATGTGCTTAGTTCTTTCGTGAAAAACTGGATTCGAGCAAATGTGAATGGCCGACTGATTATCACAATACAATGGAACGGCCTTTTCCATTTTTTTCCCAAAATCTTTGAGGAGAGCAACAACCCACACTACCTCACATGTTGCTTGGGCCATAGCTCTATACTCGGCTTCTGTCGATGAACGGGATATGGTATTTTGCTTTTTAACTTTCCATGAAATCATTGAGGAGCCAAGAAACAAAACAGTAACCAGTCATCGACTTACTTGTATCTGAGCATGCAGCCCAATCTGCATCAGAAAAGATGCTCAAACTCACTTTGATATTGCTTGAATAGAATAGACCATGTGCGGGTGAACTCTTCAAATATCTGAGGACCTTTTCAGTTGTTTCCCAATGCTCATCACTTGGGTTTGAAACATATTGGCTAAGCTTATGCATTGCAAAGGTAACATCTGGCCTAGTAATGCACAGATAGAGTAATCTTCCAATAAGCCTTCTATATTTTGATGCATCCTTCAAAAGGTGTGCCTGAGTCCAATCTCAACTTCTTTAAAGGATCCATGGGCATAGCAGAGGACTTGCAACCAAGCATTCCTGTGTCTCTCAACAAATCCATTGTGTACTTTTTTTGAGAGACTAATATTACTTTCTTGTTCCTTGCAATCTCTAGTCTAAGGAAATATTTGGGAGCTCCAAGATCCTTGAATTTGAAATGCTGTGACAGGAAAACTTTGAAATCCTCAGTCATTTCTGGAAGAGTAGTGGCAACTAGAATGTCATCAACATACACTACTATTCCAAAGAAATTGTTGCGGTCATTCTTAAAGAAGAAAGAATGATCAGAGGCAGACTGTTGCAGACCAAAACCCTTTAGCACTTCAGAAAGTTTTACCATTGCCTTGATGCTTGTTTTAGACCATAGAGAGACTTCTGTAATTTACACACAAGAGTTGATTCTGAGTTTGCCCCTTCAACAGACTGCCAATCAATATCATATCCTGGAGGTAGAGTTATATAAATATCCTCTTCCAAGTCACCATAGAGGAAGGCATTATTTATATTAAGGTGAGACAAAGACCAACCCTTTATAGCAGCTAAAGCAAGAAGCATCTTCACAGTAGTGAGCTTTGCCACTGGAGAAAATGTGTCTAAAAAATCCACTCCTTCAAGCTGAGCGAATCCTTTAGCAACTAGTCTTGCTTTGTATCTCTCTACTACCTCATCTGGATTATACTTGACTTTATAGACCCATTTGTAGTCTATAGGAACTTTTCCAGGAGGTAGAATAGTGACAAACCAGGTGTCTGTTCTCGAAAAAGCTGCCAGTTCATCTTGCATTGCTTGCTGCCACTCTTCATGTTGGGAGGCTTGGTTGTATGTGGCAGGTTCATATATGGCAGACATGAGTACTACATATTTTACGTACTCAAGAGAGAGTTTGGATAGGCTGAAGTAAGAAGAAATTGGATATGGAGTGGCTGATGCAACTGAGTTGCAGATGAAGTCAGTGAGGTGAGATGGTGGTTTTATTGTTCTACCATGGCGGGAAATATTTGGTTTATTTGGAGTAGAAGTGATGGAGTCTGTATTTGAGGTAGGAGAAATGTATGAGTTTGGTTAAGGAATGTTTGAAGTTTGAGAGGAAGTGGGAAAATTTGAAGGAGACAATGAGTTTATACCCTTTGTAATTAGAGGGATATCCCAACAAAGCACACTTAATGGCTCTAGGTGAAAATTTGTCCCTTCTCCGCTCTAAAGTTGAAGCATAACAGAGGCACCCAATGACCTTCAAATGGGAATAAGATTGTGGTAAGGACTTGGAATGGTGTCATATTATCTGGTAGAACAGATGAGGGAACTCTGTTTATCAGATATAAGGCTGTGAGAATGCAATCCCCCCAAAAATGGATGGGAAGAAAAGATTGAAAGAGAAGGTTGCGGGCAACATTTAAGAGGTGTTGATGTTTTCTTTCTACCCAGGCATTTTGCTGGGGAGTTTCAACACATGAGAGTTGAATGATAGTCCCAAAAGAAGAGAATAAGGAAGGTATATTTAGCTCTGGGGCATTATCACAGCGAATGACTTTGATCTTTTTAGAGAATTGGGTAAGAACTGTATTGAAAAATTGTGGGAGTATGGCTCCAACATCAGATTTGTTGTGCATCAAGAAAGTCCAGACAAATCTGGAGCAATCATCCACTATAGTAAGAAAGTATTTGTATCCCTAGGTGGTGGAGGGGTTAAAGGGTCCCTAGACATCACAATGTATAAGATCAAAACAGTTGGTGGCATTAGAATCAGATTTTGAAAAAGGCATATGTTTTTGTTTGGCAAGAGGACAGATATCACACAATAAAGGAGCTTTATTTGGAAAATTGAGAATGTCAGACATGGATTTTAGTTTCCCAAAGGATACATGCCCCAACTTTTTATGCCAAACATCTATACTAGCAACAGAATTTGCATAAGAAACATCAACAGATGAAGTAAGAGATGAAGGAATAACAGAACCTTCAACATTCTTGGAATCAGAAGAAACATCAAGAGTGTACAAATTTCCCAGTCTACTACCCTCTCAATCACAATTTCATGAGAAGCTGCCTGGATTTCAATGGAATTATGAGTGAAAATGACAGTACATGGCAGAGATGAAGTTAAGGAACTCACAGAAATGAGATTGAAGGAAAAAGTAGGCACATATAGGACAGAGTAAAGAGTGATTGAGGAAGTAAGGTGCACAGTTCCAATATGTGTAACAGGAGCTGTGGCACCATTAGGTAAGTTTACAGAGGCATTTTGAATAGGGGAAGAAGAATTAAACATGGATAGGTCACAACAAACATGATGTGTGGCTCCAATGTCTAATAGCCAAACAGATTGAGATTTAGAGATGGAATTGATTGAGGATTTGGTGAAAAAAATAGTACCTGTGAAAGGAACATTATGAGGAGATGAAGGCATATTTGGTGCTGCAGAAGTGGAGTGAGTTGTTGGAGTAGAAGAAGTGAAGGTGGCAGCAGCAGCAAGTTGAGACTGAAGCAGTTTTATGAGCTGCTGACATTGCTCCTGAGAAGGCATGCTCATTGATGGAGAGAAAGCAGATTTATCATATGAATCTTCAATGCAATCCTCCACAATTTAACAGATTTATTATCCTTGCCACCAGCACCAAATTTGTTCTTCCCCTTACCAAAACCTGGAGGATAACCATGGAGAGCAAATCATTTGTCAACCGTGTGGTTACTCTTACCACAATGTGAAAAAATTATCCCCTTATTGTAGGATTGAGATGTTGCAGCATTGGCTGAATAAGGCTGATCACTCATAGAAGGAGATATAACCGGAGAATAACCATTAATAGTTCGTTGCCTTTCCTCCTGCAGAACAAGTGAGAAAACTTTTGATAGAGGAGGAATTGGAACCATAGAGAGGATACTAGATCGGATCTGAGAGAAAACAGGATTTAGTCCGATCAAAAACTGCATTGTGCACTCTTGCTCTTGATACTCATGCCACTTCGAGGCACTATTGCATCTGCAATTCGCACAAATGCACCAAGCAACCAGTTGAGAGTGCTTGAATTCATCCTAAAAAATCCGAAGGTTGGTGAAGTAGGCATTGACATCATCTTTGCCTTGATTCAGAGACATGATGTGTTGCTTCAATTGATAGGCTCGAGCAAAATCGAGTTGAGAGAATCGGATGCGTAAATCCGACCAGATCTCATGAGCATCTTCAAGGTACATTACGCTGGAGCAGATCTGAGGAGATATTGAATTTTGGAGCCACGATACGACCATGCTGTTGCACCGCAACCATGCCGGAAATAACAGATCATCGTTGACAAAAGAGATCTTATTCTTCACCAAAAGTGCAGTGTTAACGGATCTACTCCAATGAATGTAGTTGGATCCAGTGAGCACATGAGGAACTAGCTGCAAACTTGGATTGTCGTTGGGATGAAGGTAGTAGGGACTGGAATTGTCCTCCATCGGAGAAGATTGAATGACATTTGCGTTGGTATTCGAACTGCTACCACGCGCCATAATGAAAAGAAGAAGAGAAAGTGATTGAATAGCGGAAGAGAATTCAAATCACAACTCATACCATGTAGAAAATATCAAAGTAGGATTCATATGATCCAATAAAGAATGAAATCAATTTCATAGAATGATTCATCAAACGTACAAAGAAGAGGATTACTCTATTTATACAATGAGCTAAGAAAGGAAGCAAAATATCTTCTAACTAACTTTCTAACTAACTCATCAAAATATCTAGTGATGGCAAGGCGGTGACGTAGCATGCATGAGAAGGAGGCGCCATGTCATCGACGTCGATGCTTCATCATCTTTCAGACATAACTATCTCATATTTTTGGAAATTAGATATTTCAAATATAATTACAAGTTGTCATTTTTAGCACGTTTTCGTTCCCCCAAAGTAAGAATTATTATAGGGTGAAATTAGTGTTTGGCTTTAATTGTTGATATTTCCACCATTCAATTCACATATATAGATAATAGATTACGTTTGAAATGAAGATGATAATTTCGTGCAACTACAAACGTGCTAGACAATTATACCATACACCAACTCTACCATAGTTCAAAATATAATATAATTGTATATATCATCTTTATTCCTATCATCGAATGTAGTCATTGATGTACACAAAAGCAAGAAGGGGCTCTAGTCTCTACGAAGCTAAAAAAAACTTTTTCATTCGTATAAATTATCTTTATCTGCAATCGAATGACGTTGCCACGGACTGACACACATAAAAAGTAAGAAGGGACTTCAATCTCTACCAAGATAAAATAAATTATTCATATAACATCGTCGAAAGTTTGGTATTTGGTTTGAATCATTGTGTAAGATGCCATTATCATCACATCGAAATTCAGTAGGAATTGAGGGGGTCGATTGATTTCATGTTGGCCAAAAAACTCCATTAAATTTGGTCTTGGAGGTATCGCCAACCCTAGTTGATGTAGCTTCATCCCAACCCTGAAGGGTGGAGGTTCACTTCCATTTATCGTCTTATTGACATACACTCTAGTGACAATCACCACACTGCCTCTGCCTTCCAAAGCATGCGACGGCCAACTTCTTCACATCCTACAAGTTCCATTTTTTTAGATCCATTGTTGGGGTATGAATTCTATCTTATGTGGATATCTTATCCACATTTATATATATCTATAGAGTCAATATATTTATCTAACTATTTGAACCATTTACATTCCTCAAATGTATTTGATTTTACTATATGATATAGTTATATAAATCTCGAAACTAGAGCCTATCTCATGAGTCATGACTTTTGAGTAATGTGGAATTTTTTTACTTTTTTTTATTTTAGTGGATATGCAGTAGTTATCCAAAGCTTGTGGTAGTCTATTGCAAAAGCTTTTCCCAGTTCACACAAATGAAATACAGTAATATCATAGTGAGCATTAAATTGGACTTCATAAAACCATATATATCTAACAAATTCGACCTCTCATGGTGGCCCAGCCGTACACACGTGACGATTTAGGATCATATGTATTTTGTAACATTATAATTTCACAATATCTTCAAACTGTATAATGGATATGTCACACTATACAACTTGTTGTAGGAAAATAAAATGTCGCATATATATAAACAGCCAAATGTCATGAGTGGTAACACATGCATTTGGGGAGGGAAAATCGTAACTAAAGCTGCAGGGAGATTTCTGTGGTGGTATGATGCACTATGGTTTTATATCCATAAAATATCGCTCATTATTATTTACTTATGTTTTTATTTGTTCTCATCATTGTTGCCATATTCATTATCATATTATTGAAGCACATAACCGAAAAGGTAATATTGAACCAAAGAAATGGATAATAAATTAGGTATCATTACCTTTGTTGATTCAATTTCACATATTAAATTTATTATGCCATACTGTAGTTATAACAAGAATTGCTATTATACTCCTCCCTACAAACATCCTACACCCTACAAACCACAACTCTATTTGGTGTTTAAAGCTAAAAAACAGACTGAGAAGGAACCATCACTCGACTCGAATGACTCCCTCATCGAGCAGGGAGCGAGGAACTACACACTGGCAATTCCAAAAACAGCTCCGGAGCCACGCTGCCTGGTGGTATTTTTTGCAGCCATGTGAGGAATGTGACATGATCACCCTGATTGTTTACAGCTTTGGTGTTCCAGTTTTGCTCGTGTCACGTCACGTATGTGCCGGGCCATCGGAGGCCTGCAGATACGAAACAGCGTGTGGTTGCTGCATGTGTGGTTCAGATGCAAGGCCAAGAAGCAATAGGGTTGTCCTGCCACAGTTACCATATTATAAGATCAGAACAATAATCATAATCACATTCTTATGATATTCACACACACAGATAAACATACATATAACAGGGCCGATTACCCGAAACAATGTGATCTTTTTGACAAACCATATTTGATTTTCCAATATCAATTTGGATTTTGATCTTGATCATTATGGAACAACTCCCAAAAATAAAAAATGCATACAATACACACATATATACAAAACAGTGTTTGTCATTACCCCTAGACATAGATACACGTCGTATTGAACCGGATAAACAATTACTTCTGATTATTTCCTAACAACCTTCTTGTGATCATAGTGAAGAAGTAACACGGATTTTCTTTTTGTTTCTATGGCATGCACTCTACTCGAAAGGGGTTAGAGAATTAACAATTTATGTTGAGAAGAAACTAAAGAAATGCCAAGATTCACATACCTAGGCACAGAGGTTTTAATACTTGACTGGTTTGTAAAAGCAGTAAGTGGACCACGAAGATTCGGATACTTGCTTAGAGCGCTTTCAAGCTGAGGAGACGGCATCTGCAAGCAGATATACAGAGTTTGTATGAAAACGGAAAAGGTCAAGGAACAAGATTTTTGAACAAAAAAAACGAAGCACATATACCTGGAGCAATACGTTGAAGGAATGTGGTTGTGTTTGAGAGATACATTTCAAGAAGCCAACCCATAGTTTTGGCATTCTCCAAACCTGCACATTATCAGCATAAAGTCAGTTCTCTCGTGATTCCTCTAACCACGGAAACGGTCAATTATCATGCCGATGCTGCAAAGTTAACAGTATATAGAAACTTCACAACATACCTGCTTGTTGACGAGTTTAGACAAGATTTCCATGACAAAATCAACCTGGAATCAATCACAAGGGTGAATTACCAACAAAAAATTGGTCATTTATAACATTCAAATGGCGGAAAACAAAATGAAACTATGACTTTAGGAGCCGTGATGAAATCCAGGTTTCGTCAGTGGAATCACAGCCATCCAAGAATCTAGATAACAAATTGGTCCAGACATATAAACTGAGAAATCATCATAAAGCATATTAAGATCGACATAACAGGCTATACTGAGACTAGTACTTAGCCTAACATATATTCCGGAAACTAAGGAATGATATACAAAGAGCTTATTGTGTTAATTGAGATGAGTGCAGAATGGAAGATGTCAGTTCAAGTTGACTACTAGTATCGTCTTTTTAGGCGTCCAACTACAAAATCATATTTTCATATTGAAAACATTTGGCACCCATTTGGTTGGAAAGGAAGCAAAGTTGTGGAATGTGATAACAAAGAAAACATTTAACCTATCTTGAGTTAAGAAGAACATTTGATGAAGTCAAAAGACACAAAACAGTTCGAGAGGCACTGAATTTACCAGTGTCGGAAAAGCATCAATTGCTTGGATTACAGTTCTCATGAAGAGCAGTGGAAGTGGAGTTCGGTCAACCTGAATTCAAAAAAGAGCAATGTCGATTGGTACAGTGTGTCACTGGGAACACTTGCATTCATGAGAACCTATACGTACCATCTGGTTTAAGGCCTTAGCCAGGACTTGCTGTGTAAAAACCGTGCGCTGCTCAAAACAAGCTGAGCAAGTATCCATGATCTGATAATCAATTGCACAAGATTATTCGGATAGAACATATACATGGCAATTTCTATAACAAATTCTCAAGAGATTTTATCCAGACTTTACAAAGTACAGAACTGGCTTTAATGGAGAATCATGGCAACATGAGAAACTTTCAATCGAAAGACGGAGGCATTAAGAATCTGGGTCAGCAGCTTAATAATAAGATGCACCTTAACAAAAGGACGAGAGTGCATATAAATCAGATCTTAAGAAATACACTTCTTTACATATATAAAACTAAACTTAATAACAAGAAGTATATAACGAGCTCAGACAAACACCTTTTTCAGTGGAAGACAATCTCTCTCAGGAGAAATGTCATGGATTGCCACCAAGACTTCAACAGGCGTTAATGCAGGACCTGTATGAGCAGAGCCCTGTAGACCAAAGGCAGATATTGAAATCTTAGGAACGCGAGAACAAACTTAATTAAAATTCCGCAAACTTATTTATCGATAATTCTCACATTCATATTTACCAATAATCAAATATAATGTAACGACTATGTCCCATAAACCGGACAGTTATAATTTTCTACTCTCTTGAAATATGCCTCAAATGCAATAAATGCAATTCAAAAAAACAATAACCAATATTAAGTCCTAAGAAGATATCAAACTTATATGTACCTGTAATATATGAGCCAGTGCCATCTGAAACTTGGGTAGAGGAAGCTGGACAAGCTGAGGGAAAATAGGTAAAACCTGGAAACACATTAAAAATATACGATTTCATACAGGGAATTAGTTGTGCCGCAATGTAAAATTTCAATGTCAAGAAATGTAAAAAAACCACATTGTTGAATTATTATAGAATTGAAATTTTGAAAATAGGGTAGACGGAGCACCTCATCTCTAGAAAAAGCGGATAGGATAGGAATAAGAATAGAAGCATCCTGCAGGGAAAAAATCTCATAATGATGAAAAGATAGGCTAAGTAACAAGGAGTAAAGGTATAAAAGGGCACCAAAAAGAACCTTCAGCCTAGTTTCATATAAATGTTTAACAGTCACCACCAAATCTGTAGGTGGTGCTCGCCCTTCGGATAACAAATGAAGAACCTTCAGGTCAAACCAAAATTATCAGTGTTTCACGAAGAGAGAAATCAAGAAAATGCTAGAGAACTGTGGACAGTATGAGAAGACTGGGACAAGCAACCTGTGTCAACAAATCTTCACTTCCTTGAGGTGGATTTGAGATTATATGAAGTAATTCTGAATACGATGACCCCAGAGCCCTCATCAAGACGTTTATATGCCGATGGACAGCCTACAAAACCAATTTTTTGGTAAAAAGGGCTTGATGAAAACGGTAGAGCTATTTAAAGCTATTAAACAGCAACAAACCCCCATCCCATTAAATAAAGCAATAAGAATTTTTTTTATAGACGAGACTGATAGTACTTCTTATCATCTAGTAAGATCCACATATATAAACAAGATTGCAAAGAACAGCTTTACAGATAAATAGCAAATTGAAAACTAGATAAGGCAAAGGATCAGCATGACCCCAGATAGCATCATAAAATAGTTGTATAGAATTTGGTAGTTATAGGAGACAACCATTAAGTTTGAGATATTTAAGTGAATAATTAAAAATGTTATTAAACTAAATATTATGGACAAAGACCTGCTTAACAGTCTTCGAAGCACGGACATAGCTGTCAAAAACCAGTTGAAGAAGAATTGGTTTCTACGAAGACAAAAATGAAACATCAGAAAAAAAATAAGCAAAAATATGCATCATACATCACTTTGCGTGTCACCACAACCAACCTTAGCACAGAGTGCAAAAAATAAGGACATTAGCCTGTGAGCTTGAGAAAATATATTTGATGAATCATCTAGGGGTGCATCCTGAACTCCTTTCATAGTCTCATTTGGAGAAATCCCAGGCTTAGGAACTTGAGACCCACTGGTGGATGTTTCTGCACTTTCTACCTGAATGCAGAGGAATACTTAAAAGGGTATCATTAACTAGCAAAAAGTACATAGTACAAAACATCAATAAGTTTATTTTTTCTATTGGATTATGAGGTTTGGCTTGCTCTTGTTTTAAATTTTATATTTAAACCAAATGAATTATCCATGACATATCACAGCTCTCCTTGGCATAATTTACCAATCCTTCAGTTGAATGAATCACGTAAACATGGTGCATGCTGAGTATATAGTCCAATCGCACACAATTAACAAATCTTTCAGTCAAGGAAATCGTTCTTCCAGTTAACTTACATGAAACCAAGGCAAAATTAATTTACAACATGGGTTGCATCACAGAATAACTATCTCAAGTATAATTATAAATAGAATGAAACAGAGACAATCCAACAAAAAAAGATAGAATTAACACATTAAATTTCCTACGAGTAATGTATAAATGTAAATAACAAGATCACATGTAACGGACCTGTCCTCCAATTCTTCTGTCAGAATTTGCAGACTCTAATAGTAATGAATCTGAAGAATGCTGATCTACAGCTGACAAGAACATGTTCTTTGCAAATTGCTCGATGCAGTCAGAAATAAAGCTAACTGCATAGAGTTTGTTTGACACCTGACAATGGCAAAGAGAGAAAGGTGCAAAAATTTTAGAACAGAAACAACTTCGGTCCAGAGTTCCTCACAGATGATACACTCTCTCAAGACAGGCGCATAGACAATTAAACATAAGATAGATTGGCAGCTTCCTCACCAGGCGTATAGCTTTAGCCTGGATATCTTCCTTTGGGTGCACAGTACACTGCCATATGGAATTACAAAGTTAGAGAAGAGACAATTTGGCACAACCAGCAAGAAATCAAAAGCTGCCAAAAGAATGTGCATACAGATTATACTAGTTTGAGCGCACAAGATGGAAAATTATCTTCATGGTTGATTTTCTATCATCCAAGAGTTTTAAGATGAACTCGGACATATTAGGAAGTACACAGCGAATATCCACTAAATTACTTTAATAAATCACCAGATATAAAGTATTCTGTCCTTTGTAATAATCAATCGCCTTCTGCCAATAGAAAACTGTTACATTTAGTAAAGCTACATTTCAACGATAATGATCACTTGATCAGCACAGAATGAAAGTTTTCTCCTGATTCCTTTTTTCATTTGTTACCACACATTTTTTATTTTAGCCAAAGAAGACAGATTCTGAATTCAAGACACCAAATGCCATCCATTACAGAGTAACTAGTCCGATAAGCGAACAAAAGGTCAGAGAATTCTCATATATATATCTAAATGTACAAATCTACACTATGTCACTTCTTTGGCGTAATATTATGCGAAAATTACCTTCAAAGCTATATCTAGACATGCTTGGCGAATGAGAGGGCGACTAAGAATTAAGCTCCACACTGCTCCAAGGCCCTGAGTGACACGATCACCATCACGGCCATCAGTTCCAGAATGACTTTTGGTACACATGTCATCCAGCATCCCCAATATGGAATCAGGTATGCGGGGAACTTCACCGAGAAGTCGGCTAAAAGACTTGTTAGATGCTGGTAAATCAACTAGCAAAGATTTTGCCTGCATTTAAAATTCGAAGTATCATATATTTTGGGCAACTCTAATATAGATAAGTTAAAAGATCTCCTACCACTGCCAGAAGGAAATTGTCATATACAGCAGCAGCAGATGATGCAGAATCTGAGATCACAAGACTATGGAGATGGTATAGGATATGCAACACAAGCTCGTGACCCTGAGAAAAAATTATTAAGAAAAACTAACCAACAAAGCTTCAAAATATAATGAGAAAACCAACACAGCAGATTATTAATCTTTCCGAGGCTACATTGATGTGGAGGATAGTAATACTTAAATGCATATCACACAATTAAGAATAAGATGGAGCTAAAATGTAAGGATTGTGGGAGAAACAAGCAAAAATCAGGTTCATGCTAAGGGGGAGAGAGAGAGAGACCTTTTGCTGTTCATAATCTGATATAATCAGTTTCTGCACCATCCCAATCACATCACTAGCATCAATCTACAAAAAAGCAGACATGGAAAAACTCAGGACCACTGATAAAAATAGATTGTTTAGTACCAGAATGTGCAGAGGACTAAGAGATGTCAAGCAACAGTTCATGATTCCAATTGAGCCATTTAGTTTCCAATCAAGGTTTTCCTTTAACTATGAAGATCTTTTAGGTATGAAGTTCCTATTCTGAAGGAAATCAAAAGTTTGCATGGAGCAGTTGAAACAATAGTAACTCTGTTTCATCAAGACCTACAGTTCATTATCAACAAGCAGATTTATTTGCTCTGGTGACAAAATTTACTCTTGTTTGAGCAATGGCTTCTCAGTTAGTGACAGGATTAAGATAAATAGTGTGTATTTAGAGAAGAGTGAATAAACATTTACAGTCAGATGTTTCTCATTAAACAGTTTTCAATGAATCCAGCTCGATAAAATCTCTATTAAAACATAAAACAATACTAAGGAGAGGAAATCCCTGTTTAAAGATCTTGGAAAACCAACAAAGGAGTATGGAAGTGAGAAAAAATCACTAAAAAACAAACTATTCAGGGAAATTTTAGGGCATGCCTGTGCGAACAGTCGGGCGACCACTGCAATTTGTGTTTGTTTAATATCTGTTCTGTGTGAATTCTGGTACTTGTTAATTATGCGTTCAAGTGCCAGTCTTTTTACATGTATTTGATGAGCTTCATCCAGCTCAATGTACAAGGGAAGCACTGGTAACTCAGCAGATGCACTCTCAGATGCTTCAGCATTTGAAATATCTGGCAGTGGTTCATCAGATTCTTCTGATGAAGGTGAGTACGCCTCATCAAGCATGGCTACATCCATTGATGCATGAGAAACAATGTCCTCAGCTTTGCTAAAAGATGGTAACATATGTACAGAATAATCTGCATCCTTATCTGGAGTGATTGCGTTGGCATCAAAATCAAGGACTTCATCGTTCTGGATAGACTCGTCCACTTCAATTGTCATCGGGGAGTCTGGAAGATTTATGTCAGTTTGAATTGTGGGCATCAGAGGCTGAGGAGCACTTTCAGGAACAGATTGAGGTACCGATATGAGTGCGCTGGAGGAGCTGACAGGGTTGAAATCTGACTGTACAGTTGGATATTGGACAACATTATCTTCCAAAACAGATGTTGGGGGCACATCAACAGGAACCACCAACCGTCTTGGATCAAGACGACGAGGATCCTGGAAGGTTCATCGTATGTTAAGGAATAGTTAGAGACGAAATAAATAAATAAATAAACAAATATAAGGATGGGGCTCCCCTCTCACCAAGAAAAACCTTACCCTTCGTGGATCACGTTTAGAATCTGTAGATAGATTAGCAGAAGCAAATGTATCTGAAACAGCAAAGCTAGTCGTGCTCAATGATGAAGCAGGTAATTGAGCTGAATGGTCTAACGTCTGAGTAGAAGTTGCAAAACCATTCGATGCAACTACATGGATAGGATCGCTTGTGTCACTACGATGTTTCGAAGACAAGTTACCATATTTTGTCAAAGGAGGTGGATTCTTGGGCAAGTGTTTCATATTTGTGATGACTATATCAGCAAGTAGATCGGCATGAATATTGGATATAAGAATTTCCAGAGACTCCACTCCTCTTTCCCCTTCGGCAATTAAAGCGCCAATCATAGCAATCATCTGCTCCACAGGAGTTAGACCACCATCCAACACAGGGGGCTTAGCAGATATGCCATTAACATGATCCTGCCTATCATCATTAGTATCTGCTGCGGCATTTGTATTGCTATGAGGACCATGACGCAGCCTTTTAGAAGAGGCATCATAAATATTATTCTGATCCTCATGGTCAAATTGAGCGGTCCTTTTCTTAGTCGAATCCCCTGAAATATGCAACTGATTTGACAGCTGATCATCCTGAAAATAAAGGCCCAATTACAAAATTAGATGATGTGTGTCGGTGTGTGTATTATTAGCGATCAAAGAGACCGAATAACAAAAATATATCTCTTCTTCCAAATTCATATATACCTTATTGACCTGAAGATCACGTGGAGCACGTTCATTGTTCCTCATGATTTTATCTATTTGGCGGATAACTTGATCAGCAGCATCTCCAGCATTCATTGCTCGTAACTCTTTAAGCAATTTCTCTCTTGACTGGTAAGATGAACAATTTCTGAATTAGACTTTTTAATAGTGATTGATATACTTTCTAAATTTCTTAGGTTGAGTAGCAACAGAATTATGATCTTATAGACTTGGTGACTCTTGACAGAACAAATATTTTATCACATTGATGGCTCTCAAATGGGCACAAGTATGTCTGCATTGACACTAGAATTAACCAAGCTTTATTTCACTGAGTTAATGAGCTTTTGGAGAGATTTATGAATTCCTAAATGCATTGGATCTCCATAATAATGAATGGAATATACAACACAGCAACTGCCTTTAGACTCAGATAGATAAAAACATGCATAAAACAATCAGGATACATGCTAGCATGACAAATGTTGTCAAATTCTATATAAGTATGGAGTGACTGATCTGATGCTTTGAAAAGAATGATGATACAATTAGAAGTTATAAAGAAGCAATACAATATGAACTTTACCTCGGTCATGAAAGGATGTGTACACCTTAAAAAACCTAGAAACGCAGTTCTCAGAGAATACTGAATGCTGACTGTGTGGCGACCTTTAGCCATCTCTACACTTGGACTAAAATCAAGCAGTGCCTTCAAGACAGTTTTGTAGTAGACAGGCCTTTTCCTTGCAATAGCTACAAGACTGAACATGGTGATGTCAGATTCTGTCGACAATCTGATAAAAGGTAACTATTTTCTACCAACAAACTTATACACATTAGAGATAAAAGACATCGTTGTGTGACCCCAAAAAACGATTACAAAGATCACAACCAACTATAGACCCTTGATCTAGGTGCAGGGAAATTATAAGAAGTAGCTCCAATCAGACACAAACGGCTCCAGTAACAAAAATTAAAAGATACATACATCAAGTACATACATCCATGATATTCAGAACAAATAAACCAAGAACAGTGATACTAAGTATCACAATAATCTAACTTATCAAGTACATTCCCAGTAATAGAACAATATGATGTTTCAGTCCAAGTAAGAAACATGCCAATCGTTTAGGTTCTATGATGTACATAACATATCCAACTCCAACTACCCTCGCCGTGTATACAATCCCTTCACTCTTAGTTTGACAAACAAACAGGGACAAGACCATAGGTCACTTTCATGAACCAATACATTCATTCGTCACATTAATGAAAAGGGAGGCAAAGAAAACTGTGAAGCCCAGCATCAAAGCACATAAACAAACATCAAGACCTGAAGCTCTACAAGAAAAACATCCAACTCCATCTACCCTCCCCTTGTATACACTCTATCCCTTCACTCCTAGTTTGGAAAACAAACAGGGCCAAAATCATAGCTCACTTTCATAAACCAAACCATTGATTCATCACAAAACAGTTAATGAAAAGTAAATCAATCAGAACTGAACGGCCCAGCATCAAGTGGTAAACATAATAACAAAAGCTGAAGCACTACGAAAAAACAATCAGATGCCATCGAAAAAGCTTGGTGAAGTATAATGAAACGACTGGATGCCATAACCAAAACTGGACATCCCAAAATCAAAACAGGAATTTGAATGAATGATGTGCATTAGATAGTAGGGATAGCAATATTCTTCTCCAAACAGAGAGCACCCAACTGAACTGTCATTAACAGTAGATCATAAATATCAGATATGGACTGTACCATGCAATCATAACTTGATATCATTTCTTCTATGATACTATCCTATTTACTCTATTAAATTAAACTTCTGGTCTTACATTGTTATAAAAATCAGTCAGGAAATAAAACATCACAAACAATTTGCACAAATACAGCACGCAAACAATGAAAAACCCCACATATCATCTCCCTCTTGGGAAAAGGCCATGCATCATTATATCCACAGAGAAGTTCCCATGTTAACATCAGATCATCAGATATAAAAGAACCCTTAAGATGTAAAGATACAGTAATGCTGCCCCAGGTGGCACAACAAGAGTATTAGACTAAGCAAGAGAAAAGGAGTTAAAATTTTGGAATGCAATACCCAAAGCTTAGAGAACATCCCAGACCACATGAAAACTTTTGTTAACTTCAAATCCCTAATGCCAACTAATTATGGACTTCATACCACTCAGTTAATATCAAAAACAAGACACAGCCATGGGATCACCCAAAAGATATATAACCCCATCCCCTACTAATCATGACAGTTCAAAAACTTTGGGTAAACCCAAAAGAATGACAAACTTTCATAACGAGGAAACAAGTCCCCTTCCTGAGTAAGGTTGCTCGAATTCAACTTTAGATAGTCAAACCGTAAGCTCTTGTTACAGTTTAACTGTTCAACTATGGTTCAAAACATGAAGCAGCTCACAAATAAGCTTGCCTGTGAATCAGATATCATTTCTTACTAAAATCTCCAGATTAATATACTAGGTCAAGCAAAAGAGTGATATATATTGCACCTCTAAAATTGAAATGTTAGTGATCCCCCAAAGAGCAGAAGAATCAAAAGATGTGGTTTGTATATTAAGGCACAGTCATTAAACCAATTTAGCACCATCAATGCTTAGCCTTAATTTGGGCAGTGAAATCGCACAGAAGCACGGGTCTCGGAACTAATTTACAACAGCGACAGGACATAACTTCATTAGCACACCTCCACATTCTGTGTACAACAAAGTTCTATCAAAAGACAAATGTGCATGAACTTCAAAATACTATCTGTTGATTCAAGCAAATTATATGATTTCTTTTGGCCTATAGTGAACATTGAACTCAAATTGTCATCTCATGATTGACATTATGCAGATTTTTGGAATAATGTATGTTAATGGCTGTGTTTCAAGAGATGATTTGGCAATGCTTAATCTTGTTGTACCACCGTCAAGGTGTTGTCATCTCATGATGAGCCTGCTTCCATAGGTAAGCTAAATATGCCTGCAAAAACTTGTGTTTGGATCAATCTAACTTTACCCGACCAAATAGATTGTTGTAGAAGTTCAACTGGAAGCATCGGCATATATATTCACAAGAAAATGCTGATACGCATGGCTGGATGGAATTCGTTGCACAAGTAAACTAGTTGTTAAAAGAACTCGCATGAGATAGAAAAGCACAAACACTTATATACATCAACAGAACAGTATTTACAGGTTGCACATGTTGCAACCATATGTTCATACAAAAGATGTGCTGTAACTGGTGAGTATTTTGGTCTCACAAAACAATTATATACAATGCAATAGGTTGCTTGGCGAAATGGTTTTAGATCCGATCAGATAAAATTATCTATGACCTAATCAGTCCTATCAAACACCAATGATGTTGGCATCAGCTAATGCTTACTTCCCTTATCTGAACCACCGATTCAGCGGTCCCAGGCAAACTGCCATTTAACGCCATGCTAACATTTCTGGACAGCATGCTGCAATGACAGCACAAAAAAGGCAGTTGAACTTATAAAAAAACAAGTTGCCAACTTCAGTAACCCCTCCAGAAAAGAGGTGGCCTTTACGTGCACTCCACTATGATGCAGATTACCTCATAGGTGCAATTTGCCAGAATATCTACATCAACAAACATTTTAGCACCTTGCTTGTTGTTTGATCAATATAGAACATGAATAAAACCGCAGAGTTGCAAACATAACATATACAAACTCAACATTCCCACAAAAGATGTGAACATATTGACAAGGTTCAAAAAATTGCACAGAAGCTTCTTAGAAGGAAATGCCATCGAAAACTGGGTAACATGAAATTTTATTTTAAAACTGGAAAGAACTTGCATTTAACACTAAGTATATGGAAGTGCAGCCTTCAAATCTAATCTACGACTACAACACACCAGAAACGTACAGTTAATGTCATTGCAAGTGAAAAAACACTGCAAAACACATAACATGGTGAGATATAACCACTTAGTAGAACCTGTAGAACAAAGGTCTCATATATAAGTATGCATGAGTACAAGAGAAAACATTATACACACAGGCAAAAAAGTAAATGCGGTTAAATCACAAAACTTGCAAAGGAACACACCATACTCTAGAACAAGTCTCTTTGAGAATACACAACTCAAACATGTTATGTAATTAAATACAGCAAACAGTAGTAGACATCAACATATATTATTAAATATGTGCACAAATATGTTAGATTTTATTGTTAAGAGGGAAAAAATGGTAATCTGAATTAAATATTAAAATAAGGAACCTATAGACATGTCAACAGATAAAAAAAATTACCAAAAAGAGAAAAGCCAATCATTTAACTAATGTACAAATAAGCTAAGGAGACAAAATCATGTTCAGAAAAAATGGCAAGACAGGTATAAGAGGTCAACACTTTCCTGTCCAACCCTCAAGTCAAATTATTTCCCCAACACATCCATTCAATCGCTTCTTCATTTATGATATCATTTCATTGAGTGATTGAGTCAAAAGGTTCAGACTAATAACAAAAAAAACATCATTGATGATGCTACAAACCATGGGCATAGGGACATAAACTGATCAATATGTAATGTTGTTTCATTAAATAAAAGATTGCATTAATATTAGTATCTCGTATTTTCAAATGATACTTTCCAACAAAAAAAACTAATGTTTTATATCCAAGCCTATGAATTTGGATTTGTTTGATTTAATCATACTTTAATTATATAGTGCAGTAACAAATGCACAAGGCATGCACCTAAAGGAGAGGCGGCCAGTAATAGCCTCAGGGCGCACGCATCTGTCAGGGTTTGAGGCTTAAGCCTCACCTGACTGACGCAGATGCCTCAGGCGCTGTGGCAACGCTAAGGCCAAGTCTAAAATTTGGATTGTTTTAAGGTTTCTGAGTCTGTTTTTTGGGGCCCAAACATAGTTACAAGAAAAAGTCCCAATCATTTAAACTTCAAATTAAAATCCCATTCAAATTGAAGCAAACTAATAAATATCACACGGACTCCACATATTGCAAGATAAATATTGAAGGTCAATACAAGAAGGCTCACCTATTAACAGTAGTAATCGTCACGCTACCAGGCAAATTACTAGCTGACAGCAAAATTTCCAAAAAGATCCCTAGATATCTATTTGCGTCAGACATGAGGGCAGGAGGATTCAGAACAGGATGACTCTCCGCTATCCATGAGATGTTAAACATCCTACCTTGCCTCACCATTACTGCATACAGAGCCAAATTGTAAATGTCATAGTTGAAAAATCTGAAAATGTATAAAGCTACAAAAGAAAGAACATTGATAAAAAAAGTAATCTATCATCAATAGCTTTCTAATTAATCCCATTACTAAAAATGCTCTTACCTTCAGGGTTGCACATTTCAAACTCAGTTGAATCCAATGTGAAGCATAAAATAAATGTTTCGAGAAACTTTATCCCTAACAACTTTGGAGCAATAGGCCCCGCCTGCAAAAATATATGGAAATCAGCCACAATATACAAAAATTCAGAAAAGAAGCACCACATATCTCGGCAAAATGAGGATTCTAGTGAAATTATTATATCATTTAAGGTTAATGACCAAGAGAACAAAACAATACATGAATTTAATGCTTATCTGAGTTATCAGATATTCATTTCTGTTCTTCTGGAAAAGTGTATACAGCCAATGACTTCAATTTCCCAAATCAAGAGAGATCACTATCTGACTTTAGAATGGTCAACCGTAGGAACATAAAACTAATAAGGTTTTTGGTATGGGGTTCAATAGAGAGGGAACAGGTATGGCAGAAATGTTATTGCTTGTATAAGGGAATCATTCCAAAACAACTACTTCCTATCCCTAAAAGTGGGGAATGGACCATAACTCTACTTGGGGCTGACAATATCATCTCTGACCACTGGGATGAACAAAAAAATCTCTAGCTGGAAATAACCCTGCATCTCATCATACATAATCATAGGAAGCATACCATAAATTATGCATCAGCAAAACAGTATGAGATTGTAGTAATTGGCATCTTCCGAAGTAAAAGACATTATGCTAACAACATTAGATATACCTCAAAGATAATGGCCAAAACAGCATCCCTAAATTTGATCAGCCCTGTCCAAAGCTCTTCAAGCCATCTCTCAACTATTCCACGCCGTTGATGCTGTAATATTTCAAAATACAGCTTTTAAGATCCATATGTAAACATGAGCTTATATTAACAATCCAACAGTACAAAACAGATCACGCGAAAGTAAATAAAGAGATGAATGGTTTTCATGCATAGGTCATTCTGATAAGAAAAACAACTGAGGAGCCATCTACATATACTGATACAAAATACTGTTATATGGACTATGGAGTATATGCATGTAATTTTGTCTACAGAGAAAATTATTGAACAAGAGATTCTTGAGATTCTAAATAACATTTCAGAAACATTTCCTGACAAAGAGTATTTTGTCTTCATACAGCTATAGAGTACAGAGCAAATAAAAAATCAAGGACATAATTTATTAATTAGTTAATTTAATGAAATGTTGTATCACAAGAAGACAAGAAAGATATGCATATGCACATACAGAAACAGCATGCAAAATTTTAGAGCGCACAAACACCCACAGTTCCATCCACAGATACAGACACAGAGACGCACTTGCACAGACATACATGCAGGGAGTGAGAGTACAGAGAAGAGAAAGACACCTGTAAAGCCAACTCTTCCAGCACGCAAGAGAAAAATTTTGTGCCAGTGATAATAGATTGCTTTACAACAATGAGATTATTATCTTTCAAAAATGTCAATAAGACGGGAAATAATATGCAAAGATGTTCGCTTGGTTTGGCCCCAACCTCATCAATTACCCTGTCAACCAATACCACAGTTAAATGTTGAAACAAGCTATCCAACAAAGTAGGGCTACCGAAATATGCCAAAACTGCAAAGCCAATGTGTATAGCTGAGGACAGTTTGCAAGAGAGACACATCAAATAAGGCCTAGGAATGAAAATGCAACATAGCTGCAATAGTATTTTATTAAAAATTAAAAAGAAATTAGAAAGAAGGAGTATACAAGGCGGGAGTCAATGCTAGCACTTAGCAGTATACGCCATAGGCAAAGGCTAATGCTATTATTTATTCAAAAGTTTCAATTTTGACGATTAAGGCAGACTATATATTTAAAAGGTTCATTATATTTAACCAGAACGATGTGATAAGTTAAATTATATCAATTGCATTAAAAGGACCAACTAAAAAGCACCCTATACATGAACTAGTAAAATTTAACCATAATGTGCTTTTGTACTGCATCAATAAACATTAAAACCAAAGCAGACATAAATAATAACTTCAATTTTGAAAACCTACTCCCCATCAAAAATTTCGGTGAAAAAAGATGGGGAAAATTTTAAACTTTGGCGCATGAATTACTCACTCAAGGAGATATTTCCTGACTAGCGTTTCGGGGGAAGAATGAAGCTCGGCCAAGTAAGGGAAAAGCTCAGCCGCCTGCGACGGCTCAATAGAAAACAAGATGTCTTTGGCCTGCTTCAATGACGACAGCTTGACGGCCAAATCGCCATGGTTGTTCGCGGCGGCGAGCAGGGAGAGCGCCTGGTCCCTCGCCGGGGCGGCGGCCATTGAATATTGATGGAGAAAAGAGGGAAAATCGGAGGTGCAGTTAGAGGAGAGGGTTTCTAGGGTTTTGAATTGGGGAAAAAGGAAATTCAGATTTGGAATGGCGGATATTGATGAGGACGTTTATGAACGGAGGGAAAGGGTACGACTGTACGGGTAGGTCGTATACCGTTCAGCAAAATTCGTTTTAACAAAAAATAACACTCCTACTTTTATCTTTCAGAATTTTTATGTATATATTGAATTTTGTTATGATCAATTTCAATATCAATATTGTATTTGCTTTTTCGATATGTCTTACCAATACTATATTGCAATCTACAGTAAATACCAAAATTTTGATATTTCCCGTTATATCGCAATATATGAGTATTGTTATTGTATTAAAATCTTTCGGTAAGGTATTATAATCATATTAAAAGTTATGCTATTTTGAAAATTTTATATTTTATGTGTTTATTCAATACGATAAAATTTGGTATTCGGTATTTTTCTCCTACTCTTAGGAAATGGTTTATGACTTCTCTTAACTTATTGGAAGGAAGATAAATGACTTAGTAACTAAGTTGCTCTTTAACATCATTTATTTTGAATTTTATAAACATGTTGTAATTGTCATATTAGTTTTGTACAGGAGTCGGGTCCGAGCCTCAACTGAACTTGATAAGATTTTCAAGTTGGGCTCGAGTATGTGTGCGTTCGGTCCAAGCTTATAAAATCAAGATTTTTGAGTTAGGGTTCAAATCTTTCTCTTTGCAAGCTATTTGAAGTTTGGCTAAAAAAGTCTCTCTTTGCAAGTTATTTGAAGTTTGGTTGAAATTTTTGAATTTGTTAGTTTTGTAAAGGAGTTAGGTTCCAGCCTCAATTGAGCTTGATAAGATTTTCAAGTTGAGATCGGGTATGTGTCATTCGATCATGTCCGCGAATGTTGTGTGCTGCATGCTTGTGAATACACTCGCGTATATGTCTGCAAACATGATAGTGATGGATAAATTGTATTGTTTTGAAAATATTTTAAGTCAATGATATATTAAAATACTTTTTTGTTGATAATTAACAAAAATAGTTAATCATCGTACTCTTTAAATACCCTAAAAATAAATATAGTATAACACTATGGAATTAGTAAAGTAAGAAAATAGTTAAAGTTTGTTAATAGACATTGAGATTCACATTATTAATAATGTAATATGTTGTAAAAAATATTCAAAAATAGAAGTTGTTTATTTCTTATGGACGAACAAAAATGACAAAAACTCACTATTTTTTCTATAAAGAAAATAGTAGTAGTACTATAATAAATGATTCTCTAATTTTATTTTATCTACACAAAATGCCACTCGAATAGCATTTAATTTGAGGCATATGTGATGGGAATCAGTTGGTGGTGTGAGGTAGTACATTATATAGCAGAAGTGAGGCTAATTCGATTCCGGATTATTTGGGAAACTAGAGATGCGGTCAGAATATACATGAGAAACCCCCACTAATTGATGTACAAAACTTATTTGCAATCGCATTGTTGTTGTAAGAAGTAGAGTGCTCACTCAGTTGCAAGAAGAGTAGAAAGAAGAGAATCTAAAGGCTGATCAAGGAAAGAAGCAGCCTAGAAGAAATTAGCCGTTGGAGCAGCAGTTAGTTAGTTAGTTAAGATGTAGCAGTTATTCTTCTTGCTTTCTTGATTCTTGGGGTAGTTAGTTAGTAGCAGTTGCTACCTGATTTGTAGAGCTTTAAATAGCTCAGATTCGTTTTTGTATGTAGTTAGATGATTTCATTCAATAAGAGATTCCAGTTTTCTCCAAGAAACCACATACTCTTCAATACTAAAGTGTTAGTGTGAGTTTTCTGCATAAGTGTGTGAGTACTTCACATTACAGTGAGTGTGTGTGATCTATTCAAGAGTGTGTAAGCCTTGTGTGTTGATCCTAACAAGTGGCGCCGTCTGTGGGAAGATTGAAGCTGATTTGCAGAAGATCAAACGGTTTCAGAGATGGCAGCAAGGCTTGATACAGAAATATTCACAGGCAAGAATGACTATGGCCTGTGGAAGATGAAGATGAAGGCGGTTTTGATTCAACAAGGCTTGGCTACAGTGCTTTCAAAACTTGAGGAAAAGGGAAAGGCTCCGGTGCTTGATGATAAAGCACAAATGAAGATGGAGGAGATGCAGCTCAAGGCACACTCTGCAGTGATTCTGTGCCTTGGAGATAAAGTCTTGAGGGAAGTTCAAGAAGCTAAGACTGCGGTGGAGATCTTGGACAGGCTGGATGAAGTTTATTTGGCCAAATCTTTGGCTAACCGGCTGTACCTCAAGAAAAGGCTCTATGCCTATAGTTTTTTTGGAGAGAAATCCATCATGGAGCAGTTAGAGGAGTTTAACAAGATCATTGATGATCTGGGATCTGTGGATGTCAAGATTTCAGATGAAGACAAAGCCATTCTCACATTGAATGCCCTGCCTAGCACCTATGACCAATTGAGTGATGCAATCATCTATGGGAGAGATAAGCCTATTACCTATGCAGAAGTCTATTCAGCCTTGATGGCCAAAGAACTCCAGAAGACTACCACCAGAGGTTCTGCAAGCTCCAATGTTCAAGCTGCAGAGGCCTTGAATGTGAAGAAGCTCAAAAAGCAGAATTTCATGAAGAAATTTGAGGGCTCAAAAACCTCAAGCATTGATGCTCATAAGGAAACCAGGGCATGTTTTTGGTGCAAGAAACCTGGGCACTTGAAGAAAGATTGTCATGCATGGAAGAGAAAGCTAGCCTCTGAGGACCACAACCAATCTGATTTTGTGGAGGGTGCTGACCCCCCTGCTCAACTTATGAATATCAGTGACAATGGGGTCAGTCACAGGTGGATTATGGACTCGGGGTGTAGCTTCCATATGTGGCCCAACAGAAGCTGGTTTCATGATCTTCAAGAAGCATCAGGCACTGTGGTGCTAGGTAATAACCATATTTGTCAGATCAAAGGGATAGGGAAAGTAAAGTTAAGCCTACAAGATGGCTCTGTGAAGATCCTGACTGGAGTGAGGTATATTCCAGAAGTGAAGAGAAACCTCATTTCATTGGGAATGCTAGAGCAGAAGGGGTTCACTATATTAATGAGTCAGGGAAAATTGTTTGTAAAATCTGGAGATGCAGTGATGATGGAGGCTGACAGAGAGCACATCCTCTATTATTTAAAGGCTAAGGCTGTTGATGGAGAGAGCAATGCAGTGTCAGAGGACTCCCTAATGCTATGGCACAAGAGGCTAGGCCATCCAGCTGAAGGGAGCTTAAAAGAACTCATCAAGAAAGGCCAAATCTCTGGAGATCTCAGCAAAATGGACCCCTGTGAGCAGTGTATACTTGGAAAAGCAAAGAAGGCACCCTATCCTATAGGTATTCACTCATCTACAGCCCCTTTAGACTATATACACAGTGATCTTTGGGGACCTTCACCTGTGTGCTCAATTGGTGGAGGAAAGTATTATCTAGCTATCATTGATGACTATACTAGAAAGCTGTGGGTGTATATCCTTAAAGAAAAGTCAGAAACACTCACAAAGTTCAAGATATGGTGTAAGGAGGTGGAGCTAGAGAAGGGAAGGAGTGTGAAATGCTTAAGAACTGACAATGGCCTAGAGTTCTTGTCTGCTGAATTTGATATGTTTTGCAAAGAAAAGGGTATGAAGAGGCACATGACTGTTCCTAATAATCCTCAACAAAATGGTGTGGTAGAGAGGATGAATAGGACTATCCTAGAGAGGGTAAGGTGCTTATTACTTGACTCTGGTCTGAGCAGCAGGTTTTGGGGTGAGGCTGTGTATACAGCAGCCTATCTCATCAATAAATGTCCATCTACTGCCCTTAATTCTGAGACTCCTGATTACATGTGGTATGGAGCCCATAGTGACTATTCAAAATACAAGGTGTTTGGGTGTGCAGCCTATGCTCATGCTAGGCAAAGTAAACTTGAAGCTAGGGCTCTGAAATGTATGTTGCTAGGGTATCAGAGGGGAGTTAAGGGGTATAGGCTATGGTGTATTGAGCATGGCAAGCAGAAGGTGTTGGTGAGCAGGGATGTGGTGTTCTTGGAGGATCAGATGCCATACTTGAAAGAAAAACTGGACTCCAGTGAAACTGAGGGTGATTTCTTCAAGGTGGAGCCTATGAGGCTTGGCCTAGGAGCAGGTGGAGCTACTGACTCAGGAAGTGAGTCTGACTCAGAGAAAGATGAGGCTCCAGCTCAGGGCATGCAGAAGGATGGTGAATCTACATCTGACTCCCCCAGGGAGTATCAAATTGCAAGGGATAGAGGCAGAAGAAATGCAAGGCCACCTGAAGAGTTCTCTGATGTGGTCTACTATGCCCTATGTGCTGCAGAAAGCATTGATGGTGCAGATCCTCTCACTTATAAAGAAGCCATGAAGAGTAAAGATAGAGAAAGGTGGATTGAAGCCATGAATGAGGAGATAGAGTCTTTACTCAAGAACAAAACATGGATTTTGGTGGACAAATCCAAGCTGATTACAGATGGTAAAGAAATGAGGCTGGTAAGTTGTAAGTGGTTGTTTAAAAGAAAGATTGAGACCACTGACAAAGATAGAGTCAGATTCAAGGCAAGGCTGGTGGCTAGGGGCTTCACACAGCAAGAAGGAATTGATTTCAATGAAGTGTTTGCTCCAGTTGTTAAGCACACTTCAATTAGGATCTTGTTGGCAGTTGTGAACCAGCTAAATTGGGAACTACAACAGCTTGATGTGAAGACTGCTTTCCTAAATGGAGACCTAGAAAAGGCTATCTTCATGGAACAGCCAGAGGGCTATGTGAAGATTGGAGAAGAAAGCAAGGTGTGCATGTTACAGAAAAGTCTTTATGGACTTAAGCAAAGCCCCAGACAGTGGAATAAAAAGTTTGATGCACAGATGAAGAGAATTGGCTTCACCAAGTCAGAGTATGATGATTGCATTTACATAAAGAAGGTAGGCAAAACTCCTATTGCCTATCTATTACTCTATGTGGATGATATGCTACTTGCAGGACCTTCTATGGCTGAAATTCAGAAAATTAAGGAAGATCTTAAGTCCAGTTTTGAAATGAAGGATCTAGGAGAAGCAAGGAAGATCCTAGGCATAAGTATTCTGAGAGACAGAGGCTGCAAGAAGTTGTGGATGCTGCAAAATGACTATATTAAAAAGGTTTTGCAGAGATTCAAAATGGAGAATGCCAAATCTGCATCAACACCATTGTCCCAGAGCTTTAGACTTTCAAAAGAGCAGGCTCCTAAAACTAAACATGAGGCTGAGGAGATGGAGTCTATCCCCTATGCTAGTATGGTGGGAAGTGTCATGTACACTATGATCTGTACTAGACCAGATCTTGCACATGCTATATCAGTAACTAGCAGATTCATGGCTGATCCGGGGAAGGAGCATTGGAATGCTCTGAGGTGGATTTTAAGGTACATGAAACACACCAGTGAATAGGGATTGTGTTTCACTAGCTGGGAAGGTGAATCTGAAGAGGTTGTGCAGGGTTATTGTGGACTATGCTGCAAACCTAGATACCAGGAAGTCCCAAACAGGCTACTTGTTTACCATGTTTGGAACTGTGATCAGTTGGAAATCAGGTCTACAAAGTGTTGTTGCTATTTCAACAACAGAATTTGAATATATAGCTCTCACTACAGCTGTACAGGAGAGCTTTTGGATCCAGGGGGTTATTTCAGATTTTGGTTTTGACCAAAGGGCAATGGTGATTCATTGTGACAGCAGCTCAGCTATGTGCTTGGCTAAACATCAGTTTTTCCATGAAAGGAGCAAGCACATAAACATAAGGCTGCATTTTATTAGAGATGAGATTGAAAGGGGAAGAGTGAAGGTGATAAAGATTAACACCCTGCACAATCCAGCAGATATGCTCACTAAATCCCTGTGTAGAGATAAATTTGATCAATGTAAGAATTTGATCAATGTTTGCTGTAAGAACTGAGGTGAGCCCTCAGGTGGAGAATTGTAAGAAGTAGAGTGCTCACTCAGTTGCAAGAAGAGAAGAAAGAAGAGAATCTAAAAGCTGATCAAGGAAAGAAGCAGCCTAGAAGAAACTAGCCGTTGGAGCAGCAGTTAGTTAGTTAAGATGTAGTAGTTATTCTTCTTGCTTTCTTGATTCTTGGGGTAGTTAGTTAGTAGCAGTTGCTACCTGATTTGTAGAGCTTTAAATAGCTCAGATTCGTTTTGTATGTAGTTAGATGAATTCATTCAATAAGAGATTCCAGTTTTCTCCAAGAAACCACCTACTTTTCAATACTAAAGTGTTAGTGTGAGTTTTCTGCATAAGTGTGTGAGTACTTCACATTACAGTGAGTGTGTGTGATCTATTCAAGAGTGTGTAAGCCTTGTATGTTGATCCTAACAGTTGTTTTGCCAAGCTCGAACTTAGCTGCAAAAGGTGGCTCCCAATTTCCACAAACACAAGATAACTTGCATATACTCCATATAACTTATTATCATATTCATGCTACATTCGTATATGTTAACAATCACACAAAACATGATAATTCAAGCAAAGCTTTCACCACAAATGATTTCATCTTTCAAACTCTCTTCTCTCCCTAGATTCTGAAATTTGGGCCTGCTGCTAGGATCTCATCAGTGAGCTTGCTATCTGTCCCAATCTTATAATTGAGGAACCCCTCGAAATTCTTCTTGAAAAGCCCAGCTAGCTTAAGAAGAGTCTCCTTGTGAGCCTCCTTGTTACCCCACTGCCACACACAAAAATTAAGTGTTAAACAAGATTTCATCATAAAAGGCTGTGTATCTAAATAGCAATGCAGCTTACTGTATTAGCAGGATCAAGAATCTCTGCAGGAACACCCTCTATTTCCGTTGGTATCTCGAGCCCAAACACATCCGTCTTCACGTAGTTCGCCTTCAGCAGCTCACCCGAGTGTATGGCGTCGATTATCTTCCTCGTGTAAGCTAACTTGATCCGGCTTCCGGACCCATAGCTGCAGATAATAATAAAAAAAAGGTCTCTTTACACTAATGTGGTTTTTATGTCTTTAACTATCATAGAAATTTGTGGGGTTCGGTAGTAAGTGGAATAGCACATGAGACATATATAAATGGTTCTATTTCTATATTTACATCGATATATGACATTTGTTTTATTTACTGCTTGCTAATATGGATATTCATTACCATAATGGAGATAAAGATATTGACATGTGAAAAGTGTGTGTACCTTCCACCGGACCAGCCGGTGTTGACGAGCCACCCAGTGGCTCCATGTTTCTGCATCTTGTCAGCCAGCACAGCTGCGTACTTGGTCGGGTGAAGCATGATGAAGGCTGCACCGAAGCACGCAGAGAATGTGGCTGTAGGCTCCTTTATACCGTCCTCTGTTCCGGCAACCTGCATCAGTTCCGGCAAGTGTTAGGACCCTATAGAGTGAGAAACCGGGCTTAGAGGTATTTTAGTAGGTTAATTTTTAAGTTTCTGTAACATGAGTTTAATTTTAGTTTTGAATCCAAAAGAAAGCTGTGAAATGTATTCTTGAGCCCAATGTAAAATGTCTGGCTTTACCTCTACTTAGAGGAGTTGGTTTTGTGCTTACCAGGGCAGTGTAGCCGCTTATGAAGTGGTACATAGTTTGAGCCAAGTTCAGTTTGCTGACAGGGGGAAGCACGCCGAAGGCGTCGCAGGCCAATAAGATCACGTTTTTCGGATGAGGGCCGACGCAGGGTATCTTCGCGTTTGGAATGAACTCGATCGGGTAGGCAGCACGTGTGTTCTCTGAGAAGGAAAAACGAACCATAAGGCACTTGCAAGCTCATTTAATCATGTAATTCTTCAAATACTCAATTCTACCTGTGACAGATTTATCCGAATAGTCAACCTCTCGCGTGTGTTCATCGAACACCACATTTTCGAGAACTGCAGAAAATAAAATGGATAGGAGATGAATCAGTTCACAGAAAGTGAAGGAAAAAGACAGAACGAGAGGGGAAAGTGGAGGCCACCAGCTCCAAACTTGATGGCATTCCAAATATCCGGCTCTTTCTCTCTTGACAAGTCTATGCATTTGGCGTAGCAGCCGCCTTCGATGTTGGAGACACCGTTGTCACTCCAGCAGTGCTCGTCGTCTCCAATCAAGTACCTGTTGTGATCCGTAGACAATGTTGTTTTGCCAGTACCTACAACAAAAACACACAAAAAATTATACAAGCTTTGATTGAGATTGATACATCATATACAGAGAGGTTGGTAGAAATATTACCGGATAATCCGAAGAACAGGGCGACGTCTCCGTCTTTCCCCATATTGCAACCGGAGTGCAGGGAGAGGACACCACGCTTAGGCATGAGATAGTGCATCAGGCTGAAGAGACCCTTCTTCATCTCCCCAGCATATTGAGTGCCGAGGATCACCATCTCCTTTCTAGCAAGATTCACGTCTATACTAGTCGAGGAAGTCATGTAGTGAGTGTATCGGTTGCAGGGGAATTGCCCTGCATTGTATATGGTGAAGTCGGGCGTGCCAAAACTCTCTAGTTCTTCAGGAGTAGGTCGAATGCACCTGCACCAGACACCCAACACTCATATATATTATCACTCTTTATACAAACAAAACTCAATAAACAATGTGTAAAAGTTGACGAGCTACTTACATGTTGTGCATAAACAAAGAGTGATAGGCTCTAGCAGAGACGATCCTCACTTTGATGCGATGCTCCGGGTCCCAGTTAAGGAACTGGTCGTTCACGTAAACCTTGACACATGAAACACCTCATTAGTTAAATAACACTTCTCCATACACACTCGTAAGATATCTCCTTACTGAAAAGGCATCGGTTCGATTTCACAACCTGCTTGGTTTACATTTACCAACTAAGTTATGCTTCGTTATCTTTGTGAACGAAGCTCATATTCTAACTAATAGTGATTTTAATACTGCTATAACTAGAATATTATGTTATTTACCCCCTTAGCCTTGAAATGTGGGGCACTTGATTTCTGTGGCTAGACTAGGAGTATTACATAATACCTACTCCCATCAATCGCAATATGAAGTCTTACTTCGACACGCCAGGGGTTAGAAGAAATATGATGGAAAATGGGTGAGAAAAATTAGTAGAATACAGTGAAATAGACTTTTTTTTTTAATCGAGGTCGTCAATTTATAATAAAATGAGATATTAATTCGAACATATGAGAGAGTACTATAATTTAGAATGTACTCAACTTGTTAAAAGTGGAGAATTAGTCAATTCCACTAGATTCAGATTATGGACCTACTGTTCAGATGCAGTTCAATTTTTAGGATATTTTATATGTTCTTTTGTTAGAATCATAGTACTTTTATTTAATGTATTATCATAAATATAGGTGTCCCCAACATGCGTGGATGCCGTTTGAGACTAAAAATAGATTTTTTTTATCGTTGCCATATATTGTCTGGTTTGATTTTTTTAAATTTCTTATGGTCAACCTAGACTGACAAAATATATCGAAATACTGTACCAAAAAATACCGAAAATATCGAATTTTAGGTATGCCACACTTTTTTGTACGGTATGATACCTTACCGACATATTTAGGTACGCCAAATGTATGAATTTTGCATATACCGCGGTATACCGCATCATACCGCATTATACTGCAATTACGGTATATACCGCAAAATTACGATATATACCGTAATTTTGCGGTATATACAGTTAATAATTATATATATTTAACATATTTATTATTTATAATATTTTATATTTTCAAATGTTATTTTCAATATTTTATATTTTTATATATCAAATAGGTATGATTTGAAGTATACTGCGGTATCGGTACGGTAACAGTTTTCATATTTTCATATACCGAATTTTCGGTATACCAAAATGCGGTAAACCGAAAAAATCGACACGATACGATATCGTGTTTTCTCATACCGTACTTTTTGGTACAGTATGCGGTATGCCCATTTCAGTACGGTATATCGTACCGATCCAACCCTAGGTCGACCTTTCCACTTATAATTATCACCCACCCAGAATTTAAAAAAAAAAGATTCTTGGCTCTAAATTATTGCAGCAGTTGACTCATAGTGAAAGACAGCTCCCTAGACAATAGTAATATCTACTCATCTTATTTCCCAAAATATCTATCGATAATCAAGTAGTAGATAGATAGTATTTTTAACCATATAACTATCCGCCAAACTTTCCATACAGTATTTGAGTAATAAATTTTAAAAACTTATAGCAATAATAATTAATGTTCGAATATTTTCACATGCTTGATACTTACTCTCTCTGACGATAGAGATTATGACTATTACGTTATTTTCCTTCAGAGGCAAAAACAAAGATATTATTAATTTTTATGATAATTTATCAATAGTTTGAAGTCTAAAATTTAAAATTTGATTTCACGAAATTGAAATCTATAGAATAAATAATAATTTTAGATTTTTCAATATCTTTTTAGAAGTATGTGGCAGCTGGCACGACTAGCATCACTCTGTTTTTTGTGGATTCAGTAATTTTGTTAATTGGTCTATCTGGATATATGTTATTTATTCTTAAAATGGGTAAATTTTCAAGTCAACCGACAAATCATTTTCGCACAGAGGAGCCTCTAAAAGTCGACACTACCAATACTAAAATATTATTTTGATAATTTACTCACCAAACCAGAATGAATTAAATGAGAAAGCTTTATACCTTTTCCAGTGAGCACAAGTAATCCACGGCTCTCTCTCTATTAACAAGAAAAGTGTGCTCGTCCATCTCAATGTTGGGTGAGCCTCTGCCACGTCATGAAAAAATCGTGAATTTAATTAATTACCAAAACACCAGTGTTTCTTATGCAGATAATTAAACAAATTCACATAATTATTTTTCCAATTTACGCAGAGACTCACTTCCCCCACCACAGATCATCTGTGGTTTCATCTTTCACCACACGCTTGTCTCTCGGAGACCGTCCAGTTTTCGCCCCAGACAGCGTCGCCAATGCTCCACTTGATGTGATGAACGATCCTTTCTCGTATTTTATAGCTTGTTCGTATAATTCTGGAATTGCATATATTCAGTATATTTGAATAAATTATTAAATCAAAATAACAAATCTGTGAAAATGTTAATGAGTTACCAGCAGGGGAGAGATTGTAGAGGATGTGAGTAAACTTAAGCCCGCTATCACTGATGTCGAGCGTCGGTTCAAAGTGGTGGTGGCTCGCAGGCGCCACCCGCGGCGTCTCCGCCGCCCTCGCCGGATCTCCCTTCACCACCTTCGGCCCGGTCTCCCGCGTCAACGACGCTAGCGACGCGCTGCGATTCAAAAAATTGATTAAACACAGCTGTTCCTCAAATAACAGATCCAATAATTCACCAATCCTCATTTCACAATCAAAGACGACCTAGCCTAGCTTCGTAGGTACAACTAAAATTCAACCGGAAAAAAAAAATCAAAAAAATCAAAATTAGGCGAATCGATTAAAAACCTAATAGACTGCATCTGCTGCTTGTGGCGGTCCTCCTCCGCGAATTCTCCAAGCGCCGCCTGGATCGGGGTAGTCGGCGCCGACTTCTTCTTCTGAAGCGAGTGCAGTTCATCGAGCGTCTGAGCCTTCACCGGCGTCGCGCTGTCATCGTGGCAGATATCGCTCTCATCAGAGGCCTTCTTATCCGTGTGAATCTTCGGCAGATTGTTTCGCCCCTTCACGCCGCTGCTTCTGAAGCTGAATTCGCCGTTCGCCGCCATTTTTTGCTGCTCCTGCTCAGAAAATTACAGCAATAACTAGTTCAATCGATCCGGTATGTATATATGTATGCAGCGATGATCAGAGATTGATGATTTATACTTACAGTGAAAGATGGAATTTGATCAACTAGAGCTGCTTAAATTCAACCATGCAAGATTTTCCGATTTGACAAATGGTGTAATTTAATGATTTGATTAAAATGGAAGGGCTCTATATTTATAGGCACGTTTAATTGGAATTAAACTAAGACTATGGTAAGTTAACCATGGTTAGTGATTCAGCTTAGGTCAGCAGATTTGGTTAGTTTCAACCGATAATATTTAGTAAGTAGTAGTAGTATTTTTTTATATTGAAGTCAATATTGTTAAATTCATACAAAACTTTAAATAAAATGAGAAACGGTTTATGAACGGTTTCAGAATTTTTACTATATTGCTTATGTTCTCTAATAATGTCATGGTAGATTCACTAGGTACAACAAATAATTACAGTGACGTGGAGTCTCATTATAAATGTTAACGGTGGGATGATGCAACGATTTGAAAGGATTAACAATGTAAGTTATATAAAATTTTAAAATGGTATCAATTTATGTTTCCTTCGATCTTAAAAACATATGCGCAGAACAAGGGAAACAATCATTGCATTTTCGACCGATCCTTATGAAAATTGGACCCTTCTCAACGATTCAGAGGACTTCATCCGCCGCTTTCCTAAATTAACAGATGTATACACGAGTATATTAATAAGGTACAATTTATATTTCAATTTACAAAAAACTAAAAGAAAAAATATATACTATTTCCATCAAAGAAAAATAGTCTTTTTTTATTGTATATATGCAAAACATAGTTAAAAGGAAAACTATATACTCCTTTCATCAACCAAAAATAGTAGTATATCACCAAAAATAGTTAGTACTATTATTTAATTGATAAATAAATATAAATTTTTAAATAATTTCTGTTTATAGATGCTATCAGACAATATATAAGTATTTCCAATATATCAACTTATTTGTATTTTCTTCCACATGGCTCGCTATTTTGTCCACTTACAATATAGTCATTCTTCCTTTACAAAATGAGAATTTCCATAAAGATAAAGAAAGTGGAGTATATTATTTAAATAAAATTACTTCTCAACACACAATATATGGACCATTTTTATTAAAATATGTGCCATATCCAATTAGGTTGGACAATATTTCACAAAAAAATAAGCAACAAAATTTCTAAAAAACACAACAAATGTGCCGTAGATTACGTATATCAATTGGTAAATTTATATCATCACTCTGCCAACTTTATTTGAATATTCAATATGTCGAATTCAAAAATATATTTTTTCGCATGTACTGCTGCGAGGCACTATCTCATTATTTTATTACAAATAAATAAAGCTGTGAATCCCAAAATATTTGCTGTTCATGAATTTGATATGAATCATGAATGTGTAACACCTCATCATCTTATCAAAAGTGGAACGCGCTTTATATCCTCACGCTTTATATCCTGACCGTCAATTCTCTTATTATAAATTTATATAGTAGTACGGGGTGGGGTCGATATTTTTTTAGCCTAATTGAGAATTGAGATGCATTATCAGTCAATCATTTTTATTAAATGAGTGGTCCAGAATTTACCACATAAAAAATATTTTTAAATTAATTAATTATGAAATGACAGAATGATAATTTCATGTTGTAATTAGGACTCTCATGTTGTGTTGGAGTAGTGACTACGGTATAATTCAGAATAAACTAAAAATTTAGAAAATTCTTTTTTTTTTCTTAATCGTCTTCTCCGATGGCTGCTCCATCCAGATCAAGGTAATCCACTCATTACATTCAATGATTAACAGCTATGCAATAGTAATTTGAAGCTAAACTTGCACAATTTTTGATCTGCAACATAGACGGATTGAGCGCGCGGCCGGTGGGGTATGGCAGAAATTCTGATGAGATTCAGTTGCGAATTGATCCGATGCATTCAGATTTCGACGATGAGGTGACCGCTCTTCGGAAACAAGTTCGGAGACTTCGAGATGTGAGTGAATTTGTTTCCTTTTCTATATCTTTAATTCGTCTTCTAGAAACGGTGGGAATGTGGTCTGTTTTTTTAATATCTAAATGAGAGAGGATCGTGCAATTGATCAAGTTGTTGTGCGAATTGGCCGAGGGGAGGCTGGCTTTCACGGAGCACAGATTGGGGATCGCGGCGGTGGCGAAGAAGATGTTGAATGTGTCGAGCGGTGGGGCGACCAAAATTGGGGTGAAGATATTGATGTTGGTGGCTAGCTTTCACGCGACGGAGAAGGTGCCGGAGGAGATTTGACGAGCTGTAGACATTTTTCTATAAGTTGTTGACCTCTGATGTGCAGGCTATTGACAGGTAGTGTAATCATGATTCCAGAACTTGTGTCAAATAAAAAAAAATAAGAAAAAATAGTTGTTTTTTTAATTACAATAATTGCTTTTGAGTTGTTGACACTTTATACGAGTTGTTGACATTTTATATACATGCTATTAACATGTTGTTGACATTTTGCTATAAGTTGTTGACATTTGATGTGCAGACTATTGATAAGCTGTTGACATTTTTATATAAGTTGTTGATATTTGATATGAAAGCTATTGACATTTTTATTTTTCCGCCATTTTAGAAATGAAATGACGATAATACCCCCTAGTTGACATAATCTATTTGCAGTTGACATTTCGAAAATTTTATGGATGAGTGACTGAAAATGCATCTCAATTCTCAATTAAGCTAAAAAATCTCAATCTAACAAAACTCGTAGTAGTACTATTTAACTAACCGCATTTTTTCATAAAAATAATTGTACGAGACTTCTACCAATTCATAATTAAAATCTAATGGCATATTTTGTAGGTACATGTTTCGTTTACATCGATTAGTTAATCAATTTAAAAATATTCCAAATCTAATGAAATGAAGTAGTTGTAATTAATTTTACTAGCTCGAGATGAGATAATTGATAATTCTTATTACAAGTCGGTATGGTATTTCAACTTGAGCATGTGACATGCTTGGAAGTCAGTCATATTATGTTTTTTCACGATCAATAAGACGATACTTGGAATAATTTATTTATTCTAATCGTATTAAAAGTTAAAATATTTAGTAGTCGGTCATATGTTTTTTCATGCTCAAGACTTGGAAGAAACTATTTATTTTAAAATTATTAAAATATGATTAAAAATATGTGACAAACGAGTAAATAAGGAGTACTACTCCAGTAAATAGCAGCCGAGATGAAAATTGGACCAACAAGCTAGGCAAAACTATTTACCCTCGTTACATACACTTATATTAGTATATACGTAAATAAAAATCTAATTGTTGGAAATCTGTAATACGACAATAGGTGTGATTATCAACTCCAATCTTCTATAATTAATTTCCGTACGACTACCGTACTGAATCCGAAATGTGAAATTAAGTTAATCGCAAAAATTATACAATGGTCAACTTATGCGAGCATCTTTCTAGTATTTTTATGCATTTATTTTAATTTTAGTATTATTTCATAATTATATTGACATACAAATAACACAAAAAGTCAAAGCTCAAAAACTTGGTGTATCATAAACTTCAAATAAATTAATTTAAAGAATAATTAACTTTTACTTTATACTAGTACTTCTTACCAATAATACTTTTGATGTATTAACATTAAATAAATATATAAAATGATAGAAGATAATGCTTATATAGTAAAACACGAACAAATATAAATCTTTGGTTGTGAAACATTAAAAAGCATTGAAATAAAAAGTAAAGTAAGACATGTTAACATGGCCAAGGCATTATAGACTCATGCACATAAATAGTGTTAAATACATCACCAATTTATATTTATATACAGAGATTCATTATTTATCATTTACATCACATGTCTTCTTTTGGATAAGAGAAAAATAAAAGTTAATAAATTTCCTCTAAAGATGGAATCTGTGAATGTGTGTCCATGCAAACTATCATTCTTGCATAATCAAACTATCATTCTTGTATCATCAAACTATCATTCTTGCATAACTCAGCTTTCACAGCAAGGTGGAGATTTGATCGAGTGATAGAGCCGTTGAAGCTCAAGGAAGGGATCAAGAAAGGAAGCAGAGGAAGCTCGGTTTTTGAGAGCTGGAACTAGCCGTTGGAAATTGGCGGTTATAACTAACTTTGGGAAATGAAGTTAGTTAAGTTGTTTTCTTCTTTATCTCACATATATAGCTCGATAGGTGTTCAGTTGTAAAGCAGAGGGAGAATACACAATACACAATTAGGAGATTATTGCTCTAGCTTGCGATTAGTTTGGAGTGATTGAATTGTGCGTGTGAGTTCATTGTATTTGAGAGTTGTTCATCAATAAGATTCCGGTCATCTTCTCCGTGGACGTAGGTGGTTTATCACCGAACCACGTTACATCGTTGTGTGCTTTATTTTCTCGTATTGAGTGAGTGTGAGATCGGAGGCATCACGACCCAACAAGTGGCGCCGTCTGTGGGAAACGTTGAAGACGTTTTCTTGGTTGGTTTTCTGGGCGAGTAGAAGTCCGGGAGATTTGTTATTTGAGCCGATCTTGGCGATTGCCCACCATTTGTTCGAGAAATGTCCACGGCCAAGTTCGAGGTGGAGAAGTTCACCGGCAGAAACGACTTTGGGCTATGGAGGTTGAAGATGAAGGCTATCTTGATGCAGCAATGTCTATGGGATGTCTTGAAAGATGGCAATGATGCCAAAGAAAAATCTGAGGCCGATGAAAAGGAGAAGGGGAGACTTCAAGACATGTAATACAAGGCCTATAGCACCCTGATCTTAAATCTTACAGACAGGGTGCTGAGGGAAGTATCCAAAGAAGAGACGGCTGCAGGGGTTTGGACAAAACTTGAGTCATTGTATATGACTAAGTCTCTAGCGAATCGGCTACATTTGAAGCAAAAGCTTCTTGCCTTCAAGTTTTCAGATGGAAAGAGCATTACTGAACTGCTTGAAGAGTTTGGGAAATGCATAGATGATCTCGAAAACATTGATGAGGTGATTAAGGATGAAGATAAGGCCTTAATGTTGCTCAATTCCCTGCCCAAGAGTTATGAGCACTTCAAGGATGCAGTGCTTCTTGGGAGAGAGGCTAAAGTTACCTATGAGGAAATACACTCTGCATTAAAGCTGAAAGAATCGCAGAGGGCTGACATTAAGCAATCTGACCCAGTGGCTGAGAGCCTGTACTTGAAGAATAATCAGATCAAGAAGGGCTCCAAAAAGAAGTTCCAGAAAAAGGAAGAAGGTGGGGGATGGAAGGAGAAAAGAAGCTGTCACTACTGCAAGAAACCGGGCCATTTGAAGAAGCATTGTTTTGCTTGGAAGAAAAAATAAGAACAAGAAAAGGCTGGACTGCTGATTTGGCTCAAGAAGTGGAAAATAATGAGGCTTTGAATATACACTCGGGAGCCAAGATTGAGGAGTGCTGGATCATGGACTCTGGCTGCTCCTTCCACATTTGTTCCCACAAGTCTTGGTTTCAAGAATTATCAGCTTGGGAAGGTTCAGTGATGCTAGGTAATGACCAAATATGTAATGTCAAGGGAATTGGGAATATCAGATTGAGGGTGAGGGATGGGAGTGTGAAGACTCTCACAGAGGTCAGGTTAATACCTCAAATCAAGAGAAATCTCATCTCTCTTGGAATGTTGGAATCAAAGGGATACAAGTTTGATTCTGGTAATGGGATCCTCAGAGTAACAAAGGACTCCAGAACTGTATTGGATGCTCAAAGAAAGAATAGCCTGTATTATTTGCTGGGTGAAACTATGGTTGATGCTGTGAATGTGGCTCAGACAGAAGACCTATATCTATGGCATGCTAGGCTTGGACATGTGGGTGAGAAAGGCATCAGAGAACTGGCTAAACGAGGAGTGATGAAGTTAGGTGCCTCAGACAGATTAAAGAAATGTGAATCTTGTATTCTTGGAAAGGCAAAGAAGCTGCCATTTTCTGGTGGGAAACACACTTCATCAGCCCCATTTGTGTATGCCCACAGTGACTTGTGGGGGCCATCCCAAACTGAATCCATAGGTGGAGGTAAGTATTTCATCTCCATCATTGATGATTACTCTAGAAAGGTGTGGATTTACATTCTGAAGGAGAAGTCTCAAGCTTTTGAGAAGTTTAGGGAATGGCATGCTAGATATGAGAATGAGAAAGGCTCAATGCTTAAATATCTGAGGACTGATAATGGCATGGAGTTTCTGTCTGCTGAGTTTGATAGTTTCTGTAAAGTGAAAGGGATAAGAAGGCATAGGACCGTGCCAAGAAACCCTCAACAAAACGGGTTGGCAGAAAGAATGAATAGGACATTGCTAGAAAGGGTGAGGTGCATGATATTCTATTCTGGAATGCCAAAGAGATTCTGGGCAGAGGCTGTTTCTACTGCAGCTGATCTGATCAATATGTGCCCATCTTCAACTATATCGAATGAAACCCCAGATCAGAGATGGTATGGAAGCCTTGGTGATTATTCTGCTCTGAAGATATTTGGGTGTGCTGCTTATGCACATATTAAGCAAAACAAATTGGAACCAAGGGCAAAGAAATGTGCATTGCTGGGGTATCAAGATGGAGTAAAGGGGTACAGATTATGGAACCTAGATGGAGTAGGTCAGAATATCATTGTGAGCAGAGATGTGATATTCAAAGAAGAAGATATGCCATTCAAGAAAAGGAAAGAAGTCTCTGATGATAGCAGCAGTGCAAGCATGCAGAATTTTGAGCTTGATAGAGAATCTGAAAAATCAGATGATGATGAGAATTCTGAGTCCACAGAAAACCAAGAAGAAGGTGGGGCAACCATCTCTCAACCAACTCAGAATATAAGTGATCAGGAGTCACCAGTACAGCAGGCTGCTGCAAGTCAAACGGCCAGAAGGAATCCCAGAAGAAATGCAGGCCTACCTAGCAGATTCTCAGACTATGATATGAGTTTCTTTGCTTTGTGTGTGGCAGAGGTGCTCATGTTCTCAGAACCCTCAACCTATGATGAGGCCATGAGTTGCAAAGAAAGTCAGAAGTGGATCAAGGCTATGAAGGAAGAAATAGAGTCTCTACTAAAAAATGGGACTTGGGTTTTAGTGACTGATCCAGGGACTCAAAAGCTGATTAGTTGCAAATGGCTATTCAAGAAGAATGTAGAGGTGGGGGAAGTGGAAAGCATTCGCTTCAAAGCAAGGTTGGTAGCTAGGGGATTCACACAGGTGGAAGGCATTGACTACACATAGGTGTTTTCTCCAGTAGTTAAACACACTTCTATTCAGATTTTGTTAGCCATGACTGCCCATTTCAACTGGGAGCTGCATCAACTTGATGTGAAGACAGCATTTTTACATGGGGATCTAGAGGAAACTATCTATATGATGCAGCCTAAGGGTTTTGAGAAGAATGGAGAAGAGAAGAAAGTTTGCCTACTGAAGAAAAGCCTATATGGGCTCAAGCAAAGCAGCCGACAGTGGAACAAGAAGTTCCATAAGCAGATGGAGTTGATGGCATTTGAGAGATCTAGCTTTGATAGCTCTGTATATATCAAGAGAAGTGGAGATCTGATAGTCGCCTATCTACTGCTATATGTAGATGACATTCTACTGGCAGGATCAAGCTTAAGTGAACTGCAGATTGTAAAAGAAGAGCTCAAGCAAAAGTTTGAGATGAAGGATCTTGGAGAAGCAAAGAGAATCCTAGGCATGGATATTGTCAGGAACAGGAAGAAGAAGGAGCTGAGGCTGGTTCAAGCTGAATACATCAAAAAGGTGATGAAAAAATATCAGGTGATGAATGCAAGATCAGTCTCTACTCCATTAGCGGGCCATTTCAAATTGAGCAGAGAGCAAGTGCCAAGGACAGATGAAATCAGGAAGGAGATGAGCATGATACCCTATGCAAATATAATAGGAAGTGTAATGTACTTGATGATATGTACAAGACCGGATGTTGCTCATGCCATAAGTGTGGCTAGTAGATACATGGCTGATCCGGGTAGAGAGCATTGGGCTGCTCTGAAATAGATCTTGAAGTATCTGAGGGGATCTGTTGTGACTGGTTTAAGGTTTGGTGGTGAAGCATGGTCTGAAAAGAATGAAGTCCTTGAAGGGTATTGTGATTCGGATTATGCAGCCAACTTGGATAACAGAAAATCACAAAGTGGCTACATTTTCACCTTATTTGGCACAGCAGTCAGTTGGAAATCCAACCTACAGCCAGTGGTTGCTTTATCCACAACCGAGGCTGAATATATTGCTCTGACAGAGGCTACAAAGGAAGGGAAATGGTTGCAAGGAATCTTGGAAGATCTGGGAATGAAGCTGGGGGCAGTAAAGATAAACTGTGACAGCAATTCTGCGATTTGCCTAGCCAAACACCAAATGTTTCATAAGAGGTCGAAGCATATTGATGTGAGGAGACACTTTATCAGGGATGAGATTCAAAGTGGGAAGATCAATGTGGTGAAGGTTCCTACTGAGGAGAATGCATCAGATATGTTGACAAAATCTCTGCCAACTTCGAAGTTCAAACATTGTTTGAAGTTGGTTGAGATTGTGGAGTGTTGAGACTTGTAACAAGGATTGAGAAGGGAATCTAGATATTGATGGAGCTTTGCAAGGACAAGGTGGAGATTTGTGAATGTGTGTCCATGCAAACTATCATTCTTGCATAATCAAACTATCATTCTTGTATCATCAAACTATCATTCTTGCATAACTCAGCTTTCACAGCAAGGTGGAGATTTGATCGAGTGATAGAGCCGTTGAAGCTCAAGGAAGGGATCAAGAAAGGAAGCAGAGGAAGCTCGGTTTTTGGGAGCTGGAACTAGCCGTTGGAAATTGGCGGTTATAACTAACTTTGGGAAATGAAGTTAGTTAAGTTGTTTTCTTCTTTATCTCACATATATAGCTCGATAGGTGTTCAGTTGTAAAGCAGAGGGAGAATACACAATACACATACACAATTAGGAGATTATTGCTCTAGCTTGCGATTAGTTTGGAGTGATTGAATTGTGCGTGTGAGTTCATTGTATTTGAGAGTTGTTCATCAATAAGATTCCGGTCATCTTCTCCGTGGACGTAGGTGGTTTATCACCGAACCACGTTACATCGTTGTGTGCTTTATTTTCTCGTATTGAGTGAGTGTGAGATCGGAGGCATCACGACCCAACAGAATCTCCTCCTAAAAACATGTTTTGTTGAATTAAAGAAATCTTCTTTGCTATCTTAATTCACGGGAAACGTTAACCATTTCGTGACCTTAATCAATATTGAAGAGACAAAACTAAAGGTTTTTCATTAAAGTCAACCTAAACAGCGGTAATAAAACATTGCCACGTGAATTTGACGCAGTTGCATTTCCTCAATTTCAGTTAAAAAATGTCATGATATTAGAAATGTAGGAAAAATTGGAGGTTGATGCGAGTTAAGTCGACGAAAAATATATTTTCATTCGACAAATTATACCTAAATACAAAAACAACTTCTCATTCCTATCCTGTAAAAAACACCTGAAATCAGCTAGGTCCTGAGAAATTGGTGAAGTTTTGAGAATGAACAACTAATGTTCATAAAGATGTTAAAATGATGGATGTATGTGGTTGAAGCGAGATCTTTTGAGTTTTATGAGAATTGTTGGATGCAAAAGTTTGAATGTAGTGTGTCCACCATTTCCAAAATCAGGCCTGTTTATAGATTGAAGGTCGACATGAAGTGACACAGTCTTGTAAGAGCACCGCATAAGGAAAGAACGAGTACACTTAGTTAAAAAGGCAGAAGACGTGATTGTATAAAAGGCGAAAGACCTTGACATCTTCAATTATGGTACTTCTTACGTTTACTTCCTAATAAAATTAGGTTTTTTTGTAGATGAGATAAGTTGACTTGTTAGCTATTATAGTTGACATTCAAACTTGTTTAGCATAAGCTAGTGAATATAACAAACCTTTACTTGATTAGCATAAGCTAGTCAAATATATCATATTGGGCACTCTTTGATTGGGTGGATGATGCATATATAATTGATATAATGAATGATGATCATAATTTTGGGGTGACAAAAACTATCCGATTACTTGATTATTATAATGTTGACCAAGCTATCGTGATTTTAGTCACATATGTGAATAATGCAAACTAAACACTTAACTATTTATCAATTACATTGTATTACTCAAATCAAAAGTCTTCTTAGCGTTTTCTAGTGTAAATTAAGATACAAATAATGATATTCAACATATGTGCATGGTTGTATATTGTTACCATGCCAAATTAGTTTTATGCAATGTTTTCTTTTTATTTATTTTAATTGTTGCAGAAATTTTTATATTTTGAATTGGATAATTCGACTCGACTCGACATAGATTCAATTCAATTCAATTACCCTAATCATTTATTCATGAAATTAATCTATATCAAGAATATAGTTTTAGGGGTAGAATCATTCTCGGCCCAATTAATAGAAGCGGCCCATTATCTACTACCCATCCATTTTGATTTGAGGGGTAGTCTCGTAAAAATGTAAGCTGCAGGCCCAAACGCTTTCGTGTTTGGATGCAAAACTACAGGCCCAATTATTGTACTCTATTTATAATTTTTATTTTTTTAAAGTGGCACTAACAATTTTGGCACCAAAACTAACATCACTAAACCACAAGCCTATGAATGTACCAAAAAAGTTCATTGAATTACGACAAATGAAATGAAAAAAAAAATGTGTATTCATGTCCACATCTTCAAGTGTGAGAACAAAGCTATTCCACGAGTCATGGTTGAAAGTTGTGGTGCAAACACCCTATGAAATCTTATGAGCCAATCACAAACACCCACAAAAATCCTACACAATTTCCCCCTTTTCCACTCTTTACCCTTTTCATTTTTTTGCATCTACCATACTCGTTGTCACAACATACATCTCTAATTATTATTTTTGGACATACTATACGACTTATCAATTATCATAAATTAATATGATTCGCAATCTAATTGAAAATTTGAATAATAGCGGTTTTGTATAAGTTTGGTTGATGGTTTTGAGATTTCAAATGGAATTGTTTTCACATTTCAATAAATTGTTCCATTAAATTTATACTCAATTTTAAAAACAGAAAATATAACTTATATGGTGCTGATCATGCTCAAGAACAAGAATGTCTAATGCTTCATTTCTCCTTCTAACCTATGTGCATTCTAAGTCAACATCTTGTAAATACATTTAAAATAAGGCATCTAAGATCATAGATACTATCACATATAGGACATAATATAGCAATCCTAAAACTTAATTAAATAAATACTAGCTGTCGATATAATAGTATACTAGTTAAATTAAGTTGTGGGATTGTCCAAGTCAAACAAATGTTGTGGATATTAGTGGTTAAGTTGTGGCCTGTGGGATATTAGTGGTTATATTATTCCATTTGATAAATGAAGTAATCCTGTTTCCAATCCTAACCCACTCACATATGTTATGAGTTCCGAATTATTTTGAGTTTTTACGTTCCCACTCCTATATATATATGCATATAAGATTATACATAACAAATTATAATTTAATAAAAAGATGATAAAAATGTGTGATTTGTAATGTGTCATTTGCTTAAGATTAATTTATCCTAATTGTTAGATTAGATGAACAGGAGCTTGAATCGAATGTGTGGAATGGATTTGGAAGAAGAATTTCTTATTGAATCGAGAGAAGGAATCGAGCTCAGCTACAACACATGAAATTGAAAAACTGACTAACTAACTTTTGCAACATCTATTTAAACGTGATATCCAACGGCTAGTTGAATCGGACGATCAGGATTTAATCTCCCAATTAAAATTGCATCGGACAGCTCCTGAGTGTTGAAGCTTGAGATCAGCTTTAACAGCTCTTCTCCTTTACTTAGCTAACTCATCTTCGATATTCGGTGAGATTGAGTCATCACACTCACAAATCTCCACCTTGATTACTCAACTCACCTATGATCCAGGCTGCACAGGTTCACCAGTTCCATACATAACTTCAGCTTCGCCTTAGGTAGCGGCTTAGTCAGCATATCGGCTGGATTCATTGCAGTGTCTACCTTGAACACCTTCACCTCACCCATTTCAATCTTTTCCCGGATGAAGTGTAGACGCACATCAATGTGCTTGCTCCTTTCATGGTATACTTGGTGTTTGGCCAAGCTGATTGCACTCGAATTATCACAACCAACCCCTACTGTTTCTTGAACTACTCCAAAATCACCCAATATCCCCCTTAGCCAGAAGCTTTCCTTCACCGCAGTAGCTAGAGCCATAAATTCAGCCTCAGTAGTTGACAACGCAACCACTGCCTGCAAACTGCTCTTCCAGCTAACAGCAGAACCATAAAGAGTGAATATGTACCCTAATTGAGATCTTCGAGTATCAATATTCACTGCATAATCAGAGTCAGCCCAGCCCATCAATGCATCTCCACTGTACTCCTTTGCACCATTAAACAAAACGCAAATATTGTTAGCACCCTTCAAGTACTTCATCAACCATTTCAAAGCTGACCAATGTTCCTTGCCATGGTTTGACATATACCTTGAAGTTGCTGATACGGCTTGAGCTATGTCAGGCCTTGTGCTAATCATGGCATACATAGCACTCCCAATCATGTTTGCATATGGGATTTTTTGCATTTCAGCCACCTCTACCTCAGTTTTTGGCTTTTGCTCCATTGATAGCTTATAGTGATGCCCCATAGGCACTGTCACTTCTTTAACCTTGTCCAACCCAAACTTCTTCAACAATCTTAACACATAGTCAGTCTGAGTGAGCCATATCTTCTTCTCTTTTCTATCTCTGATAACTGTCATCCCCAGAATCCTCTTAGCAGAGCCCAGATCTTTCATCTCAAACACTGAACTGAGCGCATCTTTGACTTTCTGGATTTCAGAATTGCAAGCCCCAGCTAATAGCATGTCATCAACATAGAGTAATAGGTATGCAACTGCAACTCCACCTTCATGTTTAATATACACACACTCATCAAATTTTGAGCTCACAAAACCAATCTTGATCATGCGCTCATCAAACTTCCTATGCCACTGCCTGGAGGCTTGCTTCAACCCATATATACTCTTTCTCAGCAGACAAACCTTCCCTTTGTCTTCAGGTCTGATGAATCCCTCAGGTTGCTGCATATATATAGTTTCTTTGAGGTCACCATGCAAGAAGGCTGTCTTTACATCGAGTTGCTCTAGTTCCCAGTCTCTTCTAGCAACAATAGCCAATAATATCCTGATAGATGCATGCTTAACTACTGGACTAAACACCTCCTCAAAATCCACACCATGCTCCTGTGTGAACCCCCTTGCAACCAACCGAGCTTTGAACCTCACCCCTTCTGTTGGAGATGCCTCAATTTTCTTCTTAAAAATCCACTTGCAACTAACAACCCTTCTTCCATCAGGTTTTTCAACCAGCACCCAAGTGCCATTTTTAAGCAATGACTCTATTTTCTCAATCATTGTCTGCATCCACCTTTCTCTTTCTTTGCTTTGCATAGCCTCATTGTAAGAATTAGGTTCTGAATACTCAACCTCTTCTGCCACTATCAGAGCATAGAATAGAAACTCAGCATCTGAGTATCTTGCTGGTGGTTTTATCACTCTTCTTGATCTGTCTCTTGCAAGCCTCCAATCTCTCTTGTTACTTTGATCTGCTTCAGACTGAAATGATTGAGGCACTTGTTCATTGTGCAAAGGCTCTCCAGAATCTGTAATAGGGATATCAGTCTGAGGCTCGAGCTCCACCTCAACTCCAGAATTGGGTCTGTCTTCATGAGACTCATCTACCACCTTTTCAGCAGATTTCCTGAATGGTAGTACATTCTCCCAAAAAGTAACATATCTGCTTATCACTATCCTTGCATTACCAGGCTCTACACACCACATCCTATACCCTTTAACTCCTTGCTGGTAACCCAACATCACACACCTCAAAGCACGAGGCTCCAGCTTTCCTTGCTTCACATGAGCATATGCCTTGTAACCAAAGATTCTTAAATCAGAATATCCTCCATAAGATCCATACCACCGGAAATCTGGTGTGTCACCACCTATGGTTGTTGAGGGGCATTTATTCAATAGTTTGACTGCTGTAGAGGCTGCTTCTGCCCAAAATTTCTTCTCCATTCCAGAAGCAATAAGCATACATCTCACCATTTCCAAAATGGTTCTGTTCGCCCTCTCTGCCACCCCATTTTGTTGGGGATTCATTGGAACAGTCCTATGTCTTTTTATGCCTTTAAGCTACAAAAAACATCAAACTCCTTGGACAAATACTCAAGGCCATTGTCTGTCCTTAAGCATTTCAGACATGTCCCTTTTTCAGCTTCCACCTCAGCACACGATCCCTTAAACTTGATGAAGGCCTCATACTTCTCTTTCAAGATGAATAGCCAAATCTTTCTAGAGTAGTCATCAATAACAGTCATATAATACCTGCCTCCTCCAACTGATTTTTCTTGTGCAGGTCCCCACAAGTCACTATGTGCATAATCTAGAGGATTTGTTGAAGTGTGGTTACCTTTTGAGTATGGCAACTTCTTGGCCTTTCCTAGCACACATTCTTCACAAACAATAGCAGCATCCTCATCAGCACTGCATTGCAGAATTCATTTCTTAATCAATTCTTTAACACTCCCAGCAAACGGATGTCCTAATCTGGTATGCCACTGGTTCAAGGTGCATGAAGCTATACTGTGAAGCTCATCACATCCTCTGCTACAAATTAGTGCAGACAGATAGTACAAACTGTCTCTCCTTTCAGCCTTCATCAACACATTTCCTCCCTTACATACCTCCATTCTACCATCCTCACAAGAGAAAGAGCACCCTTTTCTCTCCAAGAATCCCAAGGAGATCAAATTCCGTTTAACATCAAGGATATATCTAACCCCACTGAGTGTTATCACTGCTCCATTCACACCCTTTAATTTGATTGATCCAAGTCCCTTCACAGAACACACTTGGTTATTCCCAAGCACAACAGATCCAGTGGCTGCATTAATATCATCAAACCACTCAAGATTAGGGCAAATGTGGAAGCTACACCCTGAATCCATGATCCAAGTTCCAGAAACATCACCGTCCAGAACATTCAACACCTCATGGACTTCATCATCTTCAACTGCCTCTGCCGAGTTAACAGCTTTCCCATCTGTCTCTTGTTTTCTTTTCCACGCAAAACAGTCTCTCTTCAAGTGGCCTGGTTTCTTACACCAGTGGCAAGAACGAGTCTCCCTCTGCCATGTTGGAGCATTCTTGGAATTCTCATAAGGTTTCTTGAACGACTTCTTGCCTTTGAATTTCTTGATGTTGAGGCTTTCGGCATTTTGATCAGTAGCCTTCAACTCACTCTTTTGAAGCTCCTTAGCCCTCAAGGCCGTCTGAACTTCCAAGAGAGTGATAGTCCTATCGCGACCATACAAGAAAGCATCTCTGAATTGATCAAATGTATGCGGCAGAGCATTCAACAATAGAATAGCCTTGTCTTCATCCCCAATTGACACATCAATATTCTCTAGGTCATCTACAGCTTTATTAAAATCTTCCAATTGCTCCAAGATACCCTTTACTTCCAAGAATTTATAAGAATAGAGACGTTGTTTCATGAATAACCTGTTCGCAAGAGATTTCGTCAGATAGAGATCTTCCAATTTCGTCAAAACGTCAGCCGCGGTTTTCTCCTTCGCGACTTCACGTAGCACTTTATCACCGAGGCTAAGCACGATCGCACTATGCGCCTTAGCCTCTATTTCAGCTTTCTTGGCAACCGCCTTCTCATCCAGGACCTCCTTGCGTTTTCCATCCTTCTCCTCGACCGTAATCGCAGATGCCAGGCCTTGTTGAATCAACATCGCTCTCATCTTCATCCTCCAGATGGAGAAGTCATTCTTGCCTGTAAATTTTTCGGCCTCAAACCTAGAAGCCATGTTTCTTCGTGGATCCGCTTCCAGAAAATCAAATCAGCTCGTCGTCTTCAACACATTCCCACAGGCGGCGCCAATTTGTTAGATTAGATGAACACGAGCTTGAATCGAATGTGTGGAATGGATTTGGAAGAAGAATTTCTTATTGAATCGAGAGAAGGAATCGAGCTCAACTACAACACACGAAATTGAAAAACTGACTAACTAACTTTTACAACATCTATTTAAACGTGATATCCAACGGCTAGTTGAATCGGACGATCAGGATTTAATCTCCCAATTAAAATTGCATCGGACAGCTCCTGAGTGTTGAAGCTTGAGATCAGCTTTAACAGCTCTTCTCCTTTACTTAGCTAACTCACCTTTGATATTCGGTGAGATTGAGTCATCACACTCACACTAATATTATTTAACCTAGAATCCCCCGATACTAATTTTATCACATGAAAAGACTAAGATATATAAAGGAAAATAAACTCCGCCGAAAAGGTTAAAAGGGATACAATGCATCAAGTTGTTCACATGCCCCATTGTCCCAACACGATCCTCTTCCCAATAGATCTTAGATAAGTGAACCGAGAGAGCTACTAACTCCAACTACCGTCTTTGTATATTAATTCATACTAGATTTAACAATGGCCAGTCCTACTTGATCTACATTATTGACAGTTCATTATAGTTTTTCATTACTCCATTTTTTAATCCTCTTCCATACTAGTCCTTATAAAACGTGAGCTACCATTTTAGTTTAGATACAAGTCTATCTTCAATTCTTCTATGGGGTAACTAGCTCATTAACCAAAGATCTTGCCGGTAAAATAAATAATCGGCGCACCTACTCTTCAACCAATTGGAAAACATCAATATCTTCCTTTTTAAAAACAATTCATCCTTCCCGAACTAAGCATACAACTAATATCGAGATAAAATATTAACCCGTATCTATCCAATCAACAATATTTATAAAACTCGATCTTAATTTTCTATATGAAACCAAACAATAAACACAATAACCATCATTTTACCAAATTTGCACAGTAGTATACTATCTCCAAGTTGGGGGTGATGTGGCTCCGATGAAAAAAAGAGTAGTGTGGATAGAACACGCCCCAAATCAGCCAATCAAAATTCAAAGAAATCCAACCAATGCCACTCTCTCTCTCTCTCTCTCTCTCTCTCTCATCCACTCCAAAACAAATCAAAAATCAAGAAAACTGCCAAAATCATGCATCAATTCAATCCCGAGGCCTCAACCTCATGCTCCCCTCCCCATTTCTGACGACATCGATCACCCCCACCGCAATAATCACTCACAGTCACAAAACCCTCAATTTCCCCTCTCCTCGATTCTAGGTCTTCCGCTTAATTAATCCGTGATTTGAGAAAATTGTGCAATATGGCTGTTTCGAGTGCATTTGTTGGCGCAAAGCTCGAAGCTTTGCTGGTGAGGAACGCGTCGTCGCCGTCGATGTCCGCATCCGCCGCTCCTCGAGCCAGGCGAGCGGCGCTGAGCCGGAGGAATTGGGGAATGATCAAGTGCGAGGCTGCGCCGGACGCTCTGGCTCAAGCCGATGCGGCTGAGCCGACCAATGCAGCTTCTTTCTCAGCCTCGGCTTCGAGCTTATCGGCTCTCGAACAGCTCAAGACCTCCGCCGCTGACAGTATGAACACCTGCCTTATTTGGGTTTGATTAATTAATTGATTTCAGCTTTCCAGCTATTGTTTTCTAAGATTTGAGCTCACTTGCTTAATTCTAATGATTGCGGATATAATCGATGATATGATTAAGTTTCAGTGATGATATCAAACTAATGATGATGTGAAGCTGTTCTTCCATAAGAATAAACTCAGCCCTAATTTGATTGGTATCTGTTGCATGTTTGTATTCATATTAGTAAATAATTTATTTGAATTATTAGACTTTGATCATACTTTTGAGACGAAATTGAGTTCTACTGTTTGGTCTATTACAACAATCTGATTTTATCTTCTCTTATAATTTTCCTTCATTTTAGAGAACAAAATTTCGTTTTTTTCTTATTTGTGGGGTCAGTTGTCTTTGCTTGTTTTATGTTAGGAGACTGGGATCTTCTTGCCATCATATTGTTGGATTTTCTTGCAGGATATACAAAAGAAAGAAGCAGCATTGTAGTGATTGGTCTCAGTATCCACACGGCACCTGTTGAAATGCGGGAGAAACTCGCTGTTCCTGAGGCAGAGTGGCCAAGAGCTATAAGCGAGCTCTGTGGTTTGAATCATATCGAAGAGGCTGCTGTTCTGAGTACTTGCAACAGAATGGAAATCTACGTGGTAGCTCTTTCTCGCCACCGAGGGGTTAAAGAAGTGACTGATTGGATGTCCAAGGTATCTATATCTTGACTGTATAATTTTCTAAGCATATTTTGTCCAAGATTACCAGCAACTGCAACGGTCATTCGTGTTGGTTTTTATCATTGATAGCATCTAAACCTTTCAATAGAAGGCGTTGCTGTTAGCCTATAGCAGAAACAAGTATTGAGACTTCTCATCTTTGTAGCATCTGATTTTTTTCTGCTAAAGGTTTATATTATCACTGTGAATCTCATGATTGATTGTATGCTTATCAGACTAGTGGGATCCCAGCTTCAGATATCTGTGAGCATCGTTTTCTACTTTATGATCAAGACGCGACTCAACACATCTTTGAAGTGTCGGCTGGGCTGGATTCCTTGGTATTGGGTGAGGGTCAGATCCTGGCTCAAGTGAAGCAAGTGGTTAAGGTCGGGCAGGGAGTGGTGGGCTTTGGACGGAACATAAGTGGTCTCTTTAAACACGCGATCACTGTGGGGAAGCGAGTTAGAACTGAGACGAACATTGCAGCTGGGGCAGTATCCGTGAGTTCAGCTGCGGTGGAGTTGGCTTTGATGAAACTCCCGGAAGCATCACATTCCACTGCTAGAATGCTAGTTGTTGGAGCGGGGAAGATGGGAAAGCTGGTGATCAAGCACTTGGCCGCCAAGGGCTGCACTAAGATGGTGGTGGTGAATCGAACTGAAGACAGAGTCTCCGCCATTCGTGAGGAGATGAAGGATGTTGAGATCATCTACAAACCCCTCACTGAAATGCTAACCTGCACAGCAGAAGCAGATGTGGTCTTTACAAGCACTGCATCAGAGACTCCACTCTTTCTGAAAGAGCACGTTGTGGACCTCCCACCCGTTGGCTCAAATGAGGGGGGGTTGAGGCTGTTTGTCGACATCTCTGTCCCAAGAAACGTGGGCGCATGTGTCAACGATCTCGAGACTGCACGTGTCTACAACGTGGATGATCTGAAGGAGGTTGTGGCTGCCAACAAAGAAGACCGCCTGCGTAAAGCAATGGAAGCTCAGGCGATCATTGCAGAAGAGTCGGGTCAATTTGAAGCCTGGCGCGATTCATTGGAGACCGTTCCAACCATCAAGAAACTGAGGGCTTACGCTGAAAGAATAAGAGGCGCGGAGCTGGGGAAGTGCTTGTCGAAAATGGGAGATGACATTCCAAAGAAGACAAGGAAGGCTGTTGACGATCTCAGCAGAGGCATTGTCAACAAGCTTTTGCATGGCCCGATGCAGCATCTGAGGTGTGACGGGAGCGACAGCCGGACTCTGTCCGAGACGCTAGAGAACATGCATGCTCTGAACAGAATGTTCAGCCTTGAGACTGAGATTTCTGTGTTGGAACAGAAAATAAGAGCTAAGGTGGAGCAATCACAGAACTAAATGATTCTTGCTTTCAGGCCTCAATTGCGATTAAATTTTTTTTTTGGTATGAATATATTAATGGGATTGGATTTCTTGGAAAATCTTTCCCTCTTTGATGTTTAACACAGTTTTCCTCTAATTATCGCTTCTATGTATTACCCTTTGTAAACTACTATATAATTAAGGTGTAAGAGCATACATATATAGATTTCTGTCTCATGTCAAGTATACTTATATAGGTCTACACTTACTACTCTCTACATTATTCTTTTTACTTGGTTTTCAGTGCCATTGAGAGTCTAGATCATATATATACAAATTTCATTTATTTAGGACATGTTTGATATAATGGAATAGCATGAGCATGGAAAAGGAGTGGACAAATGTCCAAATTACACGTGAGATTGTAAAATCATGAAATATTGAAGTTCAACTGTCGTAAAATAAAATTTAGAACAAAGAAAAGGATGATGGATTAAGGAAGGAATAGATAATTTAAAGCCCAATAGCCATTTTTAACAGGAAGCCTAATAGTCATTTTTAACAGGAAGCCCAATAGTTGATTCTATTGGGCGTAGACAATTCTCTCTCTACTCTCTCTATTGAATTGGATAACCTAACTCAGCTCGGAATAGATTAATCATGTGCCCAATAATTTGCTATTCAATACAGTATTATACATACTTCATAAAGCAACATCTTTGTGCATCGGAAATCATCTATAAATAATTGTTTAACTACATGATATTCTTTATAATATCATTGTTGGCCACATTCGTCTCGGGATTCTCCTTACTCACTTCCTCTGCAAAATATACATACATTTAATACAGAAAAATGCACTAAATAAAAGCATACTTTAATTTCCCGAATATAAGCAAAAAGTAAATAACATAAATTTTAATTTTGATCTCATTTATACCGTGTATAAGTAAAAATCAACTAATATAACCCGGCCCGGTTTAAGCTATTTCATTTTTTTTATTCTCTAGGGCAATAAAAGGACTAAAAAAAAGAAAAAAGGAAATTACAAAATGGCAGCTAAAATCTAGCATTTTCAAAGCCGTGCAAATCGCTCACTTTGTTAAAAGATTTCTTAACTTGAGCCATTTTAGCCAGCTTCTCCGCGGCTCTCCAAGCCGACGTCGGTGTCAGCGGCGGCTTCCCATTCTCATCAACGAACAATCCTATTTCTCTTTCCTCACTGCTCCGCCGCCGCGGCGCCACCTTCTGCTGGTGGTGTTGCCTCCTCCATTGCACCTCCGCCATCTCAGCCTCCAATCCCCTCACATACTCTCCCGCCATCTCCGCCGCCGGCTGCAGCAGCAACGCCCGAGCCGAGGACAACATCTGCATGGCGCTGGCAAGCTCGTTGCGCTCGATCAGCCGCCGCGACTCGGCCACGGCCCGGATTGTGACGAAGACATTCCTCAGCCGTTCGATCCTAGGCAGCCCGGATCGGACGGCTTGCGGCCTCGGCACCAGGAGCGATTCGTCTTTACCGTAGATTAGCTCCTGCGTGGCCGGGTCCTTATAACAACATTTAACCGATAGAACGTGGTGCGACCCGTACCCGACCCGGGAAGCTGGGACCCGGATTTCTAAGAGTAGTTCCTTTTCCTCCTCAGCGTATAAATCGCCGAGGCGGATGCAACCCGACCCGGGGACGGTTGGGCGCTCATTGCATGAGTATACAGCCGTAATCTCAGCAGGATCCGACCCGAGCGCTAGCCCGAGTTGGATATGCGCATCTTGAACCACTACGCTTAATAAACCGGATACGCATTTTGAGAATGCGTTCTCAGCCGGTTCGCGACTGAAGCCGGCCGAATGAACCGGTATTTCCACATGGGAGAACCGGGTCGAGTGAGACGACGCGCGAGAGTGTTGACTACTCTCGTCAGCGGATGATCCGAGGCCATCGGATAGTAATATAATGCTCGCGACGGGGTTCCTCTCGCGGCGCTCCTCGAGCACCCGCGTCGCCTCGCGCAGGGCTTCAGCCATGCTGGTGCCCTGGCTGCAGGCGAGGCGGTCTATGATCCGCCGCGCCGAGCACTGACCCTGTAGTGTCATGCGGCGAAGGGACAGCAGCCTCCTGGGAGCGGAGGAGAAGGCCAGTACCGAGAGGCGGTCGGCCGAGCCGAGGGAGGCGATAACGAGACGCATGGCGCGCTTCATCATCTCGATTTTTGCGCCGGTCATGCTGCCGCTAACATCGAGGACCGCAACGAGGTCGATCGGGGCTCGCGTCGCTGCGCCGGGGATGCGCGGCGGAGGCGGCGCCCTGACTTTCACAACGACGGCGCAGGTGTCATGCGTCCGCCCCTGGGAGATCACGGCGGTGTCCGGGGAGACGCTCACCTCCACCGTCTTCAAATCACCGCCGGTAAATGATTCGCTACTGATTTGATTGACGAAGAATCCTTGAAACTCCTCGACTTCCTCGTCCTCCGCTTCATCAGCCACGGAATCCGGAATTCGATTGAAATTGGGGGTGAGCAAGGGCTCGTCGTCGGCGTAGGGCGGCGCATTGCACCGTCTCTTCAAATTAGGACTAGAAAGAGGCGCGATTTTCGCGCCAGAATCAACTTCCTCCTCCGATTGGCGGTTTTGCTGCGCGTAGACTGCCAGGAGAGGCACGTCCTTCCACACGGCGGCGCAGACGGGGCAAACGAGCTCGCGCCGCTTCCCGACGAAGGCAGCGATGCAGGGGAAGTGGAAGGCGTGGCCGCACTCCGCCGTGTAGATCGCCGTTCCTTGCCCGCTCTTCACGCCATGCACACACACTCCACAGCTGCTCTGCACCGCAAAAACACCAAAAAAATCAAAATCAAAATCAAATTAGAAAACAATCGAAATCAACACCAATTAGAATCATACATATGCATAATTACTCATTCTGGATAAACGCAGCGTGCTCTTAAGCATAGAGAAAGGAGATCTAGGAGAAGACGGCGCGGAACGGAATCGGATTCTGGAACGATTTCTCGGCGTGGAGGCGCTACTCTTGCTTTCGAGCTTCGAATTCGGCGAATCGATCTCGTTGTTAGCATCGACACTCTTACTACAATTCGTTTTGCAATGCAATGGAGGAGTCGAAGGATTGCTTCTGGTTGACCTATAACTCCGGTGCTTGTCCGCGGCTGCGGAGCTCTTATCTATGGGGAGAGTGTTGCAAAATGCTCTTCGCCAACCCATTTTCTAGAGAGAGAGAGAGAGAGCTGAAGAGAGTGTGGCTGGAGAAAGATTTTTTGCTCTGTTTCAATATTTTAGCTCTGTTTCTTTGCTCCTACTCTTCTACGTAAACAACACATATATATACATGATACCAACGCCGCCTACCTTTCTTATTTAACTAAACAAAATATCAACAAAAACAAATATGTGTGACAATAGCTAGTAAATTATGATATCTATCTATAATAATAGCTTTGAATTTCATAAAATTTTAAAATAACTATAACTGAAAACATTTTAAAAACTGAAATTTGATGAACGTTGAAAAAATGAGAACTTTAAACAAGAAGTACTGTTTTAGTTCAAGTTTGAGTGAGCTCTCCATTTGAACACTTTAATCTTTGGCTAAATGGATATCAACCAAACAAGTTTGCTCCAAAATTTTCAATCAAGGTTTTTATATCTATCATATTTAAGGATATTTTAATAATTTTCATTAAAATTTACATTCATTTATACTCTGGTAAATTACACAATTTAAAGTTTGAAAAAATGCAGGTGAATGAATTGAAATATGGGGAACATTAATTCATAGTACTGTATTATTGGCTACATTTTAAAGTAGTAGTAGAGTGGTGTCAGCATTGAGCTTGGCAAAGTCTGGATTCCTTACTTAATAATTACTGCAAAACAAAGATACCCTCTTTTAATTTTTGGTAACTGTTTCTCGATCGTCGCATATTGAATCCTATGTCTTATTATAGGGTATCCACTATGGGCGGCGGACAACCCCAATAGCCCTGCCCATTTTTTTCCATGGCCAAAGTTTATTTGTTTGTACCCACCAAAAAAACTGTCCGCAGCTATAAGGTGGACACTTCCAATAGCCCAAAAATTTTTTTCGTTTATTTTAATTCAATTATAATTAAAACTATCGGACTATACGTAATTAGAAAAAAAGGCTATAAGTGAAGAAATTAAAATTAAACACTAAATTTTCGTCATATTAAAGTAATGGACAAATTATACAACCAAAATTTAATCTATTAAAAATCACAATGGTCTTCATGCTGCGCCACCTCCCATACGTGCCCAATCTTCTTCAATCAAATCGTCCTGGAGTGTAGTATGTGTTGTGCTCCTGCGCATATCAGTGAAACGTTGGAGCAAATATTCATTGCTCCGTGGTACGCCCATCTGTATCGGCACGGAGGCAACACCGTTACTTGTACTTGCGCCATCTTCCGGTGCCCAGCGCTCTGCAGCAAATCCTTCATCTTCTATTATCATATTGTGCAATATAAATATATAATACATGTTAACATAATATTCGCGACATCATCTTCGTGCCAAACTCGTACCGTGCACCGTATAATGGCCCACCGCGCTTGGAGGACACCAAAACCAGCTCAACAACCTTTCTAGCGGCATCTTGTTTTCGCGCAAAATATTGTTTCTTCGGTCCAACCGGTTGGCGAATTGTCTTGACGAATACGGGCCACCGAGGGTATATCCCATCCGCCAAATAGTATCCCTTGTTGTACTGCGTTCCGTTGGCTACGAAGCTGATTTCTGGACCTTCCCCCCTGGCACTCATCATTGAAGAGAGGCGATGACTGAAGAACATTGATGTCGTTGTTCGAACCTGCAACACCGAAATACGCATGACAGATCCGCAAACGGTAGTGAGCAACGGCTTCCAAAATCATCGATGGACCTTTGCTTTTGAAACCAGTAGTGAACTGGACTTTCCACGCCATCGGACAGTTGCTCCACTCCCAATGCATGCAATCGATGCTTCCTAACATCCCTAGGAAACCGTGAACCGAACCGTGCATATCTAGCAGTCTCATCAGGGGTGGGCTTTCGTAGGAACTCCGGACCAAATATTTCCCGGATCCCCTTAAAAAACTGCCTGAGCACCGTTAGGCTAGTCGTCTCACCCATCTGTAGGTATTCGTCGAACATATCAGCCGGTCCGGCATATGCAAGCTGCCTAATTGCAGCGGTGCATTTATGAAAAGTAGACAGCCCGATCTAGCCAGTGCAATCACTCCGGAGGGTGAAGCACCGGTACCGCTCCGCCGAATTCGTCGCTATATGGTTGAAGAGCCGTTGCGACATTCTGAATCGCCGACGGAAAATCTCGGGTGGATAACGGGGGTTATCCACAAAGTAGTCCGCCATTAGACGCTGGTGCGCTCCGCTATGGTCTCGTTGGATGGTCCGACAACGAGTTATCGCACGAGGGATCGCGGCCTCCGCAACTTCCGCCTCGCGCGCCTCATCCTCCTCGTCGGCTTGGTTCTTCACTTCTTGAATCAGCGAATTCCACGCGTCATTCCACAAATCGTCCATTTTTAATACCAATTGAATCTACAAATTTTAGTGAGAGAAAGTATGAGTGAAGAGTTGAAATGGTGTGAAAATAATGAAGGGAATGAAGTGTATTTATAGGTAAATTAAATTGAATTTTTAAAAAAGGGAAAAAAAAATCGTCCGCCCCGTATCCGGGGCGCGGCGGTTCCCCCGGCGCGTCCTCGCACTCTTCTCGCCGAAGGGCCGTCCGCCCAAAAAATTCGTCCGCCTCGGGGCGGACGATTCTCGCACTATAGGCCGGCGGGCCGGCCCTATAGTGGACACTCTTATACTACTAGTAGCATGGAATTATTATATAAAATTAAATAAATTAAATTGAATTGAGTTAATAATTTAAATTTTCAGTTATAGTATATCGGAGTGATATATCTCATTCCGTCCCATCAAAATGGTTCACTCTTTTTTGATTTGTTCCAATTAAAATGACACGTTACAAATATCAAATTGAATAATTTAAATTAGTCAATATTGATCCGATTTTAACCAATGAAAATAATGACTACATCTCAGAGTAACTTAATTACTTATTAACCATTGTAAAATTAGATATGTGGTACTCAGATAATTTTTTTTCTGTCTAATATATACATTGTCATTAAATATTTTATGTGAATAATTCAGTCAGTGTAGGACCAACCGACTCTACATTAATTTGTGCATATAGTTTTAAAATTCAATAAAATTATGCAATCTGATTCACTTTAAAAGTATTTTTTATAAATTTCAATAAAAGAAATAATAATAAATTAATAATGAAATGTCTTTTATCATCATTTTCTGCTTACCTTAGAAAAAGTTGATCGTTTGACCCCAAAGAAACGTATAATAGTCCTAAGAAAAAGTATTGCGTGAATTAAATATTTTAGTTTTCATTTGAATTGAAGTTATGATAAGCCACATTACGACAACATTATTTCAGACTCATCATAGTAATATCATACTATAAATATTGGACTTTATATCAATAAGTTAAAGCCTCTCACTACATAAATAATGCAACTATCAATCTCAAGTTGAACATTAATATAATCCAACTCCAAATAAACATGATTAGATGAGGATAAGTATCAATGTATCATAGACTATAGACCCACATAAAAGTATGTCGACTATATAATAATTTGGTATGCACAAATAGACAAATATGTCAATCAAATAAACAAAGAATTAACTGCTGCATTTTTGTTTGTGTTAAGTCATAAAACCAGCAAAATTTAAAACCAAGTCTTCCTCGAAATAAAAAAAGATTTCTTTATTTATATAATATAGTTTCGAAGCAAACCGTCCAAATAATGGCATCGTTAATGTGACTGTGATCAGTGATTGATTATAATAATTTGTCACGCAACTCAAGTCTATAGTAATTGTCCACCTCAATTGGAGAATAATTTATAGTAGTAGTAGTACAACTTTTTAGGGTATTCAGTTAGTTAAGATTAATTGGGTCTAAAGATTGAATTAATTAAAGGCGAAGTTAATTTACCATAATATATAGTAGTACAACACTAATTCTTTGTGACAATATTCCAAAATGAAGTACATAATCGTAACTATCCATCCAAATAATTTTCGAAGAGTCGTCTTATTTAATCCATTGAACAATCTCTTAATACTACTCTTTCCGCCCCATAAAAATAGATTAATTAAAAATGACACGAGTTTTAATGCGTAAGATAAAAAGATAAAAAAATAGTTAAAATAATATAGTGGATGGTATAACCCATAAATAATAAAGTTAAAGAGAAGATAAAAAGATTTTCGTAAATGAATATAACAAAAAAAAATCAACATATTTCTATAGAATGGATATTATAATAGCACAACAATCTCAAAAAAAAAAAAAACAGAACGTGCTTTTTGTGTGTTGACACAAGGGAATAAGGCATGTATCTTGTATTACGAGTTGATTGTAATATATATATAATCTTTAAATTTAATATTAATAAAATCCAAAATTCGAAAGTGAAATTATAGCTTATAATTGCAATTTCACTCGTAACCATGTCTTCAAATGTAATTAATTGTAGAAAAATGGACCACAACATTTGTAGTATAACCAAAATAAAATGTGTTCTCATGAAAACATACCTGAGATCGTTTTAGTTTTATATAATCATAATAAATGAACAATTTTTTTTTAAATGGACAAAGGCATTCAATTTTAGGATATTGATTTGTGAAAAATAAATAAATAGAATATTAGTTTTTGTAAAGTTTATATGGTGCAAAACATTCAAGCAAAAAGTTGATAACCTATAGATAAATAAACAATTAAGCATGAGTAAACATTCTAATCTGAAACCATTACAAATAAAATAGAAGCCAACTAGCATCACACGTCAAAGCGTTCACTTACATTCTTTAAAGAGGATTAGATATTCTAGCGATAAATTAAAAACAGTTATTTACTTTTTTTGACAATTTGATAGCCATAGAATAGAAGAATGGTAACCTAATTGGCCACCCAATATCCACCACCAATTATATTGCAAGATTGTAGAAATCTCCAAGAAGAAAAACCAAAATGCAATTTGTAAGATCTTAGGAGCAAGATTGACCCCAAAAGTTTGTCTAATCCAAGAAAGTTCCCACCAAAAGTGGGACAAATTGTGACAACCATAATGTCCATATAGTTAATTATGTTGGTCAAACACATAAATAGATTAGACCACTATAGCAACTAATTAAAATTGTGACATGAAAATGAAATTGACATGATGTGTATGATGTTGGTGACTTGAATTATCTACATGGCAATTGGGCATTGCATGTGCATGGTTTGAACTAATACTTCTACTCATTCCATCATGAGAAAGAGGCCTCTATTTCCATATGACATGATACTATGTTTTAGTTTCTTGTTTTCTCAAGCAATCATCCAAATGGGTAATTCATCATACCACTATATCAGCAATTGTGTTTCTATATTTGGCTTCATCTTCTTGGAAATAGGTTTATGCATGACATGTTTTCTTTGGCAATATATGCTAAATTCCAACCAAGAATGAAATTGTGAAACCGCGTTCAAACATATAATAGTGCTATTATATTTTTATGTGCGGTAACGGTTAGGGTTTTGTATACTAGAAATCACCTTTTGAGTGATTGGATACTGTAAAACTCTAATGGTTATTTTCCAATAAATGCAACAGATTATTTTTGTCATAATGTTGTTATGTTTTACATTTAATGGTTGTTTATTGCATATTTAAATGTATGAGCAAACGTAACAAAGTCTAAGTCTTTGTTTTAGTAGACCGGTTGTGGGCGTCGTCCAATTTAAGGTAACACGGTCAGTTCTAAACAAAGAAAAATAAGAATTTCACAACCTAGATAGGTCTAGACTACCTATCGCGAAAGGTTGCAATGTCAGTCCGATTATTTCTAAACCTTATTGAAATAAGATGACGTGTGTGTGGTATAGAACTGAATGGATCTAACAGCAAGGCGAGTCTTTATGCTATCTACTGAAAGACGAGGTCTTGAGAATTAATTTCTTAATCAATGTACGTTAGCATTGAGCATACGATATTGAGTATCCACTACTTTGACTTACCAAAGGTGCGGGTTTTTCGTAACCCAACGATCCAGGTATATTGGGTAGTGGTGATCATTATCTAGAGGTGCTAGGATTGCTATTATGTTGAAATGTGCGCGAGGAGAGTCTCGTTTGATAACATCCATAAGAGGAGCTCGAAACGAGGTTTTATTATTCGGAACCTAGCTAGTTGGAGTTTGATTACTCTATGAATAATAAATAAGAGTTTCTTGCTAAGTCCACTCTTGGAATTCGAAATATGTTAATTAATTAAATCTATAGCAGACATTAATTAATTAATGGATGTTTCTATCTTAAGCGCGGTAAATAAATCAAATGCAATTAAAGGAAACCCGGAATACTTGTAATTTCGGATTTGGAAGGCAGTGTAATATTACTTCTGTAGTGGCTGCTCGTAATATTCCAATATAAGCTTATATTAAATTGTGGGTTCAATTTAATTAGTAAAAAACTAATTGGGTGAGGCCTGTTCCAAATTCTTCCTTAGATCCCTGGCTGGGCCCAATATGTGACTTGTATAAATAGGAGAATAAAGGAGATAGAAAACATAACAATTATTTGTCAATTTTTCGTCCCCCCTCTAAAGAGAGATCTCGAAAATTGTGCCTCCTCCGTGAGCAGTTTCTGTCTTCCATTATTCGAGTCCTAGTACGTTGGTGAGATTTGCCCACACAAATATCAGCGTATAGTCCGGGACACCAGTCAGAAGATCCGAGGTCTTGCATTGAAGATCTTAACGTGGAGACGGAGCAAGCCATCAACGATTCTTGATTGAATCAATAAGGTAAATTGGCTAATTTCGTAGTAAGCATGTTTTAGGGATTTTATGTGCTAAAGCATGTTTTAATTCAAGTTATGAGCATGATACATGTGATAATTACGCGAATATATTTTGTTTAAATAATCTGCTAAATAGATCAAATTCATGTGATCCGTTATGAATGCACGCTTCTGCTGCCAGCCCCTTCAGTAACGATCTCACTTTTGTGGATATTATTTGGATATGATGTATGATGCGAGATCAATACATTTCTTAAAAATGATATGCGGAAACTCATGCATACTGCTGCTGTATTCTATTGTTGTGCTGTTTGCTAGTTGATTTTGTTATTTGTTAGCTTATATGTATTATTTTTAGTAATGTTGATGTATTCATTTTCTTGTTATTTGGATTGTCATTATTCTTGGTGAACTATGCTAACCAACTCTTAGCTTTGAATATTTTGCATTCATAACCAAGTAAATTTGCTTTTGATTTATGGGGCATATATGATATAAGATATATTCTATCCATATCAATATAAGTACTATACAACCTAATCATTCTCTTTTGACAAAAATCAACCATTTTAATTTCTCGTACTTTATTTTTTCACTAATCTATTTTATTCTCTCTTTACTTAACTTACTAAATAATTTTGTTGATATCATAAGAATATCGTCACTATCTATCCTTTCAATTTGACCCTCCAAATTCATTGGTTTAAATGCCTGAATTTCGCGTTCGATCAAATCGCCATGTGCTGTTGAGACAAACATAATTTGGACATTTAAAGATTGGGTAATGTATCCATTTCCAAAGTTTGCATTAAATAATCAATATATTTAATTTGTTTGTATATATACATGCATGAAAAGTTCATATAATATAGTTATATTTTTTTGGTCGTATTCTTTAAGGTGAAGGCTATGGTCTCCTGTTTAATTTATAATTAAGGCCTCCCAACTCCTTAATATGAATTATTACGTTACCTTTTTGACATATGTTTTGGTACATATGATTCTGATTCAGGCTATAATTCATGACATATATATTTAAAGGCAGAATTTCAAAGGCTACATTAAATTGTAATTAAGATACGAATTATTAATTTGGAAGCAGTTGACTAATCAAGTATGACCCTATGATAGAAATTATAGAATTAAATTGATTATTGAAGCTTATTAAATGCAGATTTGTTGTCTAGAGCCTCAGCACCTAAAAATATGCAGATAAACCTTCACCCAAATTAGCCTCTTATTATGGGGCAAATTAGGGGTGGGGAAACGGTTCTCGGTTAACTGATAACCGAACCTTATTTTTTCAGTTATCGGTTAACCAAGAACCAAAAAATAAGGTTAAGATTCGGTTTCGGTTAGCAGGTTTTGGATTTAGGCGGTTCTCGGTTCTAACTGAGAACCGAAGGGTTAGAATCGAAGAACCGCGATTAGTGGATTGAAATTTAATTTTCACTATATTCATTTTAATTTATCATTTATCAAAAAATTAAAAGTAAAATGTAAAATGGTAAAAACTCTAAATTACTAAGATTCTGCTCTCTCCAAAAAAGAATCGATGTTGCTCTCTTCTCCTCACCCTGCTCTGCTGCTGCTTCGACATGGCTGCTTCGCCAACTGCTGCTTCTTCTCCGCTTCTACAAACTTCATTGCAAACTAATTTTGACTTCAAACTAATTTTTGGTGTGATTGCAAACTCCAAAATTAGATAATGATCGTGAATAGTCCCAAAGTTTGTTCTCCCCATTTCAAAGATTGATTTATTGCAAATAACTTCGTGCTCCTCATTTCAAAAGTAACAAGCTCACCTAGTCACTAGGATAATATGATCATGAATAGTCTAAACGGCCACTACCTCACACAAGCAGCTCCCAGCGTAGGTGGTAAGCTTCTGTTGAATTTGTCCTTCTTCTTCATCAAAGATCGAGCCTAGCAACAACAGGCTCCATTATTTTTTATTTTAATTGCATTTGATTTCGGTTCCTTTCGGTGGAACCGAAGACCCTGTCGGTTTTAACCGATCGGTTCCTTAAGGAACCGAACCGACAAAGGGTTCGGTTTCGATTCTGGTTATAGAAAGAAATGGGAGTCGGTTAACCGACTAATCGGTTCGGTTCTAACCGAACCGACCGAATCTCGCAAATTGTCATAAATATTGAATTTTGTCTCTCATAATGAAAATTTTAGTCTTATACTGCATAAGTTTGAAGTAGGAGTAGTATATTGTTCACACTTTTTACCGAACGATGTAGTTCTCATTAAGATTTGCCAACATTGTTTAATTCATTGGCTTATAGTAAGATTTTTTTGAAGCCATTTCAGATACGATTTCATCAAAATTGATTATAATTTTACTTTGTGTTAGAAAAATGGGTGGGAAATACGATGTTGCTCTATCTGAAAGGAGTAAAAAATAAAAGAATTTAAATTGAAAAACCTAACTGAAATAGTAAGCTGAAAGGAATAGAAATAAAAGAATTTAAAATGAAAAAACTAACAGAAATAGTAAGTTATATAGAGTCTAAGAAACCCTCAATCCATAAAACAAATTACGTAGTGGTGGTGCTTCAACACGATTAATTAATAATTAACATCTAATGGCTAATGCCAACGGCTACATGAGAGTTTTGGTCTTATTAATTAGCTACATACTTATACTTAGAGAGCGTAGATTTACAATATAAAACACATGTGTGTTATCTTACATTTACTAATTAGGAAAACAAGTCTTAGTTAAAATTAAATAAGAGGTAGTGACACTGGCACATGGATGAAATTGGTGCGTTCAAATTGTTAAAGACAATGATCTTAGTAGAATATATTGATTTAAATAAATTCTAGTTTATTACTGGTAGTTGAGATTCTTAAGAATCAAATTTATCTATAATTAATAACTGTATCAGCCCAATCCCAATATTTTATTTTAGTTTCAGATTTTAGAGACATCTACCTGAAAACAATTGATTTAATTGATACAAATTGAAAAGATTGCAATAAATTGGTAAGTTCTCAAAAAAACACACACAAGAAATAAAGTGTTATGATCACAGCAAACCAAACCAACCCAAACAAACTTGGACAGTCAAATATCACGCTGCATTTCACAAGAGAGAAATACATTACCAAAAAAACTCACGACTAAAACACCATACAAATGATACACAACACACGGGGATCACATGTGACCTAAGTCATACTGTTGCCTCTAAGTGGAAGCAGATTCCGTTGGAGTTGTACGAGTCGATGTCACTGGATCTCCGGAATTCGAACATCAACTGTTTACACCTCTACAACAATATTGTACAGGAGCATTGTAAGATTATCTTTTCTTACTCTTCGTCTTGGTGATCCTCGACTTGCCAGTTTCATCGGGCGGCCTCCAGATAATATCATCCAGATTGTTACAGAAGTTCTTGTAGAACTGCAAGAAATTGTGCAGTTAAAACTAACTATATGTGCTCAATTTTATGTTACCTATTTACAATATGCAGAGAGTTAGGTAAAATATAGGGAGGAGAAGGAAACCTTCAGATACTCCTCGGCGTCTCCAGCTGCTTTCTGGATGTCAACCATGATGAATGGTGGTGCAACTTGAAAGATCTGTTAAGAAAGAGTTGGAATTGTCGGGATGGTTGAGAAGATATTAGGATGAGAAGAAAGAGGGGGAGTAGATCTACCTCCATTATCACGGAGAAATGCGAAGTCTTATTAGCAGATAGACCTTCAACTCTCATCTACATAACCCAGTCATGTTCCCAGAAGTGAAAAAATCAAGTCAGAACGATGCTCTGATGCATTTCTGTGGCAGGTATAACAGCAACGAAAACAGAAGATCGATTAGAAATTAATCGATTTCACCTTGTAATTTCGGATGTGCGTCTTGAAACCCATTGACTGAGCAACAACTTCCATACTTGACAGGGCAACCTTAGCCGGTTTTTGAGAAACAAATCGTGTTTGATGTTTCAGGGAATTCTGGCAATGCAGGTCAGACATTAAATCCGAGCAGGTGAAATTACTGAAGTGGTATAGAGTGCAACATAGAGAAAAAGAAACTTCGAATTTCGGAGCTTTTAGCATCATTGACAAATTAAAATACAGTAAAGGGTACAGCACAAGATGATAGTCACATTACCTCCTTGCGATCAAACAAGGCTGAAAGATTTAACCCTTGAGAAAGAATAATCAAGTCAAATGCATTGAGATCTAGAGGCCCCATATCATCATTATTCACACATTGCTCATTAGGCAATTCTTCCTACAACAGAAAACATTTGTAGAAGGAACATTAGCTTGGGACCCATGAAAAGCTACAAATAATCAGTCTCTCGAAGCCATATATATATGTAAATTATCAATTTTGCCCTATTCTTGTCACAAAAAGATACCAAGCTAAGGCACTCACAGACATAATTTTCATGTAAGCATATCAATTACTTTTGACAATTAGTAGGGAGTGCAAAAGAAGAATGCAACAATGATCGCGCAGAGGGATCGTCTCAATTCAATCCCATACCTGAACGCTAGCATTGGGATGGGGATGATGTCAGCCATGAGCCATGAGACTGCCACGACGGCTAGAAATGATTTCCATACTAGCGCCATGCGATGTCCAGTGCTGAGAAACTAATCTTGATATATGAATAGTGATGCATCTATGCATGGGAAGGAAAGAGCTTCGCAACTTGCTGGGAGCAAGCAATCTAGCCTAGTATGTCTTGAAATAATATTCACAAATAATTTTTTCATGTGTTTCTTTTATTAAAAATAAGACTATTTGCTTTATTCTATTTCTGTCTAAAACCCAAGACCCAAATAGAGCCTCACTGACCTCGGGATCATCAAAAGCAGCATTAATATCATCCAAATCAATGTCTTCAGCTTCTGAAAGTCCGACAGGATTATAATTCTTTTCAAACCACTCATCATTTCTGATCTCTTCAATTCGAATGCGCTGCAGGATATCATCCATGTAATATGAGAGTTAGCGCCGATAATAGTATTTTAACGAGAACAGTCAGCTCCAGTAAGGACTATTTATCGCAGAAAAAACTTAACAGTTTCAGGATTCGGGTCTAAAATCCGGTGGATCAAGGATTTTGCTCCAACTGGGAACCATGATGGACAAGAAAAATCTGCATTATCAATCTGAAAAAGGAATTGAAAAAATTAGAAAATTATGTACGTATATTTTCCCTAAAATATCTTGTATACAAACGGCAGTAAAATTGTTGTTATTATGCATCGACAGCTAAACCATGGTCCATGAGTAAAGGCATTGTCATAAGATTATGGTTAAGTACCTTCCCATATAATGTTGTCAAATCAAGCTCATCAAACGGCAAATACCCAGCCATCAGAACATAGAGGATGACCCCACATGACCAGATATCAGCTAAAGCACCATGGTAGCCTTTATGACTAAGAACCTACAACTCACACCAGACAAATAAAAATTAAATATCTTCTTATTAATGCATATTAAATTTCAAAGATAAATCTCTATATGACTTACCTCTGGCGCAACATAATTAGGAGTACCACAAGTTGTGCGGAGAAGGGTGACCCCCTACAGACAAAAAATAATATTAGAACAGTAGCAACCTGAACACATGGTATGAAATGCAGAAACTTAAGCAAAATCTTACTTCTGCGGGCAAGGCACTAAGCCCAAAATCAGAGATCTTTAGATTCCCTTGGGAATCAAGCAACAGATTTTCAGGCTGGGAACAAGTAAAGGAAGTCAACATTTTATTTTTAGAAAATAATTGTAAGATTTCATTTTTACTGGATATAAGCAATACCTTTAAGTCTCTGTGATACACTCCCTTACTGTGGCAATAATCAACACCATCAATTAGCTGCTGGAAGTATCTTCGAGCTTCAGATTCACTAAGTCTTCCATGGTGAACCTGCGAGAGACTTTCCACGTCAACACCAACAACAGTATGATATAAATGGACTCACAATTTTATCGAAAAAATATCATGGACTATACTAAAAAAAATTTCTTAAAGTGCAATGTATCTAGGTACATGGACTCACAATTTTATCGAACAATTCACCACCCGTGATGAACTCCAGTATGATATATATCTTTGTGCGGCTTGCTATGACCTAACAGGGAGATTCAAGTTTATATTTGTGCCAAACAATACATAATCAAACTACTCTGACAATAGAACTAAAAATGCTTGGTTTAAGTATACCTCATGTAAACGAACAACATGGGGATGTCTAACACGCTTCATAATATATATCTCCCGCTTTATCTGCAAAATGAAAATCACTAGAATAAATTTCTCAAGTTAACTGCAAGATAAATTGTCATGAACTCCGAAGAGTCTCTCAGTTCCTAACAAACGAGCTCTTCTGATGGTTTTTTTTACCAATACTTGCATGAAACGCGTTCGGATCCTTTGAGCAAAGATATTATGCTTTTACACTATGCTTCACGAATCACTATTAACTAGAATTTCAAAGACATAAATCTTTTACTCAAAGAAGCAATAACAAAATGATTACAAAAACCAGAAAGATAAATCTCGTTCATCTCTACTCAATCAGAACCGCGCCCCATTTTACTAACTCAATCAGACCAAATCCTCATCTCTCAACCTCAGATTTAAACCAATAATCCAACCCAATAAAAATTTGAATAATAAAGATAACCGATGCTACTAAAGCGCGCATACACACATTTCTCTCAAAATTTCAGCACTAAAATACCCTAGGACGTCCAAATCTGATCAATGCACAACAACGAAAAAACAGAGCACAGAAACAGAGAGCAACCTGTTCAATCATCTTGTGCTTGATTATCGTGGACCGATCGAGGACTTTCATGGCGACGCTCTCCCCAGTTTCCGTGTTCTGCGCGAACTTCACTTTCGCAAATGTCCCTTCCCCAATCGTCCGCCCCACCTCATACTTCCCCACCTTCCGCACCACCATTTTCGCTGCTTTCCCCAATCACACTACTTACCGACCATTCATCCACAGCTCAAGCCGAAACGCACATCTTCTCCTCGCTCAAGAACATCCCCTGCTTTGTCGCATAAAGCTTTTTGATTATTTTTTTTCAAAAACAATCAATTTCAGCGCGACCACTTCAGCAGCAAAATAAATTATTTTATTAAAAAATAGCATAAAATAAAGAGGAACTTTGATTTTGAATTCGAGTCGTGGAAGAGGATTAGGTTTGGTAAAGTGGAAAGAGAAATAACAGAGCAATGAGAGTTGAAAATGGAGTTGATTGGAAAATGATTTTATTCTATTTTATTGATACCTTTATTTATTCCTCTAAAATTATTAGCTGCAGCTGCTTTTGCATATGTTCTGGTCCACGGCGGCGAGGAGGCGGCGCTCCGCTGCTTTTTGAACTAATCTGCTGCGGCGATTGATTGTCAGCAGCTGGCGTAGGAGTGTGAAAAGAGCGATTAACGAAGAAGAATGTGAGGATTTTATCTTCTAAATTGGGGATTTTTATATCCTTGCGTGATAACTAAGTTCATTTAAGGAAAGTAATCATTCTTAGTTGTGCTGTATTTTAACTGGCACCAGTTAATTAGTGGAAATTATCGAGACATATATACTTATGCATGACAAAGACACATAAAATATCCGTAATCTGAAAAATCTGACTAAATGAAATCGAAATATCAAATTCAATTCGATTTTCGGATCAATTATATTAAGTTTTTTGTTTCGGATAAATATTTTATTCATATAACCAATACACATTTAAAAAAGTTATTTTAAATTTTTAGATTTTTTGAAAATTTTCAAATTGGTTAGACTAAATAAAAATTCGATTCAAAATCTAAATCCTCCCTACAATACACAACTGGCGACAATGTACAACTTCTTTTTACAACGTGTCAACTTTAACCAATAGATTATGGATTCAAAGCACCACAACTAAATGAGCAAATAATAAATCATTATTGATACTCGATTCAATATTATATTTTCATATTTTTGTTTTTATATTGGATTTTTAAAAACTTTTTTTATATATATTCTTTGTATATTCGTGGTTGATTTCATGGGTCCTTTATTTACCCATCATAATTTATCACAGTATGAATTACAATAAGTAATCATTTCCTAGTTGAAAATTTTAATCAATACTCGACTATATAAATCGATTTCTCGATTGAATCATAAAATTTCTCACACCATTATCATTGTATAAAATCATAAAGCACACAAATATGCATATGCACATTTTCAAGAATCCAGGATGCATCAATTAACTCCCTCAATTCAAGAAAGTATTGAATAATAGTATGGGAGCTTACATTTGCTTATAGTATGGTGCCTACCCCGGCTCGTTGCAGGGCAACCCGAGGGAAGTTGAAGATGATGCTCGTTGTAGTTGACAGCATGAAGGCACAAACCATGAGGAGGAACTGCCAAGGTAAATTTGGCCAACTCCTTCCTGTCACGAGATGCCAAGATCTTGGAGACAATGTCAGGTGGACCAGCCTCTCTCCCGACTTGAAGCAACAACGCGACCTGCAATAGGATGAGAAGCAACAATGACTGTTAAAGGCCAAACGAGTGGGCTCATTTCTGACAGAATCCAACAGATTAAAGACACACAGAAGTTGTGAACGCAGTGTACCATATTCCGAACTTGTCTGTATAGAAAACCTGTTCCTTCGACTTCAAGGTGCAACACAGGTCCCTGCAAAACAGTGGTTGGTTAAGCCTCACTATAGCAAAACGATCATCAAAGAAAATGAAGCAAACTGAATAAAGCAAAGCTAGTGAAGAATCAAGGCTCTAGATTTTGTCATTTGAAAGTTATAGCCGTAACTTTGTATGCAAGTAGTCTCATACCATATTCATTGTAACAATTTGGTGCTTGAAATTGAGAAGCAAACGATGCCAAGATGGGTTTCTATCCGATCTATTTTACAAGGCCCGCAATACTTTATGTTCATTCCAGAAAAGAAAATAAGGAGGTAAAACTAGTGGGGAATCAAGCAGTACCGTCTCAATCACATCAAAGCGGAAGATATTCTTGACCGGATTTGGTATCCTATCATTGCGCGAAGTATTAGCAAAAGCAGAGAAGTCATGCTTCCCTACAAAATGCTTTGATGCATCCCTCATGGCAGCAGGATTGAGTTTATAAGTACTGTGGTACACATGGAGCCTCTGAAATGGATCAATGATGGTATCGTTGTAAATTCTGTAATTGTAAATTTTGCTTGTAACAGAAAAGCACGCGTGAAATTCAGGTGGGACGGATCTCATCTCTCTGATTCTGATATCGGGAGGGAGAAGACCATTTAGTGCTTTGTGAACGCCGGCCAAGCAGTCATAATTGAAAGGTGTGGTGAAGTGTGCCACCTGTGTAAAAAATTATTCGAAGTCAATTTTTTTCGAAGAATAATGTTTTGTATTGATGAGATATGGATAAAAGAAAAGAGACCTGACCCCAGGCATGGACTCCTGCATCTGTTCGGCCTGCACCAACAACGCAAAGGTGATCACGTTCTAATTTTGTAATTCGGATTAGAGCCTCTTCCAGTAAACATTGTACAGTTGGGGTTGACGTTTGATATTGCCATCCTACAATAAAAAAAACAGCCAAGTGTTAAGAGACAGGAATTTGACCTCAATACCACCGAAACTTGTAAACTACAACATTAAGTCCATGACAAGCATCAAGGTTAAAATCAAGAATCAAATGATTCATACAGTGAAAGAAATCAAGAAAACCAGAAGTGAAGGTTAAGATAATAATAAAACAAAGTAAGAGTAACCTGAAAAACGGGTGCCATCGTAAGATATTATCAAGCACCATTTGTATCCAAGAGAAGGGAGCATTCTACCATCTTCCCTTTCTTCACTCAAGTCCTGCTTATCATAAAAGCAGATACATAATTGTAACAATAGCTCACTGAGCCCAAACTTACATATAAAAGAATATTCAATATTCTTGAATAGCTTATGTGACTACTAACTTAAATCTCAGAAGTTTACAACTGGTTCGCTTATTTCAGTCGATGATGATGGAAGCATCAGTAAATATGTGACGACTCAAGAGATTGAAGCTAACACCACTTCTATCATTATGCCACAAATGCAGCAAAGAAAGCTGCTTTGCTGGACTCAAACAAATTTCTCAAAATTGAAGTCAATTCCAACACAAGCTGACAAGTGGCACTTTCTAGTGAACCGAAACTCTACCCCACAACAAACTTTAGTGTATCATCGGAAGTTTCGTTGTCAACCTATGCTATTGCCTACATAAATGTTTGACTCTTCCACAAAGTTCAAACCCCCAACTTTCTTCACAGGAAAAAATACGAACAGCTTCTTTTCAATCGACTCCAGTATTACAAAACGCATTGCCTTTCACGAGGATCGTTTACACTAGGGATCAAAGTCATCTCAATTCATTAATTTACTAAGACAGATTAGAACTTCGGGATATCACAATGCACTTTATAGTTTCTACAATTTGATTCATATACCATTGAAAGGGATAGGATTGGAGAAAAACTAGCAATCAAAACAAAAATACTCAATCATGCATATTATCAATTATGAAAATTAAATCCACCCTGAATGGAAGCAACATTTCAGTAATATACAGTGTCATCAACTTTGCCAATTGCAACAACCTATTTCAATTATACTATGCATCAACCGCAATTTGAACATCTCATAAAAATTCAGCTTCTTTCAGCTGAAATACTCAATCCAAAACGATGCCATCGAATAAAAAAACAACTCCAGGAAGGTACAACAGTATCATGAGAGGCAATTCTTTGTTTATTAAGACGGATTAGAGCTTCGGAATATCACAAACGCGCTTAATAATTTCTACAATTTGATTCATATCCCATTGAAAGGGATAAGATTGGATAAATACTAGCAATCAAAAAAAAAAACTCAGTGCAATATAAATTGTCATCAACTTTGCCAATTGCCAAAACCTATTTCAATTTTCCTATGCACCAACAGCAATTTGAACATCACATACGAATTCAGCTTCTTTCAGCTGAAATACTTGATCGGAAACAATGTCATCGATTGGAAACAATTCCGGGAAAATAAGTACCTTGAGAGGAGGCGATCCAACGGAAAGGCTGTGGAAGAGGCGGGACGGAGATTTGGCTAGACCCTCACTCCTCTGGAAAGTTCCAGCGAAAGAAAGACGCGGCGGCGCGTGGGGAGAGCGTGAACATGCCCGTCTCCCACAGACACGGCAGAGAGGTTTTCTTGTTTCCGTAAAACCCAGAGAGATAAGAGTTGGGTTTAGAGATTAAAAAATTCAATTTAATACTATAAATAAGAAAAAGAATTAACCGATTTAAATGGGAATGGTGTCGAAAATGAATATAAATTGATTAACTTGTGACTACTTATTTCATTATATCTATAGCAATACTATCATATTAAAAGGTGGACTAAATCGGTGAAACTGAAGAAAATGAGTTCCATTTTTTATCTATACATTGTTGAAGAGTTTTATTGAAAGAAATATCAGTGAGAATTTCGAAAATTCAAGATTCACATATTTGAGAAAGTCTTATAGAATTAAATATCAGTGAGAATCTCAAAAATTCAAGATTCAGATATTTGAGGATAAAAAAAATGACAGTGCAACTAATAACGTGATTATTCCAACCAGATTGAGTATAATAGTTCCACCTGGATTTACCATACTAACCATTTAGAAATTAATTTCTCTATTCCAATAAAAGTGTGCATAGTGATATAATTATAGTAGGTCAAAATAGAAAAACTAAAATATATTTTCTATTACAAGATGGAGGACGGAAACGAAAAATAGCAAAACTAAAAAAATACATAAACACAAAATATAGTACTTTAATTCCATAGTGATATTATTATCATTATTATTATTATTTATTAATTACTTGTTATTATAATTATAATTATTAATTATGACATTGAGTCTAAGGTTTTTCTGGTCGTCCTGTTTTGACTCGCAACATATATTTGTCAAATTGCTCATTGCAGGCGCAAAATTCTCACCTTCCTCGATTTTCCCAAGGTGATCTCTCTCTCTCTGCACAACGAATCTAAGCAATACATTCACAATTTATTGATTATCGGAATCCAATTATGTTGAATTCCTCATTTTCTTATCTTTGTTTTTAAAATTTTCTGTTGTGTTGTAGATTTGGGGGTTCAATGATCGCTTGATTGTGGAGGAAAATTAGGGTTGATAAGATATCGAAGAAAGGGGAAAAAAGATGGGTAATTTCAAGCAGGCGCTAAGAAGCATCGATGCGTTCCCGAGAGCCGAGGACCATCTGCTGCAAAAGACAAAATCCGGGGCCTTTGGTGCGATTTTCCATCTTTTTCTCCATCAAAAAATAAAAATATTTAGCTTTACTGTTTTTAACTTTTTTGTTTCTTGTTATCCGCTTTCGACCTGTGTGATTGCTTCATGCGTTTTCCTGCTGTAAAATGCAAGCACTGATTGAACAATGGGAGCTGTCTTGCTGTGGAATCTGTTATCCCTGATCATAATTGAGTTTGTGTTAGTTATTCGAATCAAGGCTTTGTGATGGGGGCTTGATGGAAAATATTCAAATTTGATTTGTAATGCATTTTAACGTAGAGTGGTAAGACATGGGGAGCAGTAATATAGTTGGTTGAAGCAACAGACCAATGGGCCAGTCGTCTCCTGGAAATTTTCATTTGATGCAGTTTGGTATAATAGGCACTGCAATAGATTTATGATCATAGTTAGTGGTGCTTCTGGTCAGCTTAGGGTGTGAACTATCTTTATGCCCGACTTCTTTGAAGCCTCGGATTTTATAGCTGGATCTCGGAAGGTGCCGCATTGTATTTTCTTATTAGGTTAGTTAATTTTGATAAGGGTGAATGATGTGATAGCAATGAGTAAGTGTAAATTTTTTTTCAGTCTCTCATATTGAGCAGCACCATAAATTGGTTCACTTATTGTATAGTCTTCGCTTGTATATATATGTGTTTGTTTTGTGGTTAAGTCCATGCATTTCAAAAATAGTATCGATTTACGCTTAATGATTGTTGATTTAACTCCTTTAGAATGGGATGATAGGTTCGCCACTAACTTTGACCTTCTCATGTTTCTCATTAGTCTCTATTGTTGGACTGGTAATCATGGCAACTTTGTTCGTTCACGAGTTGACTTATTATCTCTCGACAAATACCGTGCACCAGGTGAGTTTACATCTCCATAAATTGTTTAGTGTTCTCTTGTTCGGTTTCTAAATTTTCTGAACTGTAGTACAGCTCGACCTGACATAGTTAACTTTATTAGTTAATGGTTATATGTGACACTTTGGACCTTGACAGATGTCAGTAGACTTAAAACGTGGAGAAACACTTCCGATCCATATAAATATGACATTCCCATCTTTGCCATGTGATGGTTAGTTTTTATCTCTGTTTTCAGTATATTCTCCTCAATTACTCTTAACTAGAACTTTTATCTAATGAAGATTTATCTGGTCACTCAGTGCTTAGTGTAGATGCAATCGATATGTCAGGAAAGCATGAAGTTGATCTTGACACAAATATATGGAAGGTAGGTCAATTTGTTTATTTCATTGACTTGTTAAAAAGTTGGCGCACTTATTCACCAGTTTGCTGACATTAATTTTTACTGCAGCTTCGCTTGAATCATAATGGCCAGATTATTGGCACAGAGTATTTAAACGACCTTGTTGAGAAGGGACATGTTAATCACAGTCACGGTCATGGTTAGTTCGTCATAAATTAATCTCTTTTATAATAACTATATTTAGTTATTTTCTCTCCTTAATACTTTTTTGCATAATGGTTCTTGGAAAACGTTTGGTCACTTTTCCTCCGCTCTTTTGTCTCTCCCAAAAGTTTTTGCTTGAATTATTATGATGTCATCACTCACCAGTCTGTTTTATTTATGAATCACTGTCTTAAAAAGCTACTATGATAGGTCCCTCTGACCTTATTGTTATGCTATGAGTCTATGACAGGTTGTGCTTGGGTTTTAGATGCAAATCATGTTATTCATTCCACTTCTTATCGATAGTATGGAGATTATAATGTAAATCTTGAATCTTTCTGCTGTATCGATTTTTTTGCTAAAACTGATGATCTTTTATTGCGATAATTGTGATCAGATGACCACAATGATCACCATGAGGAGTCTGACCATAAAGTCAAACTCCACAATCTTGATGAAGAAGCTGAAGATATGATTAAGAAGGTGAAGCATGCAATGGCTAATGGGGAAGGTTGCCGGGTATGCTATTGTCCTATTTAAATTTTATGTGTCCAAGTTATGGCCCCTGTTTGTTGTTTTGCCATCTTTATCCTTAGTTCCTTGTCTGTTGCAGGTGTATGGTGTTCTAGATGTGCAACGAGTTGCTGGAAACTTCCATATCTCAGTCCATGGATTGAACATTTTTGTCGCACAGATGGTAAGCTCCTGCATTTTCTTATAAGTAGATGTGCATGTGTGTGTTTTAATTATATATTTTCTCCACGTGATGGCATTTTTAGTTTCGTAATAAAGACTCAGACATGTGCCTGAAGTGTTACTTCTCACAAAATTTATTTGACTGTTTTCATTGGATGGGCAAATTTGTTAGTGATGTCCTCTAAGATTGTACAAAGTTATTACCTCTATCAGCAACATAAGCCACAGAATCGGGATTGACTCATATTGACAAGTACTACTAACAAGAGCACTATGAGGCTGGTGGCAGGGGCATAGCCACCTTATGGGGATATGGGGCATTTGCCCCTCCTCATCCACTCATTTCTTTATATATTTATACATGAAATTTTGGTTATATACTTCAACCACACTAAATGCCCCTTCTCAAATACATAAATTTTTCCTATATATTATATTTTTGCCCCTTCTCCAATAAAATCCTAGCTCCGCACCTGGCTGGTGGGCTTGGCTCGTGTCGCATGTTTAGTACAAAGAACTCGATTAAAAGGCTCTTGTAGAGAGGAAATCTGTGAAATAGAGTGAATTTGTAACTTAGCTATCTCATGTCTCATTCAGATGAAAGGCATCCTAAAAACTCATAAAAGCTATCTTCTCCTTCTAAGAATGTTGCAATATCACCACTGAACAAAAGCTCAAACTTGCAATTGCTTATCTTGGTCTCCATCTTAATAAGGTCTATGCTAGGCTTAGTAAAGCAGTTATGGCATTAACCAATGACAACACTTAACTTTTAATTTTTTATAGGACTTTCTTTTCCTTGGACTGCTAAATGTTTCCAGAACCATTGTCCTCCTTTAGCTTATGTCTTTGTTAGTTTGAGAACTCTGAAACTTCATTTTCCTGCAGATTTTTGAAGGTTCTTCTCATGTCAATGTGAGTCATATAATTCATGACTTGTCCTTTGGACCCAAATATCCTGGTATAGAGAACCCACTTGATGGCACATCAAGAATTTTACATGGATCAAGCGGAACATTCAAGTATTACATCAAGGTTTGTCTTCTTTCAGCTATATTGAAACTATAATGTACTACTATTTTTTATTTTGATCAGAAAAAAGATAATGAGTTAAAAATAGAAACAAGCATCAGGGAAAAATGAGGATGCATAATGCTACCCTGTAGTGCTCGAGATTATGAGAACATATGTAATAATGTAGTCTATGTGCAATGGTAGACTGGTTTTCAGATTGGTTAATATGCAGCAGAATCCTAAAAATGTGTTAGAACTTAATTTGACATCAAGAGATTACTTCAATATGACAAGAAACATCAGTTAGCATGGATTGGTATTTTTTTCTGTGAATGCTTGTTGTATTCGTATCCCACGGGCCTCCTACTTCCCCCTGTAATTAACATATTATCAATTTTGACTCTCTTTGTAATAGTGTTTTAGGGGGTTCTTCTCATTTTGTCAATGTAGTGATTAATGATCTTCCATGGTCTGATTCCTAGAAGATACATCTGCTAGCTACAGACTGATGTACACTGAATTCAAACATAATTCCTGATACTAATTTGCTTAACTTGAATTAATTCAGGCTTATCATTCCCCACACCCTTTTTCGGCTTTTGAAGGTGTATGTTATGGTGTGGGGGATATATGTCACACGTTAATCAACTTGAAATTACTAAAAAGTTTTAAAATGATTGCTTTTCTGATGATGTAGATTGTCCCAACTGAATACAAGTATATTTCAAAGGAAGTTTTACCCACAAATCAATTCTCTGTCACCGAGTACTTTTCTCCAATCCGTGAGCATGATAGAGCATGGCCTGGTAAGTTGATCACGATTTGAAGAATGTTTTCTGCAACTTTGAATCTTTCGTTCTTTTCTGTCCAATGCGGCAATGCTGTGTGAAGCTAATGTTGCATTGTTTGGTGAAGCCGTTTACTTCCTGTATGACCTGTCACCAATCACGGTGACAATTAGGGAAGAACGTCGTAGCTTTCTCCACTTCATTACGCGTCTTTGTGCAGTACTCGGTGGCACATTTGCCTTAACAGGTCTGTTCCGTTTGTTTTCCCTGATTGTCTTATACGTTCATTTATACCAATTAGGATACAAATTACTATCTTTGGAATCTGTAACCTTAGAGCTGATGGTTGCTTCCAATGTTGCAGGAATGCTAGATCGATGGATGTACAGGCTGGTTGAAGCCTTGACAAAACCGAATTCTAGAAGTATTGTACGATGATTTCGAGTTGACAAGTGTCTACTACATCCGGGCAAAGACTTTCCTAATGCAGCCGGTATGCGTTTCATCGATCAGCACAGACATCAAAAGCTCCTAATTCTCTAATTTACACACAATGGTGTCTCAGCTGCCCCTTTTCCCTTGGTTTCTGAAAATTTTGGTACCATTGTTGTATCCCTCCTGAAAATAATAATAATATTTGCAACACAGTATTTAATTTTTATTGTTATAAATAAGTGATATATACAACAAAATATAAATATACGATACAAGGGTATTGATCTATGCAAAATTCATTCTTAATACAAAAATGCAGAATCAGGCATACATATGTCATTTTTAGGCAATCGTAAGCTTATTTTTACGTCATTATAGTAAGAATGACATAAAATGATTTTAATATGACTTCAAACTCGAATTTTATAAATGACTTAAGACTGCTTTATAATGACCCTTCGTGTGTTTTTTTAATTATTGACCATTAGATTGTCAAATCTCTTTGTCAAGATTTGGTTTGGATTTTATATTAAGATCTTATCATTTTCCTACGATACAATATGCAATTTTGTTGATAAATATTTTGGTATGATGGGCCTGTTGGGCCCAAAGGATAAATCAAACAACTAACTTAACATTAACAGGGGCACATAGGTAAATTGACTTAAAATCAAGCAACAATTAACTTAAAATCGAACCGCGGAAGAAAGGGTTCCGGGATGGATGTAGTATTTTTTTTTCTGTTTTGCATTGGTTTGGTGCATTCCTTGCCTCCTTTGCTTTTCTTGTCGTGGGGCTAAGAGATTTTGAGACCAGAGAGTTTTGTTAACTGCATTTGACTTAGAGATAACAAACCTCAATCATTCCATACAAATATATGCATATATTCTAGTCTTTATGGATGAAAACTATATGGATTAGCATTCCATTCATTTACTACTATTTTTTGAAGATAACTAGCTACTACTTTTGTGAAAACTATATGGATTAGCATTCCATTTACTACTATTTTGTGAAGATAACTAGCAACTATTTTGTGGAGATAACTAGCTACTATTTTGTGAAAACTATATGGAATATAATCTCGTACAAATCCATGCATATGGAGCTGACGGCAGTGACGTGGCATGAAGAGTTAGGCGACGATGAACCTCGCATGCCTGTAAAGACGGTGGCATCTAGGCAGGACCAACACACCTGAGACGTAGAAGCTCGCGATGGCGGAGTCAGGGACGATGGAAGGCTGAAAAGGAGAAGAAAAATTAGTTCTATGACTTGAGCACGAAAAGAGAAAATTAATTAATTCCCCTTAAGTTTGGGCCTGCTCTTTGTTGGAAACTAATTACTACTTTACTTGGGCCACTTATAATTGTTTGGTGGTTTGGGCTGTATGTTTTAATTAATGGGAAGGATGGAATGTATGAACTAGGGGCCATGTTTGGTTCTTAGGATTCTGTCTCGAAAAGTAATCTGATTTCTTAAATTTTAAATTCTTGTATTTGTTTCAATTTTTCATCAAAATGGAAAAGTAATCAGAATCCTGAGAACAAGGAAAGTTAGTACAGCTTTCAAGGACTCTGAATCCTAACTTTTATTAAGTATTATTTTTCTCAGTTTTAGGATTCTTACATATTTAATGCTTATAGTATAGTTTATTATCATTATTATTATTATTATTATTATTATTATTATTATTATTATTATTATTATTAATTACAATGTTTTAAAAATAATTTAATATTATAAATCATACTTAATTTTAGTGTAATAAATAAATATGATTAAAATTACCATAATTATAACTATATTTTATAATATTTCATAATAGTAGTTAATAATTTAGTAAATAATTAAAATATAATTATATAATATAAATGGTATAATAAATAATAATTATTATAGTTTATAAATGAATAATTAATCAATAAAGTCGTAGTGAAGTTTTAAATTATAAAATTTATTCAATTATAATATCAGTGAATGTTATAATAATAATAATATTTATTGTTATGATAAATGAGTATAATACTCCATATAACTATAATTACAATTATATTATTATATATATGATGGATAATCCATACTTAAGCTATCCTTCGTAATAATAAATATAATAATATAATTATTATTATTTGTAATTAATAGTTTATTAAAAATTTTATATTATTTTTTTATAAAAAAAATAAGTATATTTATAGTTTGTTTTTTTAATTAAATATAAATTTAAAATCTTGATATTTTCCAAACCGGGAAAGTAAAGTTACTGGGAATCATATTCCCGTGATTCATTTTCTTAGGAATCATTTTTCTTGCCAACTTTACTTTTTCATCAACCAAACATGAATACAGTGGTTTACGAATAATGATACCTCATATATTCTGTGACCGTGGCGTTTCAAACCTCTCAATCAACTTATTGGTTTCAATACAAAAGTTTTCAAGAGATGCATAATAACATATTGTGTATAACTTTCTTTCACATGTACTAACGAACAAACTTCCAACCACACAATTTTATACACTGATTGCAGGCAATATATGTAATATCTCTTCTAACTAAGATCCATGACAAGCATTGCTAAATAGTAGCTGCCCGGCCGAGTATCCGAACCCTTCACGTTCTTGTAAAACCGAAGCATCCCGGTTCAAAATGCCTCCAATCTCTGGCTAAAATGTTCAGCTGCACTTACTGGTTCTCATACGCGCTTCCTGATGACCCCGCGGGTATTGAGAGTGCTAATGGAGTTTGCAGTGCTTGATTACCATTTTCGCCATACTGGGGCTGATGTTGGCGGTGTCTTTGTTCATGTGGATGAAACTGCACGCCACTGCTTGTTTGTTGCGGTAAGGACTGGGGATGACGGCTTGCTCTCCATCTCAAGTATTCCACGAGAAGTGAATTGGTGCTGATCGCGATCCCAAACCCAGTGAAGGAGGAGAGCAATACGGAAAGAATAGGATTGACATCGAGCTGCATGTGATTTCAACCGAGCAAGATGCAGTTATGAGGTAAACTTTACGGATTAGAAGAACGAGATGGATTCGAAGAAAGAGCCTTACCACGGCATAAAAAATATGAGCAAATAGAATCACTATTGCAAACTGGAAAGAGGCATAAGCCCATATGCAACTCTTGCTCACTGCAAATCATCAAATAACAGTCACTTTTACAAGTGATTAATCCACACAAAAGTATGATCCCGGATTATTTACATGTGCAGTTAAGCATCGGAATAGCATGAGACACACCAAAGCTCCATAACTAGCCAAGTAGCAGAAAGCCATTGGCAGTTAAGTGAATGGAAAGAAGCTTATGAAATTACCCATTGTAGATGCTATCATGGATGAAAGGAGACCTAACACGCAAGAGAAAGGCAATGAAACGGCCAGTGCTCGAGGTCCCAGGTCAGCTACCTGTGACGGAAGAGTCGTTAAAAATAACAAGTGATGAAGTCTAAAAGGAGGATCAACGACGTAAGGCCTGGGAGGGAAGTCTACACTGAAATGTACTTGAACAAAAACGTTTTGCATCACTTGACGACGATTCACACAGGATACGTAGGAATGAAAATATAACATATAAAAGAGGACTACCAGAAGCTGCTCCAGAAAGCAGAAATATGCAAGTGTGCTGACCATGATGAGAACGGGCACATCCTGCCAAAACCTGTTCAAAATTGACGTAATTACAAATCAAGCAGTGGTTAATTCGCAATCGAAATCAAATAGTTTTACAAATATTATGAACTTAAACATATCAAGGTCAAAGTCCAAACTGATTGGTTAAATAGGTTCATGTTAAGACCACATGTAAACAACACTCTGAAATGATCCGGATATGATGTAGTTAGTTATGAAATATAAAGATTGGCCGATCATTGGTAAAACATTAAGGATTAGCTTGCCTGTAACGAGTCGCTTCATTTTGTTGTGGTGCAACAGGTATTCTTCGTACAACATTAGGCGGATTTTGTAATTTCAGCAACGTTACTGGAAGGTTACGGACATCCTGCTTACAAACATCACAGGTCTTATTACCTTTGATGCTAAACCACTTCACAGCACACTCTTGGTGGGCAAGCGCAAGCTCTCCTTTACAACTGCACTCCATCTTCAGTGTTTCACCCCCTTCTCCGAGCTCTATTAAACAAATTCTACAAACAGCCTCTTCTTCGGGGATGTCTTCCCCAGCATTTTCTATGTCTGTCAATGGTCAGAATAAGTTTATGAATATAATGAATTATAATACGACTTGACTAATAGGTGATACAGGTTTGCCTTGTCGATCACCCTACCCTGAAGGGTTTCTTCAGTTCATTTCAGTCACGATAAGCAAAACAGCTCGAATTACCTTAGGTCATATATACAAGCTATTCTCACTACTGGAGTGTCTTAACGTTTTTGGGATCAGCAATCACAAGAACTATTTAAAAGCTCACAGGCATAAAATGCAGAGATGCAAATGTTATACCAGCTTCTGTATCGGGAGATATATCCGGGGAGGCATTTTCCACTGTTGTAGGGTTATGGTGCTTTGATATTACACGTATCAAAACTCCAGATGATTCTGCTCGCCTCAAGCTTCTGGTTTTAACATTAACTGGAACTGAAAAAGAGCGTTTCATGATTTTTTTAGCTTCAGGTTGCTGTACGCAAACAAAGTTCAGTTAGAAGGATAGAAACAGAAATCGATATTTTCCTTTGGTATGTTAGGTATTAGGAGACGAACTTACAAGCATTTTCGATTGAAGATCAGCGTGATTTTCAACTGAGGGCTTAGGATCAGCAACTGCCATTGGTGTCACGGGCAATGAATGTACTGATTTTGTTGATGGGGAAAGCAAAAGTTTGTTTAACGAAAATGATCTCGAAGTTGAAGGCTTGTCAGAGAGGGGCACGTCTGGTATAATAAGAACTGTTTTTTCAGTATCCTGCAACGGGATTTTACCCCTGAAGCTCTTCTGAGAAAGCATGTTCATAACAGATGATTTGAGTTTCGCCGAACTGGGCCTTGGAGGCAATCCCGCTCTGGTAGAACTAGGACTGGGGATGTCTATCCTTGTGAAATCAAACAATGCAGCCTCCAATGACCTTTCGGGTATTTCCAAAGACGAGAGATTTGGGCGCCTGGGTGGCATTAAGGTGGCTTCTTCTCTTTCACATCTCTAATATCATTCATATCCAAATTAATTATTTTCATCATGTTAATAACCTTACAACTGGGAATAAGTGAATAACAGAAATTGCATTTGCATTTACATTCCATAGAGAGAAATAGTAACATTTTAGAGTGCAGATGTGGATCAACTATCACCAGTCTAACTTTGAAGCTCTCTCATACACGATAGCAATGACAGTACACACATAGAACCAAAATCAAGGAACTTATATTTCATTATTTTAATCTAAGATAGAGTTTTATCCTCACTGACTTTCCCACACATTTCGGATAACTTCTTAAGCCTTCTCCCTCATTTTCATATATACCTCAACAACACAGCAAAACACAATAAGCCTGAATAATCTTACAACCGAGAACAAAACTGTCGGCATGTATGTTTTCAGAAATGGTCCACCACTATCGAATGGCGGTGCTAGTAAAAGTCTGAAAACCTAATTCATGAATCATGATCCTAGGTAAATAAAACCAATGACTGTCCAACAGAATCTTCAAATCCTCAAGTTTTTCCAAAAATAAATGAAAAGCAGTAATATATAATACACATGTAAACCAATTGCATACTTAACTCCTAAAAACTAGAAATTGCATTTGCCATAACATTCCATAGAGAGAGATAGTAACATTCCAGGGTGCAGATTTGGTTCAACCATCACCAGGTCTAACTTACAGGATAGCAATGACCGAACACTTCATTATATAATCCAAGATAACGTTTTATCCTCACTTACTTCCCACACATTACCGACACCCTCTCCCTCGTAAGTCGTATCCTTCTATACTCAAGAACAGCAAAACACAATAAGGTTCAATCTCCTCACTTCTGCTATATCAGAAGAGTGTGATCTCTTCTTGGTCAGATTGATAACAATTTGTACAACAAAACATCTCATAATTTCTAAAAAATGAGATGTCATCCAAATTCCAATCAGCTCCCTCTCTACGTCAATAGAGTAAGTTCACAAATATGAAAACCTAAATAAAACTCTAGAATCACTCAATTCCAAATTCGAACCTCACTTCAGAAAAAAGAAACTCAACCACCGAACAAAATTCAAAACCAATTCTCAATTTTTCAGAGTTACCAAACTAATAATTCATAAAATCAAGCAAAAGAAAATACATTCATTTCAAGTTCAATACAGAAATTCTAACACCTCAAAACCCCCCCAAATTCAAATCTTCACATAGAAAAAAAAATTCACCTGATCAAAGGAGCCGTAGAGATTCAGCTCACCTTCTTGAGCAGTTTGATGCAGTGTTCCTGATACATTTATTATTTATATATCTTGCATTATTATTTAGTTGCATTATTTAGTTAGATATTTAGGGAGTGCATATCTTTTTCATATAAAAAATATCAATTATCATTCTATTTTATTTTCACGCTTTTATTTCAATTTCGTATTGTTTTTAGAGCTGATCCCGGGGAAAGTCCATGACGTTGACCGCTCGTCGTCGTCGGAATCTTGTTAAGAGAGTGCACCCTTAACAGTTCCGCAGCCACTAGCATCCGCCATGGCAGGTCGATTCAAGTAAAACAAGGAAGCCTTTTAAGCTATAAATAAATCTGGTTTGAACATTGATAGCTGTCATGGACCACGAAAAGAAATTCTGTTGAAGAGTAAAATTGAATCAAAGAGATGATGACTTTAGCTTTGGAAGGTATGATTGAAAGCATGAAATGCTTCTTCCGTGATTTTAAAATATTGAGCTGAATAAAAACAAATATTCATATGTAATTTATTTAATGATTTTAGTTAACCAAACTTGACTTATATTCATTCTTTAATTGGAATTTGGATTGTCGATTGCATATATCGGCCATAATGGGCATGCTTGATTGCTTATTAATTTGATATAACTAATTGATTTTATTCTTTTTTCCATTAAAAATATTGTTGTTATTGATTTTGACATATCTATGGTTATTGGTGGTTTGATTAAGTGTTTTATTTGGTAATTAGTTTAGTCTTTTGAAGATTGGTGCTTAGTAGATAGTGAATGGGATTGGTTCACAATACGTATGGATATATCTTAAATCCAAATAAGGACAACTTAGATAATAACATAAGTGCTTGTAGAAGATAGTAAATGAGATTATTTTACAATACTTATGGATATAGCTTAATCCAAATAAGGACGACTTAGATAATAACATAAGTGCTTGTAGAAGATAGTAAATGAGATTATTTTACAATATTATAGATAGGGTAGCCTATTACCTCTATAAAGTTAAGTTTCAACATAATATTAACAATTAGATTAAGATTTTGGATGGATTAGATTTGTAGGAGATATGACATTACTAGGTCGATTTGGTACATTACAGGGGTAGAATTGGAACCACGACATTAATGTCCTCTGTTTCAAAACTGCAAGTCCTATAATTAAGCGTAGATTTTTGTAACAACGATTGACATTCCAGTTCTCACTCCATCATTCAACTCACTCTCATCAAACACGTCTCCCCCAAACCCACTCTCAATCAAAACACTAGCCGCCCCAAAATCGATCAGAAAATCGCAATACAAGTCGTTTCTCGCCGTAAATATTATCTAATCTCGACATTAGTCCGTCGTCTCGGGTTTTCTCCTCATTCTACGGTTTATTTGGCGACGTCGAGCAAGTCATTGTCAACAATTTCTACAAAGGGATAAATCCGGTAAGTTTTCGACCGATGATTGTCGCAACATCTCTAGTATTTTGAAAATCTGAGGTTGTTTTCTTTCATTACAGAAATTCAATATTAGGTCTCTCTATTGTATGTCGTTCGTTAATTGAATTTTTGGTATTCTTTTTAGTGTTTCTACAAATAATCTGTCAATTTACAAATTTTGGTTTGGTGATGAATTTCGATTTTAGTTTGCTACATTATTTAATTTATGCTCATACATTATCTGCTCTGTCCATTTGCAGTACACATGTCTATGCCTTTGAAATTGTTAATGTCAGTTGTTTGGAGTTCTTTAGTCTGCTGCTTATTACATTATTACGAGGTTAAATTTCCATTATTCGGCGAATTACATTTTGCTTGTAGTTCTTTTACATTATGTGTGATCGAGTGTTACATTAGGTATTCTACATTTTACATTATTTTGATTTGATATGCTACATTATTGTGTGCTATACATTTAGAATGCATTGATATACTTTTGAATAATTCCCCTATGGTTTAGCAATCCATGGAGCTAGGGTATAGTACCACTAAATGCATTGAATTTCATTATTTTTTTTGTGTTTTTTGATTACATACAGTAAATAATGTATGAAAAGTGTCATTTAATGTACATGCGTAATAGTAAGTAATGTATATGTGTAAGGATTTAATATGTACATTAATTACTTATGCATTGATACATTATTCAGTCTTATGTGTACATCTAGTCTTCTAATTTGAAGCATCATATTACATCGATTATTTCGATCTGTATAATCCTTATTCTGCATTAATACGTTGTGTTATTAGACATTCAATATATATCTAGACTAATAAATATACGTTTGTCTTATTAGAATCAAAGTGGACAACAACGGCCGACTTCGATGATGACTTTGATGAAGACATTCCCCTTTAATTTATACACCAATTTAGGGAAGAAATGACTGCAGATAGGGAGGCTAAGCGTGCTGCCACGCCAAAACGATTACATTGTTTATAATATTTATATTTTAATGTATAATTTGACTTTTGTACATTAATGATAGTATTGTGTACATTATTTACTGTATACATAGTACATTAATTGTATAAAAACATTTACATTATTTATTAAGTATGTTGGTAATATACATATAGGGAATAAGAATGTAACGCACCATGACATAGAAATATACCATTGTAATAGAGTAATTGTAAGAGGTATATACAATTCATAACTAATGTAGTCATTCACTTATAAATAATGTACGAAAACTCATAAATAATGTAACCATTCAATAGTAAATAATATAGTCATTCACTCTCTAAACGAATGAAGTCCATAAAATACATAACTAATGTAGTAATTCCTAGTGAATAATGTACGGAAACTCATTAATAATGTTAGGCATGTACATAATAAGACTATATTCGTACATTATTTCATGTATAAAATCCAAACCACACATTAGAAAGCGAAATTTTATGCATGTGTTGGTAATATGCCCTAGCCCTATGGGTTGCTAAACCCTAGGGGAATGATCCTAACTCCCTGCCATTGGTGATGGGTCCGTTTGTGAGTCGGTACTACAACCTAGCCCCATGGATTGCTAAACCCAAAGGGTATGGATTTAACTTCCGCCAAACATTCAATCCTTACACATGTACATCATTTAGTATTACGCATGTACATTAAAGACCAATTTTCGTACGTTATTTATAGTATGAAATCTAAAACACAAAAAAAATGAAATTCAATGCATGAGGTGGTACTAAACCCTAGCCCCATGGATTGCTAAACCCAAATGGTATGGTTTCAATTCTCACCAAATAATAAATCCTTACATAAGTACATCATTTCGTATTACGCATGTACATAAAAGGCAAATTTTCGTACATTATTCTAAACCCTCTAACTCCCTTTCCGTAGTCAAGGTTTTGTTAGTGAGTACTATACCCTAGCCCCATGTTTGCTAAACCATTTGGGGAATGGATTTAACTTCTGTTACACATTAATCTCATTGTGATCTACATTAATCAAAGACGGCATATATATTAAACAACCATAATCGTACAGTAATACAATAGTACATTACTTGTTGAAAATTTATAAGATGTAACTCACGAAAAGAAAACATGAAAAACTGTAAATGTCAGATGAATTTATAAAAATAAACGACAATTGATGCAAAATAAAACAAAATATATGAATGAAGTAATCACAAACAAATAGAACATGACAACAAATACATCATCTTTCTAATAAAATTGATGAAAAATTCTCAAACACAAAACATATACATTGGACTAAAACAACGAAATAAATGAAATTACGTTCTTCCATTGTTGACAAAATCGAAAGCAATTAAGGAATATTACTAGAGCTTCTCGAAAAAAAACTTGAAGAATAACTCAAAGATTTGCAGAAGAACGTCGAACTCCAATGAATAAACCATACAGAAGGTAAATGAAACAAATCAATAAGGAAAATAAATCATATTATATATTTACCAAAGTTAAAAGGAGTGAATTAAGGGAAGCAATTAACCGCCTAAAACTATCAATCCCAAAACTACCATTTTTCTTATTAAAATAATAATTTTATTAATAGTAGAGGCATGAATCTAGGTCATTAGATGAACATAATCGTAGGGCTAAAAATAAATTGAATATTGAACAATATATAGAAAAAGGATATGAATCCTCCCCTTATTGATATAGCTTAATCCAAATAAGGACAACTTAGATAATACCATAAAGTCTTGATTCTATTGGACTACATGGATGATGTTGATTGTTGCATTGCTGATCTACTATGATATTGAATGGTTCTAAAAAATGACCAAAACATATGAGAGAAACTCAAATTTCTCCAAATTTCAGAAACTCAAAATTTCTCCAACTCTTGTTTATTAAGTTGTTTAGAAGCTACCATTCAAACTAACAATTAAGTTTATATATAGTCAACAGAAATCCTATTACTAAATGAAAAAGGAAAAAATTAACTCAATCTATTAAGGGCATAAGATATATTCAAATTAAATTTTCTAGTTCTTCCATCTTATCCGTAGTGCACTTATTTTTTTCCCACTCTTTTCCTATGTTGTAACTTTTTTTAAAAAATTAAGTAAATATAGGTTTTGCCTTTAATTTATGGCATTTTCATATTTTATTTAGCTATTTTAAATGTTCAAAAATATAAAAATAAAAAATAAATACTATTAAAAAATATAGTTGTTAAAAAAGATATTGCGAGTTACAAGCCGCCCCCTTTGCTCCACCGGAGATAAACTGCCATAACTTGTGCAAGCGACATATGGGCCATGGGTTGTAATATTTGCTCAGATGCTCAAGGGATACAATCCCTTTACAAAACAAGGCTTTCAATATACAATCAAGATAGATTTATAATGAGAGCCCAAACTGTGGAAAATCTATGGAAAATGATAATACTTAGGCAGCATAAGCCATAAAGCGAGTTAATTAAGTCTGTCAACTAAAAGTGGGACAGGTTTTGATTTAGCAGAATTAGTTATTAATTCGAAGTTTATGGATGAAAAAGAGGCTACGTGTTCTATTTATATCCACTCTAGTGTGACATCAAACACAATTAGAAAACTAATTAATTAGTTAGGGGTTGGCCGATATATTATTTTCTAGAACTAATTTCTAGAACTAAAGATGACTAATCAACAACACATTGTACGAGAAAAAGTGAATCGAATGGGCCAATGTCATATTCCTATGATATTGATATTTTTAACGTATTGAATATCCATGTGATAGTTTAGGATTCTATATAATAGAATTCTATCCTATTTTCATTTATTGAGAAATATGAATTAACTTCTGTTCTCATTCTTGGTTCTGGTGGAAATCGCCCCCTAACATCTTAACTAGGGTTTATCTTTTCCTCTATTTGTTCGTTTAAATCGTGGTGCTCAGTCTCGATAGGTCAAGAACCTATCAATTGGTGCTTTCATTGATTTACTCTTCTCCCCATTTTTACTGTTCACGTGAAACACCTAGAACTCAATCTAGGCTTAGTTTTCCTATCACAAACTCACGCCACTTTTCTTTATCTTTTTGCCATAAATTTTATTGAGTTAAGGTATTAATCCAAATTCATTCCTAAGATATCCGAGCTCAATGCCGCTTCTCAAGGAATCACAACAACATGATCTCCGACAGTGGCGGATCCAGGATCCGGAAATGGAGGGGGCGGAATATATAGTATTAGCTTGGTTTAGTGCGGACATGGCTATTTTTTTTATTGTTCGGGGCGACGCCGGAGGCAAACGGAGGGGGCGGACATTGTAAATTTACATCCCGATAAAGGAAAAATATTCGCACGGAGGGGGCGACCGCCCCCTCCTGCCCCCTAGATCCGCCACTGATCTCCGAGATATCAGGGAGATGCTCGTGGAACTACGTCGCCTAGTCAGCGCTCATGGAGAATTTCTAGCCACGTTTGGGCAGCAAACACGGTCCGATGAGACTTCAGACAGCCTTGGCGAGCGTTCACCCCCGCAGCGTTGGTCGCCCCCTCCGTCGGTCACGCAGGAACCGATGGGTTTCAAGTCTTATTCTGTGCCACGCCTCAAACCTCCACGTTTTGATGGAAAATGGCCCTGGATTGGATCTGTAAGGTCCAAGAGTATTACAACCACCACTACGCTCCGCTCGATGATCGCCTTTATCTTACGAAATACTTGTTCGATCCACCGGCAAGCGATTGGTTTCATAATTATCAAAAAACTAACATTGATGGTTCGTGGGAGGATTTCTTGGTGGCAGTCTATTACCATTTTCTCCATATTTAACAAAGAGGGCCGATGAAAGGCAGTTAGTCACCCTCGATTTTGACGAGATGAAGAAAATTGAAGCAAAGAGCACAAAAACTGAGTGTGAATCAATAGAAGCAAAGAAAGATGAGGTAGAACAAACGCCTGCTCAAGTGGTCGAAGAGGCAGCTCCTGCTGTGGAAGAGGCTCCACCGGCCGAGCCTACTGAATGTTTAGCCAAATCTAAAGTTGATCCGATTGAAGAAAATAAGGTTGAATCACAACGGGATATGAAAACAGAGGAAACACCTGTTGAGGCTGAGGAGATTGAACCCAAAAATGATGTGGCTGAAGCAAAAAGTGGGGTAGCTGCAGAGTTGGTAGAGGCTGAAGCAAAGCCACAAACTGAAGTTGTCGAAATAGCATGTGGAGCCGAAGCTACGCCCAAAGACGTCAAGTCGGGGGGAGAAAGACTTGTTCTATTTGTCTCAGGCCTCAGATGGCTGCGCGATCCCTCCACGCATGGATGTGACATGTTTGGGATTCTCGAAGGATGAATTAATTCTTGCGGGTTATTGTATTTTGGACTACAGTTTTATGCTCAAAGAGGCTGCGCGGTGCTGTGCAATTCGTCAATTTGGTGACGAAATTGGGGTTCACATATTTGATCCAGGACCTTTTGATGTGTCCAAACTGATCTGCTATGGCACGTTGGAAGACTTAACTGCAGCCCTCTCCATAGGCGTCCACAATGAAGGAGAGCACAGAGCTGGAACTACGGGTGTTGCCGTTGGAGCCAAGATTTGGTGTCACTTTCGCAGTGCTTATTTCTTTTTCCCACCTTGAGGACAATGTGGATTTCAACCGGGGGAGAGTTGATAGGGTTCTCGATCTAGCATATTTATTATTTTAGTTAGTTATTCTTAGTTATTTTCCATATCTTTTGTAATCTTTTATTTTAATTATCTTTCTTGATTAGCAAGACACATGTTAGGGTTTAGGATTCTATATAATAGAATTCTATCGTATTTTCATTTATTGAGAAATATGAATTAACTTCTGTTCTCATTCTTGGTTCTGGCGGAAATCGCCCCATATCACCTCAACTAGGGTTTATCTTTTCCTCTATTTGTTCGTTCAAATCGTGGTGCTCAGTCTCGATAGGTCAAGGACCTATCACCCTGAGTTAGTTATAAGTTATAAGTGAATATACTACTATAATTATAAGTGAATATAAGAGGAATATGAATTCTGTTTTTATTATAGTTTATGGTGGAATAATGAGTTAAATGTGAATCTTTCTTACAAAAATATAATAAAACAATTATAAGTAAGCATCGAAAAATTAATTAATAGTCGGAAATAGTATTTTATACAGAACAATTCTTACCCATTTCATCTTATTTTCACTTGGTTTGTTTTAATACGATTATTTATGTGGAAAAGTCGAGAAAACTACGTAGGTGAGTAATGTGGAACAAAGAACAATCTTTAGCAACGTTATTAAAAATAAGTAATTAATGTAGATGAATAAAATATGCACTAGAATATATAAATATGTGTGTATAGTTGTGTGCTTTCACGCAAAACATTATGGAGTAGTATTCCACCTTTTTAAAACAAGATCTATGCATAACTAGCCAGCTTATAATTTCCACATAACACAAGATCTATGTATAACAAGCTAGTTTATAATTTCCACATACACACGAAGGAATTCTATACATAAATGAAAGGTAAATATGATAGATAATAACTAAATGGGAGTAGTTAAATACAATGGACAAAATGTTCGATTACTCAAACAAAGTTGTTTAATGCACTTAGTCTGCTACATCTTTGATTTTTAAACAAGTATGCTTCATACACGTAGCACACTGAAATTTTTGCTAAATATTTAAATTTATGATAAAGCTGCATATTTCTAAAAATTATTAGATTAACCAACATCAGCCAAAATTTATAATTTTTTAGATGCTAATAATAAAATAAAGTAAAATTATTTACATTTAAACTCAAGACCCCTCAATTTTCATTATTTAGATATTTTGTTTAAATTTATTGAGATATTTCCAAGGCTCCACCAACCGTTGGCAATCGGCAGTGCCTACATTCATCTGAATCTGCTGCCACGATTCATCTCTACAAACTTTCTGTTCCCTACAAAGAAGCATTCTCTCTCTCCTGTCTCTCTCTCTTCATACAACACCATGAAGGCTTTGAAGAAGGTGAAGGATTCTCCCTCTCGTAATGGAAACCACAATTTCAGGCGATTCTTCTCCTCACTCACCCGCTTCGTGCATCTTCGTCTTCACTCTCCTTTTTCCCGATTATTCTTCCATTCATCTATTCAATTTTCTGTTTCCGCGCCGCGGATCGATGATTTTGACCTCAGAATAAAAGCTACTGCACATAGCTATACGAGATGAAGGTATATTATAAATTAAATTGCTACTTTCTCGTCTGTACCTCCAGTTTTATACGCTTTGAAATGCATCAAACCGCTTGTTATTTCGATTGCCGGATTATGCGCGCATTCGTACGATATGCGAATACACGCACATGCAAATGCTCACTCTTAAGGATCTGATTCCGTTTTCTATCTCGTCTGCAGTGATAATCCTCTTCCCTTTCAATAAGCTATGGATTCATTAAGCTCAAAGGTACTATACCTATTACTATTTGAATTGCTAAAATTTGCTATTAATGCTTCTGTTTGACACTGTGCATCGTTTTTGTTATCATTTACACTGCCTTTAGGGGGTGTGGAGAAGAAGATATGAGCCTTTTGATAAATGGAACGTAGCGGTAGGGAAGGATCTGAACTGTAAGTGCACTTGTAGATTTGAGCACTATGTATGTTTAGATTACTTTGGTAAAATATTTAGCAATACTAGCTAAGATTAAATAAGTATAGGGGGTTCGACATTTGAGATGTCACACAATTACCACACAAAAATTGCACAAAATCATTGGGTTTGGGTTCACACTGTTATCGGAGTGATGATGCGACTCGTTAAGGTTTGTGTTGTTATCGACAGCCTCTGATGAACACAATAAGAAATGAAATTGCTAATGTATGTTACATTTTACTTTAGTCTTTAGATTATATCATAGTACTTAATAACTAAAAAATTAGAACCTTGTCTATGCATTTTATGACTTCAAAATCCCAAAATAAAATTGTGATACATATAATAGACATAAGGAAAACAACAAAAAAATTGATTTGAACATTTAATGTCCTAAACCAAAATACTTAGGTTATTGGGCCAATTTTCTTGTTTGTGAATGCTGTAAATTTTAATTTCGTGTTTGGATTAACTTTTTAGGCACATTAAGCATGCTATGCATTATCTTATTGTACTGTGCCCTCAATATTATGGTTGGGTAAGGGCATCATCTTCATAAATGCTAGGACTAGTGAATGTATATGGTGTTATTTAAGGGGTCATTACTTTTGAGGATTAGGTTACAAGATAAAAATAATATATCGAGGCAAATCACTTGTAGTTGTATACTAAGGTGGCGTTGGAATATCACAAGGCTCTTGATAATTTTATCTTTTGAACTAATTTTGTTTGATTCATATCCCCTTTGAAAGGTTAGGTAGTATTAGAGGAATCCTAGTAATGATGATAAACATACTCAATCATGTATTTTATCAAGCATGAAAGTAATCACCCCTAAGAATATTGATAGCTTGATTATAAGACGTTTTGTTGATTGCATATGAATATTGGACAATCTTATTTTTGTTTCTCTTTTGCTTTCCCTTTTCTTTTTTCCCAACTATTGGATCCTTTAATGTGTTCATTTGTATCGGACTTGGATGCACTTTTCTTATTTGGGTTATAGGGTCCTAAATATCTGTGCATGCTGATTCAACATGTTATCATCCCACTCCGCTCTATTTAAAGTCTCTTATATAAGTTAGTCTAAAATATCCACATCTTTCAAGGAATTCTCTCTGAGTGTTGCTACTTGCTTGGATATGTTTTTGTATGTAAGAAAATAGAAAACCTATGATTACTTTGCAAAATTCTACATATCTCTCTACCAACAATGTTATTTTAGAGAAGAATGCTAACATAGGGTGCTTTGCTAAACCATTGCATAAATTATTATAAGGTGTAAATTGGTGATGCATACACGATTTCAAATTTATAATGGCTCCGGAAAGAAATTCAGAATATATTTAAATCATATCTTGTGAAATAAAGAAAGTCTGTGCTCGTTTATTTCGGGAAATATTGTTAATAAAGAGTAATACAAAGGGTTTTCTCTTTTATAATCGGTCTAATACCATACTCCATGTGGTAGCTTAACTTACTATTATTACAGATAATTATTTAAATCAATCTTGGGGAACTTCTCCGTTGAATTAGCCCAACATCATTATTCCATGAATGCCACCCCTCTTGATCTACATAAATGCCTTCTTGAGAGTCGCCTTATCTCCAGTGTCAGTCGTTCGACTTACAATTGAACTTGCAAAGAATCAATCTCATGTAACATTCTAAGACTTGGTGAACAATTTTTGAGTGCTGAACAAATCAGAATAATCAAGTTTTGTAGAGTTCTAGAGAAGTCGAGATAAGTGTCTGTAGAATCTGTTGTAGAATCTACGGTGCTGGTAACATACATGTGTCCTCTGGTCATGAAGTGGTTTATGTACAGAAATTCTGGTTATTTCTAATGCTTATTATGTCAATCCCATAGGAAACACTGTGAACTTGGCTGATCATAAAATTTGTGGGCATGGGATATTGTCACTGAGAAAATTGTTTTGTTCCTTCCGACCGATCAGCCATCCTCCACTTAGACTTCAGAATTGTGAATGCCTGAATGGTTATACCATACTTCTAGTAATATTCAATATCACATGGAAATATTTTTTGTAGTTCAATGATTAAAATAATATCCACGTTTTTTATGATCAACATTAAACGAAAGGTGGTTGAAGTGGTAAATTTCTCTTTGCAAATGGCCTTTAGGTTTTCTCTGTGTACTTTACTTGTCCAATGGAGAACTTAGTGGACTTGTGATATTATCATTCTGTGTAACTTTAGCCCGTTAAAGGAATATGTTGAAGCTGGTCATGCCTTTTTTTTGTCTTCATTGCCTCCAGATGTAAACGTCTGGCTTTTCCATTACAGGAATTCCAATGATGGAAGTATTGTCTAATATGTCTCCCATGAGACTTCTCCCCCGCCTTTCATGGAACCTTGAGCATTCTCTTTGTCTGTAAGTACCATCTTATGTTTAGTTCATACATATACTGTATTCACCTAAATATATTTGATGCTTCGCTGATTGCTTGATCCATCAATATGACTTTCCATGTGTGGCTTTTCTTATTTTTAGTGAGATTTTTGTATCATCCCTTTTTGGGCCGTTTAGTGTGAAAATCATGTATCAGTCGAAGTAGGTAGTAAGATATTTTATTTTCCAAATTCCAATGTATTGTTTTGTGTAGAGACACAAAAATAATGAAAACTATCCTTGAACTTTCAAATGTGCAATACATGATACATGATTATAGATAAAACGATAAGCTGAAGCCTTGTAGGTGTTGGCTCAATTAGGTCTTCATGTTGAAATCTGCATATATGAACTTTGGCATATGAACTCAAAACTTTGGTCTTGAGATTCTCTTGTTATGTGCAAAATATTCATGAATGCAGTTGATTCATGATTACAGAGGACATATTTAGGACCTTGTGAAGTGCACATTCATGAAGAAATATGGAAATACCAGTTTCACATTAGACCTTCTAAAGTAGAGAAATTAATTTATGATTGCTGTACCTCATAGATACACGTATACCATGAGACCACCACTCTTCTAGGCTTTTGCAGTTCCCACCATGCTGGATTACTACTTATATTTGTCTTGTGATTGTTATACTTTCAATGTTCCACTTCAATTACATTCTATGTTTTAACCCGTTAATCAATATATATGTCTTTTTTCAACTACTGTTGGGCTTTTTTCAGTTAGACAGTTTTTTTGAACTTTTGAAATATAGTAAAAAATAAGAAAGAAGTTGAGTCCAACACAATCATTTCTTTTCTTTTGAAGACTTGAGGCTTCTTTCTTTACAGCCAGATTTCTGATGTTTGCGAGATGCAATTCCAATACTCATGTTTTTTAATCCAAATTCCAAATAATAGCAGTCAGTATCTTCGACTTTTAACAATTGTTACATAAGATTCTAACTGCTGTCTTCTCATCATCAATGGTCAAGTGAACATTCTTGAAAATTATCTGTCGTTTTGATAATGCATTTGCAGTCTGCTACACCTTATCCAGTATTGGAAGGCAGAAACTAGTTTGGTGACTTTTAGGTTTATATGAACAAAACTTACTCTGACTTTGTAGCCTCATGATTTGTTTGTTGTGGCTGGCAAAGCTGGAGGCATATACGTGCATCTGGGTCATCTCTGATGCATAATCCTTCAGTCATGAATGAATTAGTGTCTGCACCAGTTGCATCTCTTGTTCCATACACCTGAAATATAAGCACTATTAGGAATTTTATCACCAAGAGGACATTGATATATACTTGTATTTTTAAGCCTGCGACACTACCTTCTTATACAAATCCATGTTTTCTTGGCGAATTGCTGTTACCTTCTTCTGCAAGTCTGATTTTTCTTGGTGGACCAGGTTCGCCTGCAACAAATTCAGGATGATTAGTGCTTTAGTTCTTTCTGCATTAGTGCAATAGCATTCTTGAGTGCGTGCAGTATCCTGGGTCGACCTTCTGATTCAGCTCTTCTATCTGATCTATTAAGATATGGTCCTACAAGGAGAAAAAATATATATAAATTGGTTGTTAGAGATCATAATTGACCATTCATGCTGTATCAGACTCAGAAAAGTAATGTACCTTCCTCATTCGGACAGCCCGTAGACTCATCTCCAGCTGGTTTTCTAAGTTCTGTAGGTCCTTGACATTTAAATCATTAAGCCCTTCACCAAGTAACAGCCTGCAGGAATGGCAGATTTTATTGGATAATAATAACATGGACTGCCATTTTGTTATATTTTTCTCATTATTGGTACTGCACGCTTACATATATCTGTCCTTGTTAGTGTGTCATATTGAACCTTTCTGCATCAAGCATAAGATTTACAAGTCCAACAAGTTTAACCAAATTGGCAAATGTTCAAGTCTAACATCATTGGTTCAATCATTGGATTGCTTGATGCCTGATGCACTATGATCTGAGAAGGGACGCAGTTATTATATAGAAGTCTTGAAAAAGTGTATTGCGGCTTTTAGGTTCCATAGCTGTCAGAAATGAGGTTAATGGCATCCTAGGAGGTTTATTTTAGGCACTGTTTTTCTTTGTTCAGTCATATTGCTTACGCGTTTTGGCTCTTCTTCTGTCCTTGTATTCTAAATTATTTCTTCCTAATGTTACTAAAGAAATAAAAGCTTTTATGTTTGTTTGAGCTAGAATTGCATACCTAATATTTAAATGATACCAGTAGAGAAACCATATGATTCAACAATGAAATATATCCAACATGCAATGAATGTCATCTCATGCATTCAACTGTGTTAAATATCATTTCCAAAGCTGAATGATGATAGAAATATACCGGTGGTTTTCTTGTAACTTCTGTAATTGTTGCCTCAGCATATTAACTTCACTTTGCCAATACTGTGAAGTTCAGAATCATCATTTGTTATGCTGCCAAATTTGAAGCAGCAAACTCTCTAGCATTTTTTAATTAAGGCAAAAATATATGCTTTGCATAAAAAAGAATACAAATAACCTGCTGACTGGCATTGGCTTTATATCTTCCAGATATAAATGATAGAATGAAGATGGTTAAAGAAGACAAACACAGAAGATAAATACTCTAAAAAATGAGGTCTACAGATACACCGCATCTTCCGTAACTCTACGATCAAAAGATGCCAAATCCCACGTAAGTTCATCTAATAAACCCTGTTTACACCTATGCAGACTGGCCAAATTCCAACCTAGAAATAACTATAGCTGCTAATGAAATTACGACTTAACTAATAATGGAATAACAAAATGAAAATATATCTTCTACTCAAGCCCTCTCTTGCAGACCTTAAAGGGTACTCTGTCAGCCCTGCCCACTAACATAGCCTTGTTCTCAAGGCTGAAGTTCGGACCTGTCCCCAAACACCTTAATCCATCTAAGTACAGTCTCTTCATTGCTCATCCCTGCCATTTAATCACCACCTGCGCCCACCTTTCCACCATCCCTTTCCAGCTCCGCCTTTGCAACACTCCAGCTAAAAGAAGTGAAGGGCTAACCGCCAATGTTATCAAATAGCAGATATGGCGGCGCCATGGCGCTATGGCATGACGTTCTGTGGTGGAAATGCCATAGCAACATGGCGCTGCCGTAGCACCGCCATATCCGCCATTTGACAACATTGCGTGTGTACTGCATTTAGGAATGGGGCATTATGCAAGAAACATGGATGTTAGAGCTGTATTTTATGATTTATTAATTGTTTTAAGAGTTTTAGATGTTATATTTTTGTTATTTTCCAATTTTTGAATTATGTATAAATAATAAGTATTATTTTATTTATTTAATTATTGACCGCCATATCCGCCATACTAATACGCCATATCCCTGTGGCGGTTTTTAGGCGAACCGCCATAAGCCGCCATACGAGATTGATAACACTGCTAACCGCCAACAAATCATCTGGTAATTTGCTGCTGGCTTCGCAAGGAAAAATGTAGGATCAGATGCACCCTTGAAGCTGGTGTCAGCTTCCAACGACATCTCACCACACCTATCCTAGCTTTCACCTCAAACAGCCTAAAGAAATGGGGAACTAGCCTACTATTGGCTGCTGCAAACAGTGTCCTCTGCTGTTAAGGAGGAATTTAATATATACCTAATCCCGTGTTGAGAACTCGACATGCCTTGGTGCTTGTTGTCTTCTCTCAGTTATTCGTTGTTGCATCCTTCTAACTGGAATTTCAGATGGTCTGTAACGTCATCCATCTCCCAAAACAAATTAAGTAGCACCTGCTCTCCCACACAACAGCCACATACTCCACCCTTTAGGCCTTTTGAGACACAAAAACACCAAAGATTTGTCTCTAGAAACCAATTCCATATCTCTGTATGTTTGTGTGTCCATCTGTTTTTAGGGACCCTTCAACAAGTAAATAGAAAATAGGATCCCCATGCTCACTCTAACTGGGTGTTTAAGCCCCCCCAAAATGAAAAATGCCATACTTGGGAAAACAATGGATAACAACTAAAACTCAATCCACACCCTCTCAACGAGGTGGCCTCGTGCTTAAGTCTAGACTTTTGTCCTCGCCCATTCTGTTCAGAATGGGCTGTAGGCTATCAGAAAATTTTCAATTTGAGCTCAAAATGGTAGCTAAATTTTCTGGTTTCAAGCTCTGTCTCTAAATCAATATCAATATTATCAAATATATTATGAAAAGAAAAATGCCTGACAAATGACATCAACAAGTTTGGCAGTAGTCTGAAATGAAGAGTCCCACTTTCATCTTCATTAAGTTCCCCAAATTCCATCAGCCCAAATTCGTCAAGACCACAGGTAAATCACTAATCACTGGAATGCCAAAGAAATGGGAACAATCAAGCATCTGGGTATCAACCAAACCAACAATTTCACCATTATAGTCCAAGAAAAAACAGTAATTGAAGACGTACACTTGCGTGCTGTAGGGATTGATGTCTCTCTCGTCATGAGAAAGTTATTTAGCTGAAGTTTACGTATAATAGGCTTATGCAACTGTGAGGAATGTACTAGGGTCTAGGAGTCAGTCATTCATAGTGGTAAACCAGTTTAAACTTCCTAGCTGGAATTTTAGAAGTGCTGGAAGAAACTATGCTTAAAAGCTTATCCAAAAGCTCGAGGTTGGCTGCCGGGGACAAAATATTTTAGCTTTTTGATGTGTATTAGTATATTTTTTGTAGATATTATATTAATCTCTGTATGCCATTGTAATTGAAAAGTTCATGATTTATGCAAAAATCTCAACTTAATCTACCATTGATGATTGTAAAAGTTAATATTACTTTCTTTTTTTTGCTCTCTCTTATGACATAATTTTTTCTAGCCTTAACTTTTTTGTGCGAAATTCATAGGATATTTACACTTTCTGGTTCATAAGATCAATGCTCTTCATAGAGAGGGAGGTACACACAAGAAAATGAGTTGGGCATGGGAAAATCATCCAGGTTTCGTGTATTATGATATAAGACTGACATTTGGCCAGGAAGATTACCTTGACTTCAGAAATTGAATTCAACAACTGGTGAGGTTCCTCTTTTGCTTTGTTATACCTTTCAATCACCGACTTCATACTGCATAAAATCAGCATAAATATCAGAAATTGCAAGTTATAATGGTGTTCCTTGAATGTGCAAGGGATATTCATAGTAGTAAGTCATGCACAATGATAAATGCATGACTTACTACTATGAATATCCTTTACATATTCTAAGATTCATGATTGTGCATGACTTACTACTATGAATATCCCTTGCATATTCTAAGATTCATGATTGTTGCTCAGTTCCTGATAAATTCTTTGATCCATTTGTATAAATACTCTTAATTAGTTGCTGAAAAGTAACTGTATAAAGGAACCTAGGTTGAAGTGTCATTTTTTCAGTACATGAGGAGTGAAGAAATAAGCTTGTTTCTTTGAATAGACTTCTCCTATTTCTGGGTTCTCGGTATGACAGTGTCTAAGTTTATGCAAATAGTTTAGTTCTATAACACTTATTTATAATCAGTAGGATGCTCTCCACTCTTTCTGTTTGCTACGTCTATTTTGAAGTACTCCCTCCGTCCCATAATAATATGGGCATATGATATGACACGAGAATTACGACAAAATTGGTAAAGCAAGAGAGATGAGGAGAAGGGTAGGTAAAGTAGTGGTAATGGATCATTGACCATTCAATCTTTCGAGGTTATTTGGTTATATTTACACTATATAATGTGTCCAATATATATATCATCACATGCACATTCTTACTTTCCAAAATTTAATATGAATGTTTCTAAACTAAATAAATTCAATGATGAGAGGATACATACTTGGCCGTGGCAGTCACTGAGTTTTAATAAATGTTAGAGACTCTATTGTGGTTGAAGAATAATTCACACCCCTCTCATGAATTAGTTTCATGGATTGTACCTTCCTCCTTTGGATGTTTTGAAAATAAGTGCTTGATCCTATGTTTTCATTGATATTCTATGGAACTCTATTACGATCACTGATGTTCTACGAAACCTCCAATAAGACATGCCAAGGCGGTTTTCCAAGCATATGAATTTCTATTTTGGTCTACGTGTCAAAGCTTAGAGTTAATTTTAGAGAAAAATAAGCAAATGGAAGTTTGTCAAACACTTAGCTTATTTCCTCATTTTTCTTCATAAATTCAAATGATTTCTTAAAATCCTTGCCAAGTTGAAAAGAGATTATAAATGGCGGTCTAAGGGAGTAACTAGCACAACTTTATTTTAAGTTACACTATCCATATATGAGGTTAGCTCTTTCATCACTTTTTCTAATGCATCAACACGATCAACCAAGTTTCGTGTGACCACCATTACTATCCACGTTCACCGTACCAATTTGTTAGAGAAAAGGAAGCAAATGGTAATTTGTCACACTTTGTAAATGAAATTGAAATGGAGTATTATTATTGAAATAAAAGATAACTCGTTCAGAAGTTCTTCTTCCTTCATAGAAAGCTTCTCGTTAGAAAGGTCTTCTTCCCTTCATGGAAAACATCAACAAAGTTGTTCACACTACAATACTCGAAGATAAGACCCCTTCAACATCCGAGGACATCTATTTATAATTGTAGAAAAAAGAAATATAACATGTGTTGGAAAATAATAACTAGAACTTTATATTCAAGTTCCACTATTAGTAACTGACTCCACTACTTGTGACCGACACATTACTACTCCAATTCTCCTACATTGAAGCAATTCTTGCGTATATTGTACTATGAGGATGAGGGATACGTTTCAAGGTGTATCTCGATTGTCAGGGGGCAATATGTTCAATCTACGATGTGTTATCACCAAGGGTCTCTTGCCAAAGACTAGATAATTTGAGAAGAGAAATCCTTGCATATAGGGGTAGAAGGTAAGAAAACGAGAAGTATAGGTAAGTTTAGTCGTTATAGTTAATGAACGTGAGACATCACCTATTTGTAATGAAACCATTACCCTTAACTGGTTCTATCTACGATCTGGGAAAAGAACTACCTAAAGAAAATTCAAAACATAGCTTATAGATATGCTCGACATTATTTCAACTTACTATATGACAAAAACACCAATTACTTGACTAAGAAGAAATCTAAACATAATCCGCAAGACAGGTAGGTGGGCAGGTACTTTGATGTGCTCGGCCATTTGGTGGTGGTTCTTGCATATGTTGATGTACTCGTGACAAAGAGGTTGTTAAGGAAGAAAAGGGCATAGAGTGGAAGACTTATACTTCGAAGAAATGGATTGATGTTTCATGTCCCATGGACCTATAGGGGTGGTTTGTGTAGTCAATTCTTCTCGTTTCACTACTTTTCTTATTTTTTTTGTGTGTATGCACCTTCCACCCCCTCGAACATACATCAATAACTTAATTGGCACAAATGTGCTCGGACGATAGTTATATAGAATTTTTTTTAAGATAATCATCTAAATTAATCCACATAGATAGGGATGCATGGTTTCATACCTTCATTCAGAACCATAACCATCTCATGGGTGTTGGCGTACATTTAAGGTTAGGTTATATGTCCATTTTTTTGGAATCATAACCAGTTTTTAATCGTTAGTTTTGGTCTGAAATTGCAAAATTATAAAATTGGCAAAAATTGGGGAAGACCTTGGAATAAGTTCAAAAACATTCAAAAACAGTAAATAAATCTGCCAAAACATTGCACCATTAGTTTTGACCGAAATTGGAAAATTGGGAAAAATGGCAAAACCATGGAACAAGTTGACAAACATTAAAAACCAAGTTAATCTGCGAAAACATTGAACATTTCAATTTTGGTAACGAACTTATTACTATTCTAATTTTTTACATAAAAATCAATCACATTCCATACACTTAATCTAAGTAATCAATGAAGATTGCATGTATTATTGTTCTAACAAATTTCATGTTTCAACGAGGAAGAGACGAAGCTTGAAGCATGCAAAAGATATATCGACCATACCGCATGGGCCATAACTCTAGAATGGTTATTGCATGGTCCGTGGAAGTTTTCTATGCATTACCATTGAGGTTGTGAAGAGGGAAGCACGTCCCGTGCTTAAATTGATGTTGTAACACAGCCCGTGCAAGTTAAGGGGAGTCCATGAGCGTTTGTTCGTAACATCTGTCACGAAACACACCTTTGAGAAAAGACCATGCACGGCCCATTCGATATTTGGAATGGCCAACTCTCGACCTGCGAGAGTGATGCACGGACCTTGCATGTTTGGTTGTTCAACACACAACTCGTGCCTTAGACTCGTCGGTTATCAGCAAATTAATGAGTTAACAAGCGAGAGAAGTCAGTTTTACACATCATTCTATTGATGAAAAATATGAGAGAAGTCTAGGAAAGGAAGAGGAGAAGAAGGAGAAAGTGATCCACCATCATCTCGTAGATAAACGACGTCGAATGAGTGAAGAGCACAATGATTCCAACAGTTCAGTATTCCAACGGAATTGAACATAAAACGTACAAGTTCCTTACTTTTTTTTTATAAAAATAACTAGAAACTTCTAAAAGGTTAAAATATTAATTGATTGCTTTCTATAACATTAAAAGAGATATTATTTCAGAAGCTGTTTCCAATATCGTTATCTAATTATTTTCATCGTAAGAATCTTTTGAGTATGCAAGTTTATTACTTCAATAAATATATTGCAGAAATTGAGAAGATTTAAAGGTAGCCGTACTCGCTAAAATGGAGATACCGACATTAGCAATTAACGATGAAGATAATCACATAATCTAATTTATCCTCCAAGCTTTGATGCTTTCGAGATTCTCACTAGATTTTCACATACTCAGAGGCCTAATTAACTCGTTATTTTAGGGATAATTGTGTTCTGTTATACTATAGGATATTTGAATTTTGCGCTAAATGTACTCCTTCCTTCCTAGCTTAAAAAAGATGTTTCATTTGACATTTTGTTTGGCAAAAGAATTAAGAAAAAAAATGTTTAGTGAATTAAATGAGTAGAGAGAATAAAGTACTGTAAGAAAACAAAAAATAAAATAGAAAGATAATTAAAGATGAGAGAAAATAAGAGTTAAATTTTGCCAAAAGAGGTTATGAGTCAATTAACTTGGGATGTCTCGAAAAAGAATACAAATATCGATTAACTTGGGAGGGAAGGAGTAGTAAGTTTGGGTTAACTAATTGCAATATTATATTACGAACACTGAATTCGGATCGAGTGGTCTATAATTATTCCGATCAATATTTAATAATTTGATTATTGCGCTATACTATAGATTTATTATTATTGAATAAAAGATTATAAACATAGAAATTAAAGATAGAAAATGAAGAATTTGAGACATATGATAATTGACACTAGTTATGTATGTATACTCACAAATAAATTTGGTATACTATTTCATTACGTATTACTACTCCCTCCGTCCCAAAGAAGATGCACACGTGGGAGATGGCACGAGATTTTAGGAGATGTTGTTTTGTGTGTTAAGTGGTGAGAGAAAATATAATTTTATAATTGATATGAGAAGAAACTTTTTCCGAAAAGAGGAAATGTGACATCTTTTATGGGACAAACTAAAAAGGAAAGTGTGACATCTAATATGAGACGGATGGAGTACTATATTTCTTCTTCAAACAAAATCCCAGCTTTTGAGAGATAGAGGAAAAAAATATATTGAGATTCTTCTAGACATCATCGAATATATAGAAATGCTACACTAGAGATGTACTAATAAATATAGAAAAGATCAATAATAGTTCCTCATTTATCCTGATGATAGTGGTGGATCGAAGAGTCTTAGTAACTAAACTACAAGTTTTCTAGGTATAATGATAATACTGGCAAGAATGCTAAGAATTGTGTTATTATTTGTGGTTTAGTAATTCTCAAGTACTCAACTTAGTGAAACATCCATAACCATTCCCCAACACTTTGTTGTACATTTGATCGCTTTTTGTGTGTTGTTTACATAAGTTAGTCTAAAATCATGTTATAAAATAAAAAAAAATGTTAATATGGACTAAACAAGAGCAATGTTCGTTTGGTTTATAGCATAATATTCATCTATATGGCGAACTTTTAACATACAACTTATGTGCGGAGGACAACTAAACGAGAGCAATGCTAGTTTACCAACGAATTTGTGGTCGTCCGTGAAATTCACGAAAATATATGCATATATATACGTTTATTTGAGTGTACATATATACAACATTATCTCTCAAATCAATAACACAAAATATACATGGACATTAATTAAGCTGATAAATTAATATTAGACACTTTATGCGATCATAAAATAACAAACGCAATACACGTGAATCACCTAAACTATCCGCAGATCACAACGCACAAAATCATAGACTTCTCAGCTCAATCGATTCATCTTAAATAAAATCAAACACAGCTCAAAAACCACACCCAAATTCACAGCTCCAGAAAACAAACAAATCACAGAATAATTTCACAATATTTCTGGAAAAAAAAACGAAGAGAGATGGAGATTAACGAAGCAATTACCTGGCTGTGCTTCCGAAATCGTACAGTTTCCCGGTGCTGGAGAAGATGATGAGCGCGACCTCCGCATCGCACAGAATCGCGAGCTCCTTCGCCTTCTTCAGCAATCCATTCCTCCTCTTCGAAAACGTCACCTGCCTGCTCGTCATATCGTCGATCCTCCTTATCACTATCTTCCCTCTCCCCATTTCTCGGCCGATCCACAGCTAATAACATCAATTTCTCCATCAAATTGGGGAAAAATGCACGGAATAAACTCGAAACGTCAACGCGCAGATTGCTCACGGTTTACAATCGATTGCAGCACGCGCGTTTCCGCCTCTCGAAAATCGAAGATTCGTTTCGTTTCACATGAGAAAAGGCACACTTACTTGGAAAAGCGACGACTGAGCTGAGCAATGATCTACTCCGAAATGAGGAGAGAGAGAAACAGAAAGAGGAGTGAGAAATTTCAATTTTTGTCACATATTCGCCCAGTCGGCTGCTATTTATGGAAATTTGTGGATTGGGAATAAAAGGTTTTGGGTTTGAAATGGAAAAAACAGCTTCCCTTTTAACCAAACCGGTGGTGGTTTTAGTTGAATGGACACGTGGACCAATGGGAATGCGGAAACGGTATAGCCATATGGATCAGTGACGCGTGTTCCATATTGGGAAAGTTCCCATTTTTGGGATATGTAAAGTGAATCGACATATTTGACCTCGGGTCTAATATTGGAAATGTCTGGTATAGTTTTCCATTCTATAATAATAGAGCAATTTATTTTGAGCACATAGAAAAGTGTGAAATGTATTAAATAAAAAAAATAATAGAAAAAAATGTATAACTAATAAAGTAAGAGAAGGAAAAATAAAAATAGAAAAATGTGTTATTTTTACTAAAAAATATTAATGGCTCTATTACTATGTAATGCTTAAAATGGAAAAATATCTCTACTATTATGTAACGTATGGAGTAATTAATTAGATTAAGTGATTGAATGTGTTATTTAAATATTGAATTAATTTTAAACATTTGTATTTTCGATTATTACAACAATTTCTCAACGATAACTCCCTCTTCTTCCGACATCGGGCTATCTCCCCCTACTTCCAGATCCAATATGGATCCGTAGTGGCGTGCGTAAGGGGAGGCCGCGATGGTGGTGTTGACCAGAATTTAGTTCTATTGCTGAAAGGCCGCCAGAGAGCCCATCGTTGCATGACGTCATCGCAGTGGGGTGATTTTAGGACGCACTCGCTCTCTCTTCCAACCATCTGAGCCAGTGGCGGATCCAGGGGGCAGGTGGGGGCGGTCGCCCCCACCGTGCGCCTAATTTTCCCTTATCTCGGATGTATATTTTCCATATCTGCCCCCTCCGTTGTCTCCGACGTCGCCCCGTTGACCGAAAAAAAATAACCATTAAATGCATCCACAGACTTGCTAAGTTGTATGGCATGCCTCGATCCAAAAAATGATTTCGCTGCTTTTAATGTTCATAAGCTTGTTCATCTTGCTACTCTTTACCGAAGGACTTCACATCGACTCAACATACTGAATTGTTTAAACAACTTGAAACTTTTGTTGATGTTGTGAGAAGAGATGCACGATTGAATGGTATTGAAGATTTGGCTAGCCTATCTCAGAAGATTGTTGAAACCAAGAAAGATAAAGTTTTTCCGTTGGTTTATCGTCTGATTGAGTTGGTATTGATCTTACCTGTAGCGACTGCATCTGTTGAAAGAGTATTTTCAGCAATGAAATTTGTCAAGACTGACTTGCGGAATAGGATGAGAGATGAGTGGTTGAATGACAGTTTGGTAGTATACAATGAAAGATCCATCTTTGCTAGTGTTTCCAATGAAAGAATCTTGAAACGTTTTCAAGATATGGATACCCGTAGAAATCAGTTGTCTCGGTTAACAGATGCTAGAGCTACTTGAATTGTAATAGACTTTCATTTTGCTAAAAAAACATATTGAAGTATTATATTTAATATTTTATTATTTTATTCCGCCCTCTCCGTTTTTTAATCCTGGATCCGCCACTGATCTGAGCGGTTTGTGTTCTTAGTCAATTCCCACTGCCAGCAGACGTGCCAAACCGAACCGAGACGTCGACGGGATGAGGATGCGGTGGGGACTAAAAAGTTGTGCCAAAACAATCAATCTTAGTTAATGTATCACCATTAAAATCTCTAATTTTTATTGCCAATACAAGTTGAATCACGCATATGGTGAAAATTAATGATTTTTCCTAGCAAATTTATAATTTGTCGCTGGGATTTATACGAACATCTTATATAAACTTTACTATATATATGTAAGCATCACCCTCATTTTCTTTCAATGGATAACTCATTCGAAAATCAGTTTGTTCCCATTGATCTCTCTTCTTAACATTAGCATATTGTTTTTAACGTTTATGTAATACTTATTTGATTCCAATACTTATAAAATCATTATTAACTTTACAAATCACATAAAAAGTTAATGCTCAATTTGTTACGCATACTTCACACCAACCAAAAAAGCACGATTTCTTATTTTTTAGTTCAAGTAATGTCCAACATTAGCCATTGCTTTTGCACCAATCTCTTTCCCCTCAATACTTCATTGACACCTATTTCTCCCTTCCAAGAGTAAAATTTTTTCAATACCCAAATATGTATCAATTTACTTAATTAATACCTAATTTCGAACCTTTCAATGTCGTTAAGAACTTAAGCATCATACATTCAATCTAACAACGACTATTATTTAAAAAAGCAAAAATCTTGATTTCTTTTTATTTGCTTTACTTTAGCTTAAAAGTTAGAATTCGGCCCAAATTCAACATCTAGGCTAGTATATAAGATGACTAGAATTAAATAAAGTCACAACATTTCATTCGTGATTTTCGCACACAACAATGTCAAATGCAAAACTCCAGTTGCATATTCGAGAACGCCATGTAAGTTTCACACACATATATATTTACAACAGCAGATTCAGAAAATGGAACTCGCGGGTCGAACACAACCAACAATGTGTCAATCGACCCCCGACTCCACGTGGATCTGCCAATGTGTAATGCCATACTTTTTATTTGAGTTGGGAATCGAAGTCACATTTGGTTCAATATAATTAAATTGATTAATGGGTTACTAAATTAATTCATAGACAATATATATGATGTTTAAATGAAGGTCGTGATGGATAATGGCATCATTAGAGTCACACTATCAAAACCAGATGGCATTGTGACTGCAATTAAATTCAATCACATTGACAATCTGTTAGAAACAGCCAATGATGAATCCAGCAGAGGGTATTTTCAATTTCTTTATTCTTAGTTTCCTCTAATTTATTTTTTATTTTATAATTTTCACAGTACTACTAAATTTCTTATTTCAGGTATTGGGACTTTGTTTGGAGTCAACGAGGAAGCACTGGAACTACAGGGACATTTGATAGGCATGCATATTTTTGGAATTTTTTTCTGTGTCCATAAAAAAATTAATAGAATATTTCATCTAATTATATAATATACATGATGCAAATAATATTAACTTTTAAAAAAACAGAATTCAAGCAAAAAAATTTGAAGTTGTTGTGGAATCAGAGGAGCAAATAGAGTTATCATTCTCAAGAAAATGGGATACATCCCTTCAGGGAAAGCTACCGCCATTAAACATAGACAAAAGGTAAATTAATTTAATTCAATATAAATTCAAAACTCATGTATTAAATATATTCATGTATTATTATAATCAAGTGATTTGTAACTTCGAAATAACCCTGCAGGTTTGTACTGCTTCGTGGCTCTTCAGGGCTGTATTCGTACGCGGTGTACGAACGGTTGGAGGGTTGGCCCGGTTTCAACCTTGACGAGACAAGAATCGCATTCAAGCTGAGGAAAGACAAGTTAAGAATCGAGTTTATTTGTTCGTGTTATTTTTAAAAAAATGGTTTATTATTTACCTTGTGGTCGAATCGAATGAAATGGACAGGTTTAGGTATATGGCGATGGCAGACAATAGGCAGAGATACATGCCGTTGCCGGATGACAGGCTACCGGGAAGAGGACAGCCGTTGGACTATCCCGAAGCGGTACTACTTGTCGACCCGATCGAGCCTCAGTTCAAAGGAGAGGTTAAATTAGTTACTCCCTTCATTTGTCTCGCAAAATTAGTTCCTAGTATATGACATTGATTATAATGATTTAAGTGTACATAATTTTTATCTCAGCCTTTTTATTAAATCATCCATTTCTATACCAATCTTTTCAACTTATATAATTTTACTTTTACCATTAGAATTTTACTCCAATGATTGAGCCATGACTTGACGTGCCAAATGATGGACCTACTATTTTTATTTGAAAAATAAGTTGTACGGAGTACTATATACGGTAATATTAATATATATTCGCTTTATTTTTACTATATTTTAGAAATAACATTTTAAATAGTAGTTAATTTAAGATTAAAATCCAAAATTAGTCCCTTACATTTGAGATATCTAATGACTAAATATCATCAAAAAATTCACAAATACATTGAAAAAGATTACTTCAAACGAAAAAAGCGTCGACACTGATCAACGGTGGTGACGTTCATGAAGGTGGACGACAAGTATGAGTACTCGGGGGAGAACGAAGAAGTGAAGGTCCATGGGTGGATTAGCATGGATGATGGTGTGGGTTTTTGGCAAATAATGCCTAGCAATGAATTCAGAACAGGAGGCTCTACAAAGCAAGACCTCACCTCTCATGTTGGTCCCACCACTCTTGCTGTATGTAATTACAACTATACAACTAACATTCTATTAACTTATAGTAATAGTGGAGTACCAAATATTGCAATAACTATACATTCTATGTGTTTTTATTTTGTGTGTGAGTGTGTGATATTTTGATGATCAGATGTTTGTTAGTGCACACTATGGGGGTGAAGATTTAGTGGTAAAATTTGGAGAAGGAGAGGCATGGAAGAAAGTTTTTGGTCCAGTTTTCATTTATCTTAATTCTACAAAATCACAAGGTGAAGGAGAAGAAGAGGACCCTCTTTCTCTTTGGGAAGATGCCAAACAACAGGTTTAAAAATCTATTTTATTTTATTTTTTCTAGTTATAAGTTTTAGGACGTTTTATTTGAAAATGTCTCAACCTTATAAGGGTGCCTGCTGGTTGGTCTTTTGTCCCGTATTCTTTCGCGACCTTTTCATTGTCGTTGTTGGCTCTTGTTGGTGTGTTTGTGAGATTGTCTTTTTGTTTCTAGTTAGATTTGTGTTTCCTAGCTGCATGTATTTATTCAGGTTGCCTTATGCTACTTGTGTCGGTATTGAAAAATGTTTTGTTTCATTGGCCTGTATTTCTATTGTCTTTGGTCTTCTCCTCGACCTGTTCGATCGGGCTATTTGTTGTATATGGAAACGACCTTGAGGTATACAATATTTCTATTTTGATTTCAAAATGTCCCACAAAAAAATTATAGACCAAATCACCCTTGAAGTTTGAAGGAGCCGTTGAAATACTCTGCAAAATTTCATATGAAAATTGTTTGTCGAAACATCTTTAAACCAAAATAAAAACATTGGGTACCCATTTTAGAATCACTCCAGAGTTGTGACATTTTACTTAAAACGATGGGCAAAATCAAATAATTTAATAATAGAAATGGAACAGGCATTGGAACAAATTGAGAGTTGGCCTTACAATTTCCCAGCGTCGGAGGACTTCCCAAAATCAGCGCAAAGGGGTAATGTTAGCGGCACATTGCTAATTAAAGACAGGTACATATAATACCATTATGCAAAAACCGATTTTTCAAAAATTTCTTTTTCGCTTCCGTATTGTACCTATGAAATGTGTGACGCGGGTGAAAATATTTAATTATGTGTAAAATTTAATATGTCGCGTTGTTTACATTACATCCACGTCAAATTCCGGATTTGCCACTGTACTTGTGATTTTTTGGTAAATTGAATTGTGAAGTAATTTCACAATCAAACTAACACATATCCTCCAAGTATCATGCATGCACTAATATACATACTATAAAAGATGGTTTCAAATTGAGTTCGATATTAAATTTCTTGTATAGGTACATGAGTGATGATTATGTGGTGGGAAATGGTGCTTACATTGGGTTGGCTCCACCAGGAGAAGTTGGGTCATGGCAAACAGAAGGCAAGGTGTGATTTACTCATAATTCTCATTAATTGGAACCATTATAGTATTTAGTTTGTCTAATGAATTATAATAACCTAGATTTGAATATAAACGCAAAATACTCATAACACAAAATAGATGACAACGAAGCACAACATAGTTAATGTTACAGACCAATCAAAAGAATGCATTCCAAAATACTAGAATATCAAGAGTATATTAGCCTCACATATGTTGCCTTATACACCGAACCAAACCCCACTTTGTTACCTTACATTATCAATATAGGACAAGGTCACCACTCTAAGCCGCTGGTCTCTAAATAAAAGCACCAATATTATAGATCAAAACATGAGAACTCATTTAGAAAAACTAATCTATCAAGAGAGATTAGATTACTCATTTGGTATATAAACTTCACTTCTCTTGACATACATAATTGATGTCAAACATGTTTCCTTGTACTAGACATTTCTTCTCCGCTTATAAGTCGGGGATTCGAATCATCCTAGCGTGAAGACGTAGGCGTGTGCATGAGTCTATACTTATAAAAGAAGTGACACAAGTTAAAATTTTGGTATGAATTTTCAGGGTTATCAATTTTGGAGTAGAGCAGATGAAGAAGGTCATTTTAGCATCAACAACATCATAATTGGAGAGTATAGTCTGTATGCATGGATACCAGGATTCATTGGAGATTTTAAGCATGATCACAACATTATCATAACCTCAGGTCCATAAATTGATCTATTATTTCTTCTCACTAATCACTTTGATTAGTAAAAAGGAACATAAATGCTCAAGACAAAGGTTTCAGTTAAATCAGTCACATCTGATTTTTTTTTTTTGAGAATGATATAGGATGCAACATTGATATGGGCAAAATAGTGCACGAACCAACAAGGAATGGACCAACCCTATGGGAAATTGGCATCCCGGATCGAACTGCTCAACAGTTTTACGTTCCCGACCCTAATCCCAAATACATCAACAAACTTTATGTTAATCATCATGATAGGTATTAATATTATTTTCATTTATTTTTGAGAGAGTTTTTTGCTCTCTTTTCGATTAACTTCTATTGTGTCTCTTTCTGGTTTAGTTGTTGTTTGCGAAAGTGAGTTTTTTTTTTTCTTGGTGTGTTGTTATTCCGTCATTTGTGTACTTTCTTTACTTATGTATGTTTTGTATGTTTTGCTAGGCTGGTAGATACTTTCTCGTGTGTTTTATGATTGATGTTTGGATCTTCTCATTAATTATGCTTGGAGTTGTTGTGAGACCACTTTTCCCTCGTTGATAAGGTTGACGAATCATTCCAAGATGTTTGTTGTTTGTTATGTTTTCTTGCTTCTGTATTGGTTTCAAATATTGTGTTTGCTTTTGCCGATACGCTCACTTTACAGTGTAGCTTGCTTTGTTTTAAATTTGATGTTGTGCTACTGTAGTGTTGCACACCATATTTTTTGTTGAGCGTTTCGTAATACATAAAAAAATGTTCGCATTCCTATTAAACTAGGATGATTAAATTATGATTAATATTCTGTAGGTTCAGACAATATGGATTATGGGAGAGGTATGGGGAATTATATCCCAGTAGCGATTTAGTCTACACAATTGGTGAGAACAATTACACAACGGATTGGTTCTTCGCCCACGTCACCAGGTACGAATGCGTGCATGCTCTTCAGTTGCGAATTTATAATAAAAAATAAGCGATAAAAAATAAGAAAATTATGATAATTAATAAGCAAATTAAATTTGTAGGGTTTAATTAAATATGAACTTTGATAATGCATAAGTATAACTATAAAAGATTATGGTTAAATAAATATGAACTTTAATAATCTTCTTAAAAAATAATTTTCGTTGTTCTTTTTTTTTTGTTATTTCTATTTTGATATGTTTCGCTTGCCAATTTTTTCCCTCGGTATTTATTTTTCACTTAAAAACTACATTTTCAGAATATAAATATCTTATAATCCATTTATTTTAAAATATAACTATTTTTATTTTCATTCGAAATTTATAGAAAATACTTGAATTCATATAAAGCAACAACATGGCAAATCAAGTTCAAACTTGAAGCCGTCGAACCAAATGGAAAATACTACTTGAGATTGTCACTTGCATCTGCAGCTCAAGCTGAATTACAGGTACCATTTTAATTAGACAATTTTATTATTAAGTTTGTTCTATTTATAAATTTTTAATTAATTTGTGTCTTTATATGTAATTTCTTAAGGTACGAATAAATAATCCCGACCAAAATCCAGCATTATTTACGACTGGATTAATAGGGAAGAACAACGTAATTGCAAGACATGGAATCCATGGCCTTTATTGGCTATTTAAGGTGGAAATATCAGCCAATTTATTTATTCAAGGAATTAACACTATTTATTTGACCCAAGCAAATGCGACTGGTCCATTTCAAGGTATAATGTATGATTACATACGTCTTGAAAGTCCCAAATACTGAAATAAATCATAATAGTCTCTGCTCTTAGTTTGGAAATTCTAAGATGATTTATTTGTTAAAAATTGTAAAATGGAAATTTATATTTCTAGTTATGTTACATCATTCGTTTCATTATTCATGTCACGTATTTTTTTTTTCCAAATACTCCCATATAATATGTCACATCTCATTTATAAGATACATTTATTACTCACATAATTTTGTTATGTTCCTCCACCAGTGTGAAAAACAAGACTAAACAATACGATGATTAAGCCATTACCAAACAAATATTCTTATAATAATTATATTAAATATTTGATATTTTTATGTAGATTATTGTACAAAATTCTCTATCATCACAACAAATTATTGAAAATTCTTCACATTATATTTTAAATACAAAATACTATAGATTATAAAATCTTGATTGAAAACAAAATATGCATCCAACTACCATCGGTTTATATTATTGGGCCTCTGTTTTATTTTTTCTTTTTTGCCTTTAATTCTTTGTTTTGGTCTCAGTAGAAGTTTGGTCTCTTAGATCTGGTGGGCCGTATATAGAATTACTCTACAAGAATATAAATAACATTATATCAGATTTATCATTTAAAAAAAAGGACAATTCAAATTTGAAGAAAAAATATCAATCGCATCCAATAATCCAAAAATTCTGAATCGAATTTAATAGATTAGTCTTGCTCAGTTTAGTTCAGTTACTCATATTACAAATAAATTTTCTACCTCTAACTCACACCCCACAAACTTAATAATTGAGCAAATCATTTTACCGATTGATCAGCGATTTTGTTAAATTCATCTTTTTATCTGGCAAAATCTGACATACTTTATCATTTTAAATTGGAGATATTGTAATTTAAACAATAAATTTTGGTCAAATTTTAATATTTTCATAAACTTTAAAATTGAACTAAAATATTACAAACTTTATATTTTGTTTGTTACTACTTCCCAACCCAGCCAAAATAGGATATCTTCAGCAAAAATCTTTATTATACATGGACAATCATAAACTATTTATGATATTTTAGATTACTTTTTATTTTCGTGACACGTAGGATAAAAAATCACGTAGAAAAAACCACGTTGATTTAGTAGGGCCAAGTAGGATAAAAAATGTACCGAAGATGGTCGAATATGATGATCGACCTACCATGCATGAGAAATAAAAAACAAAATGTAAAATTTGTGATATATTATACCAGTTTTAAAGTGCATAGAAAATACCAAATTTCGACCAAAAATGAAAATCTTAGTTAAAGACCAATATCCCTTTAAATGGTCCACCATTTAAAAACATATTTATCCTTTTTTCACTTTTAACTGATGACTATGTATTTCACTAATTCATTAATTACACTTATTTTTTCTTATAAAACTAATATTCATATTGACAGACTTTTTTCATCATTTCTTTTATAAAGTCAAATAATTTTTTAAATCAAAACCAAAACAAAACGTGTCTTTAAATACTTCCCTGAGGGAGCATTAAATCATAACTCATCCTACCCAACCCAACTACTTTTCAAATTTCAACTCTATTAATGCTGGTTTAAATATATCAAAGCGGCATGTATCGCACCAATTTTCATGACTATTTCTCTTTACTCTCATTTTAAAGTACTATCACTTAATCTCATGAACCAAATACTCCTCTCATGAGATTCTTCATCGCCGGCGCCGGCGCCAAATCCTCCCCCCGCTGCCTCGCCTCCGCCGCCACCAATACCTTCCGCAACGTCTCTCCGTCTCCGCCTCCTCTCCATCTGCCGTTTCATCCCTCAAAACCACCGGCCAATAATCTCCGCCTCCTCTCCACTTTGCACGAGAGAAAGGCCACTTATGTTCCATCGGCCTTTTCAAAGGGTTTAGAGTGCGGTGGCGGTGGCGGAGAGACGCTGCCGAGTTCGAGTAGTGAGAGAAAGTTAGCGGTGGTGGCGTGGTCCGTGGTGACTCTGGTGGTGGCGATGGCGAATCGGGTGCTTCAGAAACTTGCTCTTGTCCCTATGAAAGATTACCCCTTCATTCTCGCTCAACTCAATATTTTCGCGTAAGATATACTCCTACTCTTCTCTAAAATGAGTACCGAAAAGAAACGTCTCGCTTATACTCAAAGTGAGGGAGTATGATTGAGTATTGGGATACGAACCGAGGAATTAGCTCGAATTATGGAAATTTATTGAGGGCAATACTATGATATCCTAAAATTTTGATCTATCTTTATTATTGGGGAATCAGTAATTTGTTGTTACTTGCTAATTTTTTTTATTTTATTTTACTCTGAACCTTCGACTTATATGTAGATATGTGCTTGTTTTCTTCTCGGTGCTCCTTGTGAGATACCGCGTTGGCATAACTACGAATGAGATGCTGGTTATTCCGAAATTGCCCTTTGTTGCGATTGGGTCTCTTGAATTCCTTTCTTCTGTTTGTGGGATGTATGCCGGAGGTAAAACCAACATTTTTACTACTCTGTGAGATGAAACCACTTTACTCAATAGGTTGAGATTTCAGACACCTCAAAGATAAATGGAGAATGATTATTATTCATCTTTCAAAATTAATAACCTACATGTTTAATGAAATGTCACATATATAATCAAGCTCTAAAGATTGTTTGAGGTAAACATGTCAAATTAATATCCCAAATAAAAATCGACTTAAATTGTCGGTCGAATACACCCTCCAAATTCAAGTGGTGTGGTTGTTTTGTTTGCTTCATTTATTTTGGATTTAATGCATTATACAGAAATTTAATATGCAAGTAACTTTTAAAAATTAAAGTACACATGATAAAAATGAATTTTGTGCTTACATTTTTATTTATATTGGACTAAAGTCCCCAAATGCCTTAACATATTGCGTTTTTTTTATTTTGGTCCAAAACATTATCTTCTGAATTATTCGGTCCCTTATATTTGAAATCGGATCACATTTGGTCCATTTTGGACGGTTCCGTCAAATTTTTGACAGATTTAATTACCGGGTCACTAATCCGTCACTAATTGGGAGAAACTGATCTGTCACTAATCCGTCACTAAACCGTCACAAATTCCATCACTAATCCGATTTCAAATGTGAGAGACCGAATAATTCAAAAGATAATGTTTTGGACCAAAATAAAAAAAACGCAATATGTTAAGGACCATTTTTGGACTTTAGTCTTTATATTGAGAACCATCGATTTCTTGCAGCCATGCTACCGGGGCCAGCCATACCCTTACTATTTCAAGTAAGTTGATTTTATTAAGTTATTATCTGAAATATTAATTTTAGAAAAAAAAAATTTGGCTATGTGATTGCTAATCAGCCAATTATAATTTACAAGGACAATATTTGGCAAAGCCATATTTAATAGGATAGGAATTTATATAAGTCAGGCATCGATTTTGGCGAGTAGGTTACGCGCCAATAGGTTGTTAGTAATTAACCATAGTTCATTATCTGTTGATAAATTTGTTGTTAAACTTCGATATTTTTGTTTGTTAATTTTATTCTTAGTTATGCATATGTCATAGCAAACTAAATGAGGTGACAAGGAAATTAATTTAGAGTGCATTATAAAAACTATTCTTTGACATTAATGATTGATTTTATTTCGTGATAAAACGAAGTAGGGCCACTAAAATGTGACAGAAAATTCCAGCTGTTTTTGTTCCTCATTTTCTTACAATTGCAAAATATTTGCAATAGTAAAGAACGTGGAGTATTAATATAGTCTGCGTATTGTTTGAATAAAACAAATAGTGAATTTATTTCTGTGTTTTGTTGAATTTTTGGTGTTTCATAAATACAGTTAGCCAACATGTTAATTACTCGATTGTAATAAACTGGATCATTATTATAACTACCCACAATTGATTTGAAGTGTGTATTTGTGGTGGTTGTGTGTGCAAGACATTCTTGGTTTGGCAATTGCTCTTTTCCAACCTCTTCTTGGGCAAACGATACAATTTCAACCAAATTATTGGATGCTTTCTTGTGGCAGGTGGTGTTGTAGTTGCGGTTTCAAGGTATTTAACCTTCTTCAAACTTAATTAAATATGTGCAAATTATTTTAATTAAATAAAACTTAATATGCATATTGTGATGAAATGTAATTACGAAATCAAAACTTTATTTTAAATTATTTTTTCTTTTAATTAATCAAATAAAAAAAATTAAAACTTTGGAAAAATAAAAAAACTTAAGTTTGTGATCACAACTTCAAAGTTTATGCTAAAATCGTAAGACACGCAAAATTCGTGTAGTTAAATTTTGATTTTTGATAACCTTATTTTCCGGTCTCTCGGTTGCAGAGGCGGAACAAATAGCGGAATGCTCTCCGGAATCAGCCCTCTATGGCCGGGGCTCATGATCGCCTCGAGTTTCTTTCAAGCAGCTGCATCAATTTTTAAGGTAATGCACCCCATATTTTTTTTATATTAGCTCCTCCAAATTTACAGATTAATAATGATAATAATAGTAATTAATAATAACTAAAGTTGTTGGGCATGTACAGGAATCAGTGTTCATTGATGCTGCAAAACGTCTTAAGGTAAACAAAATATAACCTTTTATTTTATAATTTGAAATAATTTTTTATTCTTGTTTCAAAGATTAGCTATTTCTCAACTCATAATTAATGCAATCTATCTAATAAAGTGAACTCCACTCCTAAAATACATTCAACCCAAATTTATTAAAACTCGTTGGACAAAGGGAAATAAGTTGAGTTTTTTGTTAATCATTTTCCTCATCATGAATGCAGGGAAAATCACTGGACATTTTTGTTATCAATTCATTTTCTTCTGGATTTCAGGTAACCAATATGTTGATCTTGAAACTTATTCACATGAAAAAAAATAAAAATCTCATTTAGTAATTAGTGATAATGACCTAATATATTGTGCATGTGTATTATTTTATTTAATTGGTAGGCCCTCTTCACAATTGCCTTCTTGCCTATTTTGTCGAGCATGAAAGGCATACCTCTATCTCAACTGCCCTCATACTTCACAAGTGGTGCAGCCTGCTTCTTCAACATTGGAACAAACACAATAGGTATGATTTCATTTTTAATCTATACTAAAAAGACTTTTGTATTATTGTATACTTGTCATGTATCATACATCTATAACGCATACTCCCTCCATCCCCAAAATATTGTCACAGTTTGACCGGGCACGAGTTTTATGAAATGTAATGGAAAATGAGTTGAAAAAGTTGGTAGGATGTGAGTCCTACTTTTTAAGTATTAGTTTTATAATAAAATGTGAGAGAGAATAAGTTAGTGGAATATATGGTGCACAGTAAAAAATGGTAAAAAGTGAAATGTGACAAATTTTGTAGGACGGGTGGAAATGAAAAAATGTGACAAAATTTTAGGGACGGAGTGAGTATATTGTAATGTATGCCCCATAATAGGTCTCATTCTTCTACCCTCCCCGGAAGTCGTGACTATTCAAAACCACAACTGTGACATCCCTTCTCTCAATACACCTCCAAACCTAGCAGAGATAAACACGCTTTCACATCTTTAGTCCCGATATGGATTGCATCTATGTTTTACTATTATAGAAACATAACATTGATCAATGATAAATTCCTCAGGATGTGAAGGAGCACCTTTGCTACCATTACTCTACATAGCTTCCAACATCTTTTTCAGTATATCCATTCTCAATCTTCTCAAAGTTTCCAATGCAATAGTGGCATCCTTAGCATCAAGAGCAGCAGGTTCTCTCTCTCTCTCACACACACACACACACACACACACTTGTATGGAAGTAGGTGAAGTGTTGATGAGAGCTTATGAATAAATTTTGCAGTGCCATTTGCAATCTACATTCTTTCACAGCCATTGCCATACCTTCCAAAAGGAGTGAGTTTGAGCCCATTTTTCCACATGGGATCGGCGGTTCTTGTAATGGGACTCATCATGTACAATTTGCCCAAACCCAAGTTTTCCTAGTTTGAGATATTATGCTCTTAGTTATGGCTGAATCTCAGTTAATACACTAACTTTTTATGTTGTAATAATAATGTGTAATTTCGATTTTGATCAAGGATCTTATGTCAAGAAGTAAACTTATTTCATTCATCCTTTGTACTCAATTATAAAATAATACCTTCACCGTACATTAGTGACACATGATATACGTTAAAGCACCACTCTCGTTTAATCCACCTTAGCATTATTATTTTGTTCAACATTTATTTTGATTCTAATACTTTAATTATTATTATTAACGTCATTAATTCTACTAAAGCAAAGCTCAATCTATTTATTTTTTTATAACTTCAAATAAACACAACAAATCAAGATTTGACATTTACATAATGAATAATGTCAATAGCAATTTTAATGTATTAGGATTAAACTAAATGTATAAAAAAAATAATGCTATAGGGGGTATATGAAAGCAATGCTCGTGAGTGTCTAGGGTGGCGATTTCCGTCAATCAAACGCTCAAACTACTAATTAAGGTTGTAACAAAAATGTGTAGGGTGACAATATGCATCAACAACTATCACCTTAGGCCGTGTTCAATTGCTCAAGATTAACTTGTCCATCAATCAGTTTCACCACGGGAGAGACTAAGTATCCCGAGATTAAGTTAAGGGCCTCAATTACCATGTCCTGAGTAACTATATGTGTCGGTTATTTTGGAGAGTTAATATCATAACCATTGAGGTTGTGACAAAAATGTCTACGGTAATGATTTCCATCAACAACTACCACTTTAGGTAGTGCTCGGTTGCTCAAGATTAACTTGTCCATCAATTAATTTTGCCACTGGATGACTGGAGACACTGACTATCACGAGATTATGTAACAAGATTAAGTTACAGGCCTTAACTACCATATCTCGAGTGTTATGATTGATACAACAATTAATAAGGTCGGATATCATATAACCAACCAACAACATACATAAAACTCAATCTTATCTAATCTATCAAACTGAACCCACCTGAGCATTATGATTGATCCAACGATTAGTACGGTCAGATACCATATAACCACCAAAACAACATTCATAGGGGGTGTTCGGTTGGCAAGATTAAATCTCATGATTAAATATGTATCATGTTTGGTTCATAAGATTGAACTCTTCAACTAAATCCTAGATGGATAGTCTCATGATAATTAGTCATAGCCTCCCCCCTCCAACTAAAATAATCCCACAACTTAATCCTAGATGGATAATCTCATGATATTAGTCATGTCATCCGAACTTCGCCTTAAAGGCTGAATCTTATCTAATCCATCAAACCAAACACACCTATGCATTATGATTGATCCAACGATTAATAAGGTCCGATACCATATAACCACCAAAACAAGATCATGAAGGTGAAATGTGACAGATTAATACAAAAAAGACATCTCCTGAGTATATACAAGATTAATACATAACAATTTATCCCACTTTCATATATATGACCAAATCATAACCCATTCCTACGTTGATACAACATATTCAGATATACTATACATGGTATCCAATACAAGATACACATTTAGCAACCTAGCAAATTAGAATAGTTGCAGATTGTACTAAAACAACAGGCAACTACGGCGAACCTCTTACATCGTGGGAGCCCGATCCATTGCCCGGATTATTTAACAACCGTTCGCGGTTAAGGTGTTGTTTAGTAACAAGACAATTATTATGAACGCCGCATCATCAGAGAGTCGAATCTCGTTTATACATCTGTAATTATCAAGAAGCGGCCCCGTTAAAGGAGAACGGAGTTTCTAACGTTCAAAGCTCAACAACCTATGCATCTTTCATATGGCATATTGTGATGGTTGGTGAAAAATGTACAAAGATTGTAGCTTTTACCCATTTTGAGAAAGCCGCATTATCAGTTGAATAGCTGGTGAGCCTGCGGACGTCTGGCCAAGTAAGACGAACTGGTGCCAATACCGTTGTCCTCACCCCGGTACTGATCGGAGTATGTGGAGTTTGAGGGGGACCAGACTGGGACTACACCACCGTCTCTCTCTCTTCTAGTGGTACTGGATGATTCTGCTGTTGAATCCTCAGAGTTTCTACGAACTCTTGCGAAATTGAATTGCGGGAAAGCATCATTCGTTCTGTCTGTCTGGAAAATAGTGTGTCCGTGTGGCTCTCTTCTTGGCTCCTCTGCCGTGTTTACATTTGACGGGACCTCAGCTCTGTTGTCATCGCCTGAGCTTCTGAGATCAACGGACGTCTCTTCATCTTCGACGCGGATGAAAGAAGAAGTCATGCTTGGTACCATTTGATCCTCGTAGCGACGAATGGTTGCATGCGGAGGATTGTTTCGGATAGGTTCAGTGTCCATCTCCATGTTTGTGTCAGGAGGGAAGGCGATAGGAATGGATTCGGATGAGTCTCCGAGTCCCTCTTCCATTCCATTCTCGATCGCAGTTTGTGAAGCCCCTTCCAGCTGCCACATTTGTGTAAGTGCTTCTTCCAACCGGGCTTTTGCAGAATCTATTTCGACTATAGGAAGAGGGTAATTAGAACCAAGTTCGATTCCAGCGGCTTGGAGCACACTTTCTGGCGCATTCCATGGATGATGTATCCATTCTGTCGGCAATCTAGCAAGTTCGGGGAGCCACCTTCGAACATATTCTCCATTCGGATCAAACTTGTAGCCCTCAATCTATCAAAAGATAATAGAAACTTAGTTATCAAATCATCAATCGGATCAAACCAGTTTTTAAATGTTTTTAACCAGATGTCAATAATTACTTGCCCAAGAATGCAAATCTATATATGCATATACATACAAGCAAACTCAGTTGCCTAAAATAGAAAGGCTTTCTCTATTTTTTAACAATAATATGGTAGTAAAATCTGTCTAGCATAATTCGCTTAGCGTGAGGCTCTTGGCAAAATCTCCTTTCTGTTCTTTGACAGAAATATTGTGCTTCCAATAAGTTCATCGACTACATATTCATAAAATTATAATCTTCACAAAGAGTTAGAATAATAAATTACTCCCCCTATCCTACTCAATGTGACACATTCTTGTTCAGAACGAGATTTCATGCAGTGTTGTTTAGTGTTTGTTAAGTGGAGAGAGAGAGGGAGTAAAGTATGAGCGAGAATAAGTAGAGAGTAGTGTTTCCATTTTAGAAATGTGCCACTTTGAGTGGGGGAGGAAAATAAAATTGGGTTTTTATTATGTCAATTTTCATTTTTTTTTCTAAAGGTTTACCTTTTCTTTTAGTGCATCCTGACTATACAAAAACAATAAGAAAAACACGATATGATTTAAACGTTCCGACAGAAAAATGTGAATTGCGTAGGGAAACGCTATTGGAAAATCGAAAAGTAGAATAAATCCAGCTATTTTTTAGGACCTAAAATGGGCTGAAGTAAAACAAATGGAGGTCTGCGTTGAATTAATATCAAACAAACCAGTGATTCAGGTTACATTTGAATCAAAAATATTTAAGCTGGGGTGAGGATTTAGTGGAAGGATTTCAATGATTTTATGTTGAAGAAAGAAACTAAAAAATCCATAAAAATCACTCTTTGTAGATGCAAGGAGAATTATAGAATTCGAATCCACTACTTAGCATGAAGGCATCGAAAAAGCATCAAGAAAAGTTGTGAGTACAGACCTGAGGGTTGTCAAGACGGTCAAACTCCCGACCATCTGGAAGTGTTCCAGATATATATTGCCAACCAAGGGCATCGCTCTCAAGATCTGCATCGAGCAGGGTATCCCAGAAGTACTTCATTCCCCATCTCCAAGGCAGCTGCAGAACCTTGACAAAGAAACTCGAGACTACAACGCGTATCCGATCATGTAGCCATCCCGTGGCCCACAGCTCCCTCATACCAGCATCCACCAGCGGATATCCAGTCCTACCTTGTCTCCATGCCTTGAAGTAGCCCTCGTCCACGACCCAAGGGAAATACTTGAGGTGGCCAAGTAACGGCCTTTCATGGCTGTATGGATGGTTGAAACTTATGTATCTGGAATACTCCCTCAGCCCGATACTTTTGAGGAACAAATTAACACTCTCTTCACCTGCTTTGTTACCTTCGTTGGCCCAAAGAACCTGCTTAATGCGAACAAGATGGAAAACCTTACGAACACTGACTTCCCCAAAATGCAGATGGGGGGAGAGAAAAGAGGTTGTGGCACTATCAGCCTTTCGCCGATTCTTGGAGTACTCAATGAGTGGTCCATTTAAGAAGGTTGTGAGGGCTTTATCGGCATTGCTCCAGCCAGGGGACCATGCCCGTGCCAGAAGAGCATTGCTTCCTTTCTCTGACTCATCTTCAAATACTAAAGTGTCGGGATTGCATCTTGACACGTCACCTGGATGAAATTGAGACCAAGAATATCATATTAGACTGGAACTCGTAAAAAGACAATTGGAAGAGCCCCTTGATGAATCGACACGTTCAGTACTAACATCTCAACCAACGTCAATGTCTACAAACCTCAGAAAGATTTATAACGTGAATTAGATGAGGCATTGACGATGCTACTACCACTAATGAAACTATAGCAGTTCACTACAAATTAAACACGAAGCAAGCTTCGAATCAGCTCTGAACAAATAATAGGACGATATTGACAATATTCCTCTTATAATAATGTAAAAATTTCAGACTCCTGCTGCAAATTGAAGCATGGAAAATATAGAATTAGGGTGAAAATGAGTAGTACCGGGAAAAATCCTTTTAGGCGGGAGGAGAGGAGCTTCGGGATCATAAGGCATACTGAGGCATCTGTCCCAGAATCCAGAAAAAGTAGTGAATGGTTGACCTTCCTGGTCAAGCATCTCCCATGGTTCGTAGAGCAAGTCTGCATTGAAAGAACGGACACTAACGCCTTCGGCAGTCAAGACTTCCTTTACCCGGTGATCCCTTACAAGTGATATAGGATCTAACAGTAGAACACACAACAACAAGGTTAATTTTTTATAATTCTTCCGTTTTATTGGGTGGAATTTCAATGAATTAAACCCGTTAGAATTACAAAATCCAAAATCGGGATTCATTCATAGAAATCTCGTGCTGATCTGGAGAAAAATATAAAAAACATAGAAATATGGTCACTTTTCAAGTGATATAGGATCTACCAGTACAATACACAACAACAACAAAGGTCTTATAAATCGGGACATACACATGCTTAAACTATGCTTTCCCCTCACAAGAGGGGACCTGAAAGTATGAACTGACCACTGCTAAACCAATCTCCGGATTCTTTCATAGAAATTTCATACTGATCAGAACACAACACCACCAAAAACAAAGAAACAAATATGAACACACTTCACAGTCACTTTTTTTATAGGTTAGATAATGATTGGAAACAATCTAAACAAAGATATGATTTCTTAAATAAATGGACTAACCATATAAAAGTGTCATAATTATCCCCATAAACATGCTAAAAACTAAGTTTTACCCAAGAAGAGTGAGCCTAAAAACATAAGCTATTACTAAACATTGCTAAATCCGAAATCAGGATTCGTTCATAGAAATCTCATGCTGAGCGCAGCACAATAATACCAAAAACAAAGAAATAAATACAAACACGGTCACTTTTCTAGGCTAGATAATGATAGGAAACAAAGATATGATTTCTTAAATAAATAGACTAACTGACTAACCACATAAAGGTGTCATAATTATGCCCATGAACATGCTAAAACTATGTTTTCGATCTAAACACGTGCTAAACCCCAAATTGGGATTCATTCATACAAATCTCATCCTGATCAGTACACAACAACACCAAATAAACAACAATCTAAACAACACACATGATTTCTCAAATAGACTAACCATATAAATGGTTGAAAAACAGCTGAGCTGCACCGGTCAACTTGATAACCTCGAGAAGAGAAGAAACACTATCAGTAGATCTCTTAGTGAGGAGGGGAGTGCCAAGGCTCCTCAAAGAGCCATCAAGGTGTGACAAACTATGCTTCAGCCACCACCTAGACACCCTCCCCGGGAAGTAGTGCCCCTCCTCCTCCGGCGCCCACACAAACACCGCCACCACCGCCCCCGCCCTCATCCCGGCCGCCAGAGCCGGGTTATCCTCCACCCGGAGATCTCTCCTGAACCATACTACACTACATCCACCTCCAGGCACTCCCATCTCTCCCTCCCTCTCCCCCAACAAAATTCAATCAAGAAAACCCCCAAATCACACTAGCACACATAATTCAGCTGGTGCTTTTCCTAATTTAGGTATACACAATTGCTGAATTCACATAAGGGGGGATGAAGATGCTTAAAGACGTCTCCTTTTCTACACATCAGAATCAGACAGACAACACAACCTAACTACAAGCAAGCGTGTGCTGAGGAATTAAATTCCGACTGAAACTTGATTCCCCTAAAATTAATAATGGGAGTATGGTATAATTATCAAAGCAGGCAGTAATAAAAGGCAAAAGGCAGACCATTCAGTTTTGAGAGAGAGAGAGAACAAGGGAGTGAATGCGATTGGTGAAGATAGTGGGGCTCGAAGAAAACTAGGGGAATTTGCAGCCACAACTTTTTGTGGGTTTTCAATATTTTTATGTTTCTTCGTTTCTTATCCATGATCCTGTTTCCTCTGCTACAAAACAAAACGCCCTTCTCTTGCCTTCCTAGATCCTTCCACCAAGGACAGGGTGGAATTCACTTTAGGTAAAATTTATATGCCTTCACTGTTTGAGCAAATTAGTGAAAGATGCACTTGGATACATAAAATCTAATCTCCTGTTTTTTCCTTTTTTGGCGAATTATTGATTAGTTGAAACTTGAAAGCGATTTTGGAGCTCACCTTTTTCAAGACATTGAATTTGAACATCTTTTCATTTAGATATTTGTAGTAATGCCACTGGCCAACTGGTACCGGTTCCAGGATCGATTCCGGTTTTTAAATGGTCGGTTCTGGTTTAATGGAATGTGGTACCCAAATCGAACCGTGATAGTTCCAAGCAAATGGTTTCGGGTTTGGAACAAAATCGATGATTCTGGTTTTGGTCCATAATTGATTTTCCTTACATCATTTGCAATGTTTGAGTCAAATTGTGGATCAACACTCTTTGTTTTAGGTCTGCTGTGTTCTAAAAATTAATTGAGATTGTTTTGCAGTAAATTAATACCTCTATTTTGATGTGATAAAAGATGATGCAGACAAGGACTTACGGTCATAGTTTAACGGTGTCGGAGGCTCGGAAGAAGAGTGGGAGCTTAGGCCTAGCGGAATGATTGGTTCAAACATGTATAGATGATAGAGATGCTTGTGTGACGTTGACGAGCATTCATGCATGCATATTAGAAAGTATCAAAGTGAAAGCTGGGTCTAAATTGGTCTTGAAAGAGGATGTCGTTAGCAATATAAAAAACATCCTAGAGATTGCGAATGATGTCATAAAAAGAAATAATTCAACTACAATGGTACGAGAGGTAAATTTCATTTCATTAACAAGTATAACACACGTACACCGTAACCATCTAACTTTGAACCTCCATGAACCCAAGAAGATAGCATGCCAACAATAAATGTATAATCTGATTCGAGCCACAAGATATGTTACAACGCATGTTTGGCCTCCACATTTTTGATAGCTCAAAACATGTAAGCATCGAGCCTAGATCCTCCAAAGGCTAGGGCCACTAACCAATTGCAAGAGTAAGTTTTTTGTGCACTCCACCACATGGTGGGTGACACGAAAGAATGCATTTTAATAACAATAAGAATTGGCAAATTACAAGAGTAGGTCTTCGCGTTTTACATGTCCATCAAGTTAAGCTTTGACCACCTACATACGAGATAGATTGATTTTCCAACTAGACATTGATACCTTGAAGTCTTGTTACTACAACCCCTCCACAATCGTCAACCCAAAGCTTAGCATGATTAGCTCTACAAGTTTACAATCTATCGGTTTGGCTTAAATCAGCATGTCGTGTCAGCAATGAAATTCGTTAGCACTCTGTCGTTTTGGCTTAAATCAGCATGTTGTGTCAACAATGATATTCGTGAGAATATTAGTCAATCATGTCAAATAATTCAAATTTATGGTTTGATAATTAGCACGTGTATTAATCTGCAAGCAAAACCATGCCTAAAAATTACTACTATGAATTAAGAGCAAAATAACCTAATTTTAACATCAAAACTACTTTATTATTATTACTATTATAATAATTATTACTATTATTAATTATTACGGAGTATTTTAATATTAGGATCATTTCCAAAACAGTAGTTTGAAAGACTTCAATCTAACGGCTATTTTGAGAAACAAAAAATCCCTCCCATTTCAAATTCTCTGAGTTCCAAAATCGCGTAGTTGAAGATCCAATTTCGAAACCCTAGCTTCTGTTATCGCCATGGAAATCCCCCAAGAAGCTGATGATTACATACGAGAATCCATCGATCACAGCGTCGGTCTGACGATTTCCACCGACGCACTTCTTTCTAAACTTCGCGCGGTCGAAGCGTCGCAGTTTCATCTCCGTCGCCAGTATCTCTCTCTGCAATCCAAGCTAAAAGAGAAAGATGAAACAATCGAACGATCCAGGGTTTGTTTTTTGCTGCTTCTACCCCCTCTTCTCGAATTTCGGTTTCGAATTTTCATTTTTTTGGAGACTTTAATTATTTTGTGCTTCCTGTTCTTCAGGCTGAGGCGAGCATGAACGCGGTGGCATTGAAGAAATTTGTTGAGGAAAACCAGAAATTGGCGATGGAATGCTCTAATCTGTTGGCAGCGCGCAAAGAGTGGGAGAAGGAGTGCTCGCTCTACGATCACGATCGTGAAGTTTTGATGGATTTTGCGAACGAGGCAGACGAGAGAGCCAAGGAAGTTGAGGTGTGGAGTCGTGATTTAGAGGAGGAGAAAAAGATATTGGAGGAAGAGTTGCATTCCTACAAGTGTCGATCCCTGCAGCTGGTAATTTTCTAATATCTTGATTTTCGTCTGATTTATTTCTTCTTTTTTGATATGTGGATTCGTTCTAACTCTATTTACTTTTTATATGCTTAAAAATATTTGTACTGATTTACTTGATAATAGATTTGTGTTGGTTTCATATGTCACTGCTCTGAAAAATAATTCAGCTGGATTCCTTCAAAAGCTTTTCTGAGTTACCGCAGATAGATTTTCCTAGTTTACAGTCTTATAGAGTTGATAATCCATCAAGGTGAGCTATAAGCGTTAAGTCCATTTTGTTACTACCTTTCAAGTCCGATCTCCTCTTTACGAGCCTGGGAACGTCTCACCTTTATTTACCTGCCACTTCCTATATACCTCTTCCTGGTTATACTCCCCAAGTTTCCTCATTCTGTACTGGTTTCTTGCCTACTTCACTTATTGCCTATTGGATGCCTACTAGAAAATGTCCGCGCAAAGTAATGTTTTTGACGAACAATCAAGAATAGGCTTATTATTAGTTGAAAGGTGCAATTTAGAATGTGATGCAGTGATGTTTTGAGGGATTTTTCATTGTTTCATCTGCCCATTTACACTAAATTCATGTTGATAAACTCTTAAGTGCAGATAACTTTGACATATCGTACTCAGGACCTATTAGAAAATTACTTGGAGTCCCTTGAAAGTCCTTTAGCTGCTCTCTCCAACCAGACTTGACAGAAGTGGTAGATGTTTTCTTTCTTTCTTGCCTTCTTGGGCACATTTAGTTCATCGTTTTGGGAGGCCAATTCAATGGTACTGAAGTTCCAAACTCTATGTCTATCCCTCAAAATTGAAATTTCATCTTTTTAGGTAGCAGTTCATCCTAATACATAATTTACTTTCTATTCTTATGTTCATAGTCGCATCAAACTTGTAGTCCCCAAGGTGTTTTGTTGGACAGCTTCATTTTTATTTTAAAGATCTTTATGTTTCATTGGCGGTAAGGGACTTGTTTGGTTTGAATTTCTATGGAAATTACACAGTACAGTTCTATGCTCTTATTAATTGCGCTGCTTCTCAGCCGCTTGTAAAGGATGATTTCCGGTGGCATTCCACTATATTTTGTTTTTTTGCAAGTGTGACTACTGCTGTAAAATTTAGCTGGATGATGAATTAGTTATAAAATATCATTAACTCTTTCTGTAGTATCATTATGTCTATGTGTGTGTGAGATCTGTGAGGGAGTTTACTATTGAACTATGAAAACATCTTTACGTTGGTTTAAGCTTGAAATTCTCCTGAAACTGACACATAATGTCTAATGACTCTAATTTGTTGGCTAAAGGTTGGCGAGTCTACCAATGATACAGAAGAACATCATTTACTTAATTCACTGTTCACTACTATGTTTGGCATGGACGACATTCTGCCAATTGCACATAACTTTTTGGAGGCACATACTGGAGTTGAAGCTTGCAACAAGTTATTGACATTGTGGACAAGGTGGGATTCATTTTGAAAATGTGATTTCAGTTAGAATATTAATGTTGTTTCAGACTCTGACTGGAGTTCAAATTCCATCCAGCTTGAGTCCTTTAACCCAGAAAGTCATAGCATTAGCAGCAAAGGTGGAAAATCTAGAGAAAGACAAGGACCATATAACGATCAACCTTCGTAAAGCTGAAGATGAGGTATGCAAACCAGTACAGCTTGATGTTGATTGTTGTTTTATAAGTGCTCCTGCGATAATCAGACATGGCTGTACTTTCAGGTGAATGCTCTGTTTGAAGAAAACAATGCCCTGAACGAGGTGAATAAAAGGCTGATGAGGAAATGCTATAGTGGAGGCACTGCTTCTGCAAAGGTATAAAGATAGATGTAATGTTTTGGTGTGTGTGACTACATATTTATGTAATTATTATTATGTTCATATACATATATATACTAATGGCATTTAATTTCTTGTGGTGTAAAGCAGAAGAAAAAATGCAGCCCAAAGATGAGTAGCCCAGTGGAGAAGAAGATTGATTCAAGTGAAGTGAATATGCTGAGACAGCCACTCTCACCACTCCAATCTAACTGCATATGAAGTAAATCCAGAGATTTCATCTTGAAATTTCTCTTTTTGATTGTGAATTTGTCTAATTCCTAACTTTTTTTTGGGGGGGAGGAAGCAATGATGTTTGATGCTTGTACATGTGATTGTACATTTGTGATTGCGCTTTGGCAAAAAACTGGCCTGAGTTGGCCGGTCCGGCCGTTTGAACCAACTAAGTGTGTCACGAAAAAGCTCATGAGAACTGCCGGAGAATTCGAGCCATTTTTCATCTTCATTTTTGCTTTGTGTGTTATTTGTAGACTAAATCGAGATGTTGATGGTGGATTTGTAAATGAAAGAAGATTTGTTGTGTTTCTTATGTTTTCTATTAACAACTCATAATTCCATTCTTGTAATACTACTTTTTAATCCTAAATTTGATAGTAACTCGAGAATTGCCATGTTTTACACTCTAATTCTCATGGTGAAATTATAACAGTGATTTATATTTTATCACATTGCTTTTTTGAGATATCATAAATTGTACTCTTCCCATCCGGCTGTAGGAATCCCATATTTTCATTATAGTTTGTCCGTCAATTGGAGGCAGTCTTTCGAATCCCATTTTTCCATTTATCAGTCAATAGAAATATCATTTCATATTCATTAAAAAGGCTAAGTAGACATTATATTTCATTAGTTCATTCTATTAGTAAATGAAAGGAAAAGTTCACTTTTTTTAATTCTCAAATATTTTATTTACTAGAATAACTTTATTCAATGTTTATGAAAACTGAAGGGATAAGTGTCTATGTTTCTTCTTCATCTACTATGTCAGAGTTTGAATTATCGCAATGCCCTCAATTTTCATATCAATATAGTTTCATTAAAAACTTCGCCATGAGTTAATATCAACTAAATCCAAACTTCATAATTTTCTAATTAATTTTGTAAGTGACATCACAAAATTTGTAATTTTTTTAAATTTTTGTGATTTTTATATAGTATACCCATTTTTATTAGATAATTGTTAGTTTTATATAGTAAAATTCCAATTATATTAGATTTCTGTATATCTAAATTCGCCGCCAAAACAAATATCTCTTCCCTCCCTTATCCTCACCCTCTCTTGCTCTTCTGCAACACTCCAGTCCAGTGAACTCCAATCAATCCCACCATCACCAAATTGAATCCTCCAACAGCATCAAGCTCCAGCAATGGCCGCCGCATTTCGAGTTCTATACTCCCCTCCGGCCACCTCCCACACTCATCTCCCGCTACCCAACCACCGTCTCCTTCTCTCCGTCGCCGCCAGGCCTCGCAAATCCAATCTCCATCTATTCCTCAACGCTCCGCTCCGTGCCCTATCTTCTATCCAATCAGAATCGCCGAAGGAAATTGCCGCGGAATCTGAAGAGGAATTTTCCACGACGAGGCTGCTCGTCCAGAATGTTCCATGGACGTCCACCGCGGAAGATCTCCGCCCGCTCTTCGAGCAGTACGGAACCGTTGTTGAAATTGAGGTGCGTTTCCGTTTCTATTTCACATTCAATTACTTATCATATTTTGTGGCTCTGATTTTCGCTTAATTTTGCTTCTTTTTTTTGTGTGTGTTTTGATTCAGTTTTCAATGTATAATAAAGAGAGGAATAGAGGTCTCGCGTTTGTGACTATGGGTTCACCCGATGAAGCGCTTGCAGCTTTCAACGGTCTCGAAGCTTCGGTAAGCCAAGAAGAATTTCATTCCTTCACCAATATTATGCTGATTTATTAGTGATTGGATATACTCGAATTTTAGTTCTTTTATCAATTCTATCCCAATATTTAGCAATGGTGAGAATTATAGCCATAACTATTTCAATTTATCAATTTTATCCTATCAAGTTTAAAGATGATTGTTTTTTTTTTAAAATAAGTATCCTTTTATTCAACTTAGTTTCCGGAGCAAAGTAATAGGTCATCCTCGTGCACATCATATCATGACTCTTAGAGTTGGATTCCGAGGAAAAATTAGTATAGAAATGATAAGTTGAAAGATGTGGTGTAGAGTTGATAAGTATCAATGATTGGGGTAGAACTGATAAAATCATTCGGGCACTTTACGTCGCGACTCTTAGATTGAAATTCAAATGAAACTTTGAGATAGTATAGATAAGTTCGAAAAAATGGGATAAAATTGGTAAATTTCAAATCTTGAGATAGAATCAACATAATCGGTCTAGTACGTCATGTCACGAATCAAATTGTTAGTGTGAAATTCTGATGAAAGAAATGGTGAGTTTAAAAAAGTTGGGATAGCATTGATAAATTTGAAAGATTGTGATAAAAATGATAAAATCACTAAATGGTTAGTGATGATAGATTTGATATTATAAACATTGTATTGTGAACGAGTTCATTGTGTTTGGGGTGTAGGAGTATGGGGGTAGAGTGTTGAAGCTTAATTGGGCTAAGCCGAAGAAGCCGAAGCAGCCCTCTTCCCCGCAGCGGCCTAAGCCAGTGCACAATTTGTTTGTCACGTTTCTGCCGTTTCAGGCGAGGGCCAAGGACCTCAAGGAGTTCTTCAATGCTCACAATGCTAATGCAGTTTCTGCTGATGTGATATTCCGTGATAATCCTAAGCGATCAGCTGGTTATGGCTTTGTGTCCTTCAACACTAAGGCAGAGGCTGATGCAGCACTCGTTGCATTGCAAGGAAAGGTATAAATAGTGAATGTGGCTTATTAAACTGAGTAATGTCGAGTGGTTCGTAAATCGTGATGCTTGTTGTGTTTCAGGAGTTTATGGGGAGAACCTTACGCATAGCACCAAGCAAGAGATTCTTGAGGCCGGAAACAAAGGCAGCTATCGAGTCAGGAACTGAAAGTGAATCGAGCTCTTCTGAGTAACATGAAGAGACGTCAGGTTTTGTTTCTTGAGCACTCGAGTTTTTCACTTAGCTTGGTAGTATATTTTTGTTTTAAATGTGTTTGAATGCATCTGTGGGTGATTCCATGGTGAAAATGTTCATTCTAGCCATTAGAATATTCCTTTGCTGTGCCTGTGCGATTTTATTGTGCATCTGTGGAGTATATTAGAAACTTGGGATATCTTAACGCCCTCGATCCATCTACAATTTAAGATAACTCGCTATATTCATATCTCGTTGAAAGGATAATTAATCATATCTGTTGTTAATCCTGAATAGAAAACACCCTAAATCGAACTTTCTCTAGATGTTTTTTTTGCATATGAACCAAGGCTAGGATTAGCTTTTCACTTGCTTAATATGCGTACGAATTAAGTTTTGCTGCTATGCTTTAATGCCTGTTTTGTCTAAATCTTTCTACAAAGTTTGTTGTATCTCAGTGCATCCATGCATTTCGAAAAGGATCATTCAATATTTTTTGGTTCTGCCTCCGAACTTTATTTTTCGAATACAAATACACTAACTTTGGACTTTTATGATATTCGCCCAACCAAAAAAAATTGAAACTGGTTGGAAATCAAAACAACGTTGTTTTGATTTTTCGTTTAGCGGAAAAACGATAACTGTCCAAAGTCCGTGTATTCATATTCAAAATATAAAGTTCATGGAAAAATTAGAAAATGTTGAAAGTTTGTGTATTTACATACAAGCAAAGAACGGAAACTGAAACTACTATGTTAAAGCTTATATGTGGGGGATCGACCAGGATTGAGGATTGAATGAAATCAAACAGAAGCAGTAAACATTTTAAACGAACAACTTAATGTCTCTGCAGCTCAAATGTTTGAATGTATTTCATTAAAAATGCTGAAATAAAGAAACTGAAATATATGTATACAAGAAATATGTTGTTGCTGATGCAGATACAGGACTTGCCAGGTGGAATAAAGTGAGGCTGAGTAGGATGAGGATGAAGTAAAGTAATTACAACGGCATTGGAGTATTGAGCAGGAAGGTATGAGGGCAACTGTATTAACTGCTATAACTGTATTTCCGACAAGGGTGACTTAGTTAGAGGTGTGTAATGATCCATCATTTCAAGAAGTAAAAATGAGTTTTGAATATTTCATGCCCTCTCTAGTGGGAGAGTTAGAGGTACTGCCCGGTTGGAAACTGCCAGTCCAGTAAGTTACCGTTTTCCAGGTTTCATTCGGCAGTGTGTTATTGTTTTTTTCCGGTTTCGGATTTGAAACAGTCGGTTTCAAAGTTTGATTATATTGAAACGAATCGCCTGCACTACAAAGCTCTAAGAGGCTGGTCCGTTTCAGCCCGTTTACGTCGCTTTTGAAATCGAAACCGAAGGTCCAATTCCAGGCCAATTAGGTAGTTCTGGTTTAACCATGCATTTCCACGGAGGTAGGATATTATTGCATTAAAAGAGGTAAATCACCCACCATAATGAATTTTAATTTTAATTTTAATTAAAGATATTAATAAAAGTTTAATTGGTAACTAATAGTATAATATGTACGGATTAGGGAGTGATAAATCCTACTCCTGAATAGACAATGAAGCACAGATTAGTTGGAAAGACATTTTTTTCATGGAATATAATTGGTCAAATGATTTTGTTTTGAGATTTAATTTGAAATTTTTTTCTTTTTGCTCAGACGAAAAACTATTTTCACCTTCCAAATTTATGTTTTTGATCTGTTACTGTATGGAAGTCGTCGATATTAATGGAAATCCCCTCTCCCCCTCAATAAATTTTTCATAAGTAAAGTAGTAGTAGTAGTATTTATTAATGTCCTTCAATATTAATTTTTCCTAACAAATGTATGTGCGTATTGCTCTTATGATTTTAAGCTTAACGAAGATAATCTTTCTGATAAAAGCTGCAATTATTTTTTGTAAGTAATCAACATTTATCATAACCTCTCTGTCCCTTTATCATGATTGTGTTGGAGGCTAGAATGCTATATGAAAAGCTCTTTTCACCTACTATTTCATTATTACATACTATAACAACTCAACATTATCTACCTTTTAATCACATCGAACTTCTCACCTTATATTTCAATTGATGGAACATGGGCAATAAAGTTGGCCAACCATTATAATCTACCACAAAATTATTTTGTTTTGTTTTGTTTTGTTTTGTTTTCTTTACTTTGATTAGGCCATCTACAATGTCGAGCACAAAAAACTATTCGCATGCTTTCGAGAACCGAAAACTATTCACAATCCTTGAGCACTGCGAAGTTGAACACTTAAAAAAAACAATTAAAATAAAATAAAATAAAATAATTCATGTGATAGACATCGTGTTTTGGTGGTAGAGCGTGATGATACATGCTGAAGAACTGTTTCTGCGCATGCCTTTGCAATGAATATTTGAATTTTTTCTGTTATTAGTTTTGTATTTATTTAATACTCCACTTTGGAATTGAAACTATTTAGTAATATGAATTGAAACTTTGGAATACCCCACTTTTCTCCATCATTTTTATTATTTGAACTAGTTTTGATTGTTTATATATAATGTAAGGAGTTGCCATTATTAATAAGCATGTTGATTTCAGTCACCACAAAAATCTAATTATAACAATTTGTACTGGGAATTAATTTATTTTTTAAATAAAAAAACAGCTTTCTTTATACTAAAAAAAGAGGGATTGGGTTATTTCAACTACCCTATAAAATTGGTTGTCAAATGAATAGAGTCTAGATAAAGTAATTACCTAATGTACCCATGCCATATCATGACCAAATATATTTATCAAGATTCCATATTTCCTACTCGATTAACTTAAACATATGGTTGTTTGTTGATCAACTTTCCCAACTTTACAAATATATAGTGTTAATGGTATTATAATCTTCTAATAATTGAGTTGGTGAAAATAAAGTGCTCACCAACTTTGTTTTTGGGGTGCACCGGGCCGTGGCAGTATTGCGACACCAAGGCAATGCTCGAGAGCTTTGACAGTAACTAGCGAACGCAGAAAAAATATTGATAGACCCTAGTGATTTAATTTTTTCTTACATATACTACAAAACAATATTACAAACTACAATGGAATAACTTTATGACTTATGTTGTCTTCTTCTTTGTGAACTAATTCTTGTTCTTTCTTCCTAAACTATTTTTGCAGCTATTCTTTTTTCTTTTTCCTCTACAATTTTAGCCTCTCTATCGTCCAAATTCCAACATTTCAATTATTTTTCATTTTGATCTATTCACCAAAATTAGTGTAATTTCGATTTATGATAACTTTCTCACTATTCTCTCTATCCCTCAGGGTCCGTTCGGTACACGGAATTGGAATTGAATTCGAATTAGAATTCTACGGAATTGAATTAGAAAGAATTGAATTATGATTCAATGTCAAATCCTTTGTTCGGTAAAACGATAATTGATAAGAATTTGAATTCAAAAAAAATTATGTAGTGTGTCTGTGTCTGACTCTGTGTGTTATGTGTGTGGGCAGGTGTGTGTGTGTGGCAGGGGTGTGTGTGTGCGTAGGTGTGTGTGACTGTGTGTGGCAGGGGTGTGTGTGTGCGCGTAGGTGTGTGTGACTGTGTGTGCAGGTGGGGGGCTGTGTGTGTGCAGGGGTGGGTGTGTGTGTCGTGTGTGTGTGTAGCCGTGTAGGTGTGTGTGTGGGAATGTGTAGGTGTGTGTATGTGCAGGGGTGTAGGTGTGTGTGACTGTGTGTGTGTGTGCAGGGGTGTGTGTAGGTGTGTGTGGGTGTGCGTGCAGGGGTGTGACTGTATGTGCAGGGGTGTGTGTGTGTGTGACTGTGTGTATGTGGTGTGTGTGTGCAGGGGTGTGTGTGACTGTGTGTATGTGGTGTGTGTGGCTGTGTGTGCAGGTGTGAGTGGGGGCTGCTGTGTGTGTAGGTGTGTGTGGTGTGTCTATGGGTGTGTATATGTGTGAAATTGCAATTTTATTATTCCTTGAAATTCCAATTATCTACTTTTCATATGGAATTCAAATTGTGGAATTGGTAAGAATTAGAATTGTAATTTAATTTCAAATCTAAATATTTTGTGGTGCCGAACATTGAATTTGAAATTGGAAGCTCCAATTCCAATTCCGCATGCTCAATTCCGTGATACCAAACGGAGCCTCACTCATACTTACCTGCTTTTTCTCTTTTTATCTCATATCAATTGCGTATTATAACACGTGTATGAAAAATAATTTTTGTGAATGGATCCTTCTCTCTCAAAAAATAAATTTACTATCACGTGAGTCGATGGCTTGAATATAACATATGAAACCGATAGAAATAGATATAAAAGACCAAGAAAAGGTATAAAGTGCTCACCAACTTTACATCCATTTTCTAAACAACTCCTTAATTTACAGCCAATAATAATCATATAAAGCTACATAGCAATTAAACAACTCCATTTCAACCCTCTCTCTCTCTCCTCATATATATATAAGTAGATTTTGCATAAATCTTGAGCCAAACAAGCTAATCAAACCCACAAGCACCCAAGAAGCCAAGAATTATCCTTCTATTTACTAGAAATTAACCCAAAAAAAAAGATGGCAAATTTTGGGTTGATGGTGTTGATGATGACTTTGTGTTGTGGAATTGGAGGGATTTCTGCTATGGTTTACACAGTTGGGGATACCTCAGGTTGGTCTATGGGTTCTGACTACACCAACTGGGCTACGGACAAGACCTTCAAAGTCGGCGACACCCTCGGTACGTTATTTATTACTCCCTTCGTTTCGTCTCATATTCATAAATGAATAATGTAACTGTGTGATGTTTCGTAATTTTCTAAATATCCCAAAGTTTTATAAGTTGAATTATTTGAATTTCAAATTTTAGCGTCTTACCAACTAAGTTGCGCTTCACCGTCTCCATTGAATATATAATTGAGTTGAGACTAACTATATGTTAGAAAATAATTTAATCTACATGGAGAGTACTAATTAACATCAAGATTACTAAAAAGTGTGCATAATATTATAGTAATAGTTCATATTTTTCTCAACAATTATAATGCGTTTGACATTTTTAAAACAAAAGGAAACAATATATAGGATAACTAAAGTATGAATATGGGACTATGAAAAGTTTTACTGACCTCTATTGATGTATTGCCTTCAAATTAATTATATTTGATATAATATAATCAAATTAAAACTAAGCCTGAAAAACAACTAATTAAGTTTAGATTTATCCACAATTATTGAAAATATCCAGTCACATGTGTATAATATATACTAGTAGTTAATATTTTTTTAACTAAAAGACATTCTTTTACACTGAATTTACTATCATAGGCTGTGACATTCACGTATAATTTTTTGACTATATTACAATTTTTCATCCAAAAAGTCATCACGAGATAATTGCAAACAAATCCAAATTTCACGATCCTTGCAGTATTCAACTACGCATCCGGCCACACTCTGGACGAAGTCTCCAAGAGCGACTACGAATCGTGCACCACCGGCAACTCCATCACCTCCGACAGCAGCGGCGCCACCTCCATAACCCTAAAGGCCGCCGGCACTCACTACTACATTTGCGGCATCCCCGGCCACTGCAGCGGCGGGATGAAGCTCGCCGTCACCGCGGCCGCAGCCACGCCAACCGAGGGCGGCAGCAAAGCGGCGCCTTCGGGCACCACCACTTCTCCGCCATCCACCACCCCCACCCCTACCGCCACGACCCCTCCAACCGTTGTTACGAGCCCCACCGGAGGCGCCTCCACGGAACAGCCTTCGTCCGCCGCAGCATTTGCTCCGGCTGCGGCGGCGGTTTTGGCCTTTATCTCTGCGGTGGCGATTATGGTTTGATTTGAGGAGTTTGGATTTTTACTCTAGCCAGGATAGAGGCAGTGCTCCTACTTTAATTTATTTTCATGAATATGTATTGTAATTTTTATTTAATTTGCCTCATGTAATATTGTATGTGGATGTTCTTTTTTTTTAATGATGCTCATTTAGTTGTTCTATGGTTTCTTTGTAGTATTTGATTTTAATACACTTTTCATTCTCGTTGTTACACATCAAATATGAGAACTTCGTAACAATAGTCCTCTTTCAGGGGTCAATGTTATCATTGGTTACGACTAACTCCTTCTATCATGTCACGTTCTGTGGACCAATACTTCAAGTTGGCCCTCAAACTTGGTCATTGGTCACTATCATGGTGAAGAACTTCGTACAACAATTCCTCCTTAAAAATCAATGTCCTTGTTGATCACGGTTGGCTCCTTCACTAGACCACTATTTTGTGGGTCGTCACTGGCTCTCAAATGCCCTCAAGAGTGGCGACTACATTGGTCATGACTCACGGCCAACTACTTTCCCAGCCACCTCTGTGGACCACCACTCTGAGTCGTCCGGACTCTAAATGAAATCATCAATACTACATACCATATAATAGAGCTTCTAAAAGACTAGCCAACTACGAGAAAAGATAGCACATTGGGTCTATAACACTAGTCTTCCAAATATTTTTTTTGGGTTTTTGTTTTATATACTTGTAACTTTATTGCACAACATTGAAATTAGTTCTGCATTGGCCACTCTCCGCGATGAACGCAAAAAGAGTCCCACACATAAACATGATCAAACATTATTTTTGTGGATGTTGAAACTTGAAACCCCACACATGCGATGCATCATTTCCATTATAGGTGTCTACACATCATGTTCATGAATTTTTATTGATATTCAATTTCAAATATATTATAGAATGAACTATTTGTTGGAAAATTGATTTTTGAGCTCTGTAGGGTTCCATATTGACTTGGGATTGGTTTTGATTTTGTAGGATTCTTAACTAATTTGGTGGCTTTTTATTTAATTTTATATGAAATAATTAGTTGCAGATTATTCCACGTTGTGACTTGTGGGTATATAATTCTAACATGTACTAGTATTTTTTTCAAAATTAATATTTGGTGAGCGACAAATGAAGTGCTAGTCATATGTGGTGAAGTTTGATAATTATTTTGGATCAAAATAGAGTTTAGAATGAAGTTGGTTGTTGGGCCTATTATTTGCAACCTTTGCAAGAAGGCCCAACAACTAAAATCACGGAACTTGGACTGAGTTTCTCGACCAGCCACGTCGAGTTCTTGGCATCTTGCGAATAGAGGATTCCCTCGACTACTCAGTTTTACTATTTCAGATAATTTATTCTTTTTCCGTGTTGTAATTTCCTTTTGATTTAATTCATTTGGTATTGTAGTAACAGATTAGAGTACCTTTGTGCACATGCCACTTTATTCCCACCCAATTCTCCAACTTTGTTCATCACTGATGGTGGTGGATGTGCCTTTTTCTTTATAGTGGAATAATTCAAATATTCAAATTGAATATATACTATAAAAATAAATGTTAACATAAAAATAATACCAGTAGTTACTATAAGGATAACTAAATATTCAATTTCATTAAATAAGAAAATGAGGTTTTATAATGGATGCTTCCACAAATCAACTCTTTTCCGCTCTTTTCCTAATCAATATTAACAGAAAATACATTTAACATCTCATTATATTTTCTTTTTGGATTAGAGAAATATAAAAATAAAACACATATAAATGCTAACAAATCTAAACTAATAGTATGCCTGAAACGTAAATATCCATAATCATAAATAATCTAATGATTACATCATAAATAAAATCAATTCAAATTAAATCAAATCCCTAAACATAAAATTAAAACAAAAAATAAACAGTAGCACATAAATCAACCTAAATCAATAAAGCGGCCGATAAAACCACGAGAGCAGCGGATCCGGCGACAGCAGCGCGGTTCAACGCGGCGGCTGAGTGAGGCGCCGGAGCAGAACCGCCAGGGGCGCTGGCGATGGACGGAGGAGAAACGGGAGATCCAGCTGGACCATCGCTCGGAGGAGCGGGAGGAGAAGAGGTCGTAGGCGCCGACGACGGAGCAGATGCGTGCGGAGAAGGAGCGACAGCTTGCTTCGGCGGAGCAGCCAACGGTGCGGCGGTCGGAGCAGCCTTAGGCGCGGCGGATGGGGACTGAGCGAGAGCGGATCCGGCGACCAATGCCGAGATCAGAACCAACATTATCGCGGAGAATTTGGCCATTTTTTGGGGTTTAATTTGCAGAGAAGTGATTTTGGAGGAAAAGTGCAAAATCTAGAGAGAGAGAGAGGCTGAAAATTGAATGAAGGAAGTGTTAATCAGCGAGTGTATATATACTTATTTGAGAGAATTTTTTTGCTGATTTTTTTTATTTTGAGTTTTTGAATTAGAGCTGATTTAGAAACTTTGATTTCAAATTTGATGTGAATGTGATTATGATTTACCACACTTTTGAATTCAAAATTTTGGGTGCTGATTCTAAAAGTAATAAAGAGAATATGTATAACAAATCTATTCTTTTTGCAATTTCGTATATCCACGATATAAATCATTCCTTTTTCTATTTTAGATAAGATTATACTATATCCACTAAAATCATATCGTTATTTTCATATTTTACGAATTTTTTTTTATTAATTTTCTTCTTATTAGTATTTTTTTTAACTCACAAAGAGTGAAAAATGAAATTTTAAATCATGGAAAGGAGTACTTACTCCTACTCAAAATAATCACTTTCTTAAATGCACAATATTTTGGATGAATTTGTTTAGTGTATTAAAATAAAAAGAAACAATGAGAGAAAAATGAATTTTATTATATGAAAATAGAATATTTAGAATGAAATTTAAAATTATACTAGATGTATTTTTGGGGTAAATAAAGTAGTAGTATATGATAAAAGTTATAATTAATCATTTTTATCATATGACAGCTTGCTATTATTACATTTTTCCATTTGCAATATGCCAGTTGTTTTTATTAAAATTCATGTTATATTGTACTGCTAGATGTATTTTTTGGGATACATAAAGTAGTAGTATATGATAAAAGTTATAAGTTGAAAATGTATAAAAAGAAGCTTAGTTAGGAAAAAGTAAAACAAATACATTTGCATTTGAAATAATTAAATGGCAATCCACAAGCCAGCAGCAGAATATAGGTTTTCGGGTGGCAAGAGATCAGGGCCGCAGGTTTTGCCGGTTATTTGATCGGACGGTTGAGATTGAGACAGCAGTGAGATTCTGTGAACGTTACAGCCATAATTAATTATTATGAATTTCAGGTTTACCGTTATAATGAAATTATGATGTTACAGACATATGTCATGTCTTTGTTTCAACAAGTTTAAAATTATTATTTCCTCACTCACATAAAATTTGTCACATTTTTTAACATAAAATTAAAAATATGGCATATCTCAACCAAACGAATTCATTTTTATATTTAAATAGACGATTGATGAATCCGCGAATTTCTGATGTTGAAGAATGCAGGAAAAACGCAGATCACGACACAAAGAATTTACGTGGTTCGATTTACTGAAGTAAATCTACGTCCACGGGAAGAAAAGAGGGCAGAGTTGTATTGCTTGATCTGTTCTCTACAGCTTACAAATACAAACTTGCTATATGGTGTTTTATCTCTAGAGAGCTTAACCTTTTTCTATCTGATCTAAGTTCTATTTATACATTGAACTAGGATCGTGGCTTGCATCACCACTAATGATGGTTGTGGATGTCGTGGAGGTCATGGAGGTCTTGCATGTAGCGTAGGTCATGGCCTACGATCGTGGCCTGAGCTGACACCACGTGGTAGTGGATGTGTTGGAAGTTGTGGAAATCCAGTATGGGTCCACTAACTCCTTGTTCGGTCGAAAACTGAGACCGAACTGCTTTGGTTGCCGATCTGAGAGTAGAGCTTGATGCCGACCTGAGAGCAGAGCTTGATGTTCGGTCGAATACTGAGACCGAACTGCTTTGGTTGCCGGTCTGAGAGTAGAGCTTGATGCCGTCCTGAGCAGAGCTTGATTGGTTGGCTTTCACCGAGCTGTAGGCTGAGGCCGAACTCTTTGGTAATGCCGAACTCATACTCTTCCTTGGGCTTTGGGCCGAACTCATACTCTTCCTTGGGCTTTGGGCTGATGGGCCGTCATTGCTGTTGGGCTTGTTTAGTACGCACCCCATCACTACCCCCCCCGAAGGGCGAAGTGAATCACTTCGGCGAAGTGAGTCACTTCGGCATTCTGGATAAAGGCAAGGGGGAGGCTGATGTCAGGGGACGTGCCTTGCACGTGACTGCATTAAATGCGACAGTAAAATCCGGCCGTTGAATCCTGAAAAGGTGGGATTCGAAACGGTGCGACGATTTTAAAATCTTCGCCGAATCTGATAAATACCTCCTTTCTTCATCATTGAAGCACTTTTGCGACTGCTTCTTCTGCACTCTCTCTTTTTAGCGAAAAAATTTCTCTCCGCTTTCAAGAATCTCTTCAGACTTTCTTCACCTTCAAAAAGTAAGAAAAATGTCTTCTTCTTCTTCTTCGGAGTCGGGTAGCGGTAGGAGAGGCGGTAAGGGGTCTTCTGGCCGGAAAGAGTCCGGGGAGAAGACCGTAGAGTATTTCCATAGTATTTTGAGTAAGGATACTGTGATATCCCTACCCGAAAAATACTTTTTTCCTGGGGGGAAGGCGGTGGTACCTGACGGTGATCATAGGGCTGACTCCCCGCCGGAGGGTTACGCCACCGTGTACGAGGCCTGCTTAGAATGCGGGCTTCGTTTCCCTCTTCCCCCTGCCTTTGTAGAGCTGCTAGATTTTTTTCAACTCCCTTTAGGTCAGGTGACTCCGAACTCTTGGAGGCACTTATCGGCTTTTGCTGCCGAACTGCGTAGTCTAGATAAGGATCTGTCTCTGAGGGCAATCCTTAATTTTTTCCAGTTTAAGAGGAAGGGATCTTGGTTTTACTTGGTCCCTTTACAGCCTTTTAGGGCCTTTTGTAAAACCAAATGGCCGAAATGGCAAAATCGCTTCTTTTTTTATAATAGGACCGCGGCTCCTAGTTTTCCCTGGAGAGGGCCGAAGTCCGTTATCCGTCATCCTCGGCCTGAACCGTTGGACGAGCTCGATGGCGAGCTCAACAAGATTCCCATAGTTAGGAAACAATACACGGAGTCTGAGCTCGTCAAGGGCGACGTCGTGTTCGACATCTCGTCTTCGGACGAAGAGGCCGAGGGTGAGGATTTCTCTTTATCTTTATGCTCTACTGCTTTAACGAAGAAAACTAACCTTGTTTTCTTGCTTTTTGGCAGTGTTCATGCTGAATAAGGTTAGCCGCAAATCCTCCGAGCTTAAGGAGCCGGAGAAAGAGAAGGCTACCAGCTCGGCGCCTGATGCCGAGAAGAATCCGAAGAGGCAAAAGACCTCTTCGGGTCCAAAGAAGCCGGAGTCGACTTCGGCAAGTAGGAAGGGGAAGACCCCGAAGCCCCCGAGAGCGCCAGAGAAAGACGTGGTCTTGGCGCCTCCTTCGGAGCATATCTGTGAGCCATTTTTATGGCCCACGGACTTCGCCGAGGTGAATTGTCTTCTTGATTCTTTGGCTTGGCTTCTGTCCTGTATTTTTGGTGCCCTCTGTTGACTTTTTTCCTTATCCATTTTCAGAGGAACGATATGCTCTCCAAGCTCGTCGCCGTCGAACTCTCCAAAGCGTCCAACGACTATGCTGAGATGCAGAGGAAATTGGCGGCTGCTTGTCACCGGGCCGAGCAGGCTGAGGCAAACTTTGAGAAAGCCAGAGCTGCTAGGATTTCGGCCCAGGATGAAGCTCAGTTTGCCAAAAACCAGCTCGTCATCCAGCGAGAGCAGACGAAACGGAGGGATGCTGCCGCCGTGGTTGCCCAAGGAGAGGGTCTCCGTGCCTACACGGAGAAACTCTTTTTGAGCAGCCAGTTCTCGGCCTTTGTCGGTAGTCTGGTAAGGCTAATTACCGATAAGGGCGAGCAGGGGGCCGACGTCGTGCTGCCTCTGTACAGCCGAGAGATAGCAGCTCGGCTTCAGAATCTGCCGCTCCTTGAGGAGCTCGCTTCATCCTCGGTCCTGCTTTCTGCAGACCGAGTCCGGAGTTGTCGAGCTGATCGGGACGAGAACCTGGAGGCTATCTTTGCCTCCGTGGGACCCGTTTCACCCGCTTCGACTTACAACGGAGAGGGTGAGGCCGAGCCGCTGGAGCAGGAGGTCGGCGATAAGCAGGCCGATCAGGAGGCGCAGCAGATCGGCTATGGTGGCGCCGAGCAGGCTGGGGAGAGCAAGGAGGCAGAGGCTGAAGCTGAAGCAGATAAGGAGAAGGAAGCTGAACCTCACCGAGAAGGCGGAGACGAAGCTAGCGAAGTATGATTTCGTCTCCCTTCTCTTAGTTTAGTTTCTTCCTTTATGTAAAATGGCCTTGAAGCCCTCCTTGTATAGAAAAATTTTTTTCTTATGAATGAAAAAATTCTTCTTTCTGCTCTTGTGTCTTCGTATAGCCTTTCGTACTCTCTTACTCCTGTTGTGGTTTACTACCTGCTCGGTAAGCTGAAATGCCGAACTGACGTAGCTGCTTTGTATTCTTAACTCTCAAGGAGCTGGAGGTACTTCACTGGAAGCGGCTGTACTCTTCGGCTTTAGACGAAGCTGAGAAAAGAGCTATAGCTGACCAGATGAAGAATGACGAACTCTTGGCTCGTTCAATGAAGCTGGAGGCCGATAATAGGGACTTAGAGTCCGAAAAGAAGGATCTGGAGGCCGAGCTGAATACCGCCGTGGCTGAGAGGACTGCGTATGAGGATTTCATCAGCAGGCGCGGGGGAATGACCATCTCAGAAGTTCAGGAACGAGTTGACGAACTGTGGGAGGAATATCATGTACTCCGGAGGAACAATGCGCTGGAGAGCTCGGCTTGCCAACAAGTTGTGAAATCATTGCGGCGCTGGGCTTCTCGGTACGACATCGTTCTTTCCCGGCGTCCTCCAATCGAGAGATTCCTTAGGCATTTCCCGCCAACAGATGTTCATACTCCAGCTCAAACCCTTGATTCACTTGCTCAAAACCGTACTCCAAGTCAGCAACGAACTCTGGAACAGCCGGAAACGTCAAGACGAGAACAGGCTGAAGTTCGTAGAGGAGCTGTGATTATGAGTGAGCAAGATCAACAAATGCTTCGTGAAGAGACTCTTCGCCGCCGAGGTGCTAGGGCTTCCCGGGCTCAGAGAAGAGGTGGCAGGTCGATTAGAGCATCTCGTCGACCTGCTTATTCTGCAGCTGCCTGGAACGCCCGAACTCAGCTTCACGAGGATTTTGTGAATAGATGGCTCAACTTTAGCAACCCTGGACAGTAGAATAGTCCTTTGTAATAGCGTAACGCCATCTTGTAGGGTAGCGGAGTTGTGTGCCGAACAAGATTTGAAAATGAAATTTTGTTTCCGCTTCTAACACTGTGTATTTACAGCTTAGCGAAAAAATTTCATCGTACTTGTCCTCGGTCTTATGAAGTAAACTTCTTTGACCGGACTTGTCTTTGGTCTGATGAAATAAACATCTTTGACCGGACTCGTCTTTGGTCTG